>NC_081358.1:49626241-49932152 GCF_030684315.1 Stegostoma tigrinum
ATTAAATAGTGAACAGGGGAATGTCTATGGATGTTGTTTAAATGGAGCTCCAGAAGACTTTTGATAAAGTCCCACATAAGAATGTTAACTGAGGTACTGGCCCATGGAACTGAGGGCAAATTACTGACATGGCTGGGAAATTGGTTGGATGGCAAGTGACAGAAATTAAGGGTAATGGCTAGGTACTCAAGTTGACAGCATGTGACCAGTGGAATCCCACAAGAATCTGTGTCAGGGCCTCAATTATTCACGTTATTTATTAATGACTTGGATATTGGAATAGAAGTATGCACACGTTTTCTAGTGACAAAAAGTTGGAGGCATTGTAGACAATGTAGATGGTAGCATAAAATTATAACATGATACTGACAAACTAAGTGAATGGGAAAAGCTATGACAGATGGAGTTCAATGTAAGCAAGTCTGAGGCTGTCCATCTTGAACTGAAATAGGATAGATCCGGGTACTTCCAAGATGGGATAAAGTTAAATACAATGAATGTCCGAAGATACTTGGGAGTTCAGGTATCTAGATCTTTAAAATGCCACAAGCAGCTGTGGAAAGTCATCAAGAAGCTTACTGGAATGCTGGCCTTTCTACCTAGAGGACTGGAGTACAAAGATGCAGACTTTATGCATTAGCTATATAAAACCTTGGTGAGACTGCACTTCAGTATACTGTGAGTGTTGAGGCTCCACACCTTAGTAAGGATATATTGAGAATATGACATAGTCTTACAAGAATGATACCTGGACTTTAGGGGTTAAGCTATGAGGAGAGATTATACAAATTAGGCCTGTTTGCTCTAGAATTTAGATGGTTACAGGGTGATCTGATCACAACCTTCAAGATATTAACAGGAAAAGACTGAGTAGATAAAGACAAACTATTTCCACTGGTTCGTAATTCTAGAACTGGGGACACAGTTTGAAAATAGGACTACACTGTTCAGGGGAGATTTTAGGCAGCATTTGTTCACACAAAGGGTAGTAAATGTTTGAAACTCTTTTCCACAAATGCAGTGTATGAAGGAACATTTGTCAATTTCAAATCTGAGATAGATAAATTTTCATTAAGCAAAGGTATTAAGGGCCAAAGGCAGGGATATGGAATAAGGCCACAGATCAGACATGATCTCATTGAAAAGTGGAACAGGGTCAAGAGGTTGAATAGTCTACTTGTGCTCCTGTGTTCCTAGCCTATTTTGCTTCTTAAAAAAACTGAACAACTCATATTTAGAATAGTTGTGACTTGGCTGCTCTGGACAGGGCCATTTTAGTGAGGAATATTGACTGGGTTCCCCCTTATTTACACAGAGAATGACAATGACATGATACTCACTGTCTACTGATGGAAGTTGAGAAAATGAAGAGTTTGAAAAGAAAATTGGATGGGCACCAGTGGGAAATCAACTTGCAAAATTAATGGGGCTAGAATGGGGAAATGGGACCAAAGGAATTTCCAAGAGAAGGCTGCCACGATCTTAATCGTCTCTGCCTGTTTTATATTGACTCTCTGACTCATGCTTAACAGAAGGAAACTAAACCCAGTGTTAAGTTCTATCACAGTTAGATGGTGTGCAGGATCATGTCAAGGCTTGATTTTTGTCATGTTCTCCTCACCTGGAAATGCTGACTCCGCAAGACATGTGCTGACACTTTCCCAAACCTCGGACAGCACTCTAAAATAATGGATGGCTTGACTGCAAGGGATATGGAATGGGGGCAGAAGGTGGAGGAGAAGGTGAGTGGAAGGATGCACAGGGAGATCATCATAGCCAAGCCTAGTCATCACCCAAAATTCACACCTATGCTGTAAAGCAGCACTTGATATTTAGCAATCGCAAGTGTGGAGCTGTGCCTAATTCTTTCTCCTTCTCCTTAGCCCAGAGCTTCGAAGCTGCTCAGAGTACAGTTTCTTCCTCCTTAGTTTGATAAGATACTCTAATTTAGCACAGATCATGGATTTTTAACTTGGGGCACTTTAGGTCTGTTTGATTCAACTCCTCATTTCTTAACTGCTGAGATAGCTCCTTCAAGTTTTTGTTTGGGATTCAGTAACTGGAACTGAGTGGGCTTGCTTCCTGAATTAGCCTGTAGGCGAAAGGATTTGCAAGTTAGCTTCTTGCTCTGACCTAATCAATTTTGTATTTCCAGAGATTAACTTGTAACCTGGTAGTTTAGATGCGTCATTTAAAGTACAAATTCAACAATTCTCAATAAGAATATTTTTAACCAATTGAGTATTATAATGGAAACTTGGCAATATGTCACTGTCAAGTTGCAACATTAATTTCATGGAAAATCTTCAATGGCTTATGTTTTATGAATGGCCTTTACATATCAAACAGATATTTACATATTTTTACTTAGTTATGTCCAAGCACTCTCTTATCAGAGTTATAATGTCCATTTAGTTTGTGGTTCTCAGGGTTATATTTAATGAGACTTTTCAGGTATGACAATTAAGGAAAGTTTATTACGCAGACATTAAACTTTGTTTGAATAGCCCTGCATTAACTTGTTATTTAATTGAATTGAAATATGACAGGAGATTACTCAAGTAAGTTTTCTCATCAAAATTAAGGGTGGGGAAGTAAAGAATTGGCAGAGTCCTTTAAAGAAAATTCTCATCTTCTTAAGAAGCCACCATTCAGATATCCTGGATTGCCTTTTGTACCATCCCAACTTATTATTTAGTCCATTATTGGGGCCAATACCTTCATGTGTCTAAGTCACAAGCCCTGGAATTTCATTCTTAAACTTGTCCACTTCTGTCTTCTCAATTAAGACAGTCTTTAAAGTTAACCACTTTGATCAAGTGTTTAGACACCTGTCTTAATATTTCTTCCATTGGACTGGTCTTAGTTTTCATCGCTTGTCTGATTTTTGACATCTCAGGATGTTTGCTACATTAAAGATGCTGTATAAATGCAAGTTGCTGCTGTTGCCCTCAGTCCATCAGCAGTGGTTCTTTATTAAAGAAGTGATCACTAAAGCTCTCAGTATGATCCTGATGTTTGTAACATGTTAGCTAATCTCACGTAGGGTAATCATAGGGGGCATTGCAATTGACCCCGCTACTCTAGAACAGAGGGATGGAAATCAGCAAACATTCTCCCTCATGATTCTTATCGAGAAATCCTTCCTGCAAGAACATTTGGGATACAGTGGTTGAGGATGAGTTATAGCTCGGCCTGGCTGTCATCCACCCAAGTTTGAATAATATTCTGATATTCCTTCCTCATGTAGAAATTGTAAAAGACTGCATTGATTTGGCAGCTTAGTCGTAATTTCCCTCAGAAATAGCAAGACCTCCCCTCATCCTCCATATGGTGGTGGTCATTTTACACACAGTAATATCTCCAAACAGCTAAGGGAAACAACCAATCAATCAGCTTTTGGTAGTCTTGGCTCAGGAAAATATTTGGTTAGAACACCTGGAGGAAACCCTGTTCATCTAAACAGTAAATATCTTTGCGCTTGCAACATTACTTCCAGAAACTCATCCTTGGCCCCCATCTATTCTTGTAAAGCCTCAAGCTTAAATTCTTTTTTTCTTGAATTCCTCCAGGGCCTTATCCAACCCTTTTTCTATACCCTCCTCTCAGCATCCATTCTTCCAAGTACTCTGTGCTCATTCAATACTGGCCTTTTCTGCACCCCAACATTAGTGGGCCTACCCTCAGTTGTTCTAACCCTTGACTCTGAAACGCCTTGTCCTTTTACTACCACTGTTTTGCTTTAAAACACTTCTTAAAACCTAATTGTTCACTGTTCAGTGTCAAACTTGGGTAATGTTGCTGTGAAAACCTTTGGCAATCTCACCATATGACAGGCACTGTATATATGCAACTTGTTGTTAGGTTAGTCTGAAGCACATGAGTAGGAAGACCAGACCTCACAAGTGGGGTGGTGCCCCTGACAATTTAGCAACACTGCACTGAAATGCTGGCTTAGTTTATGAACTCAGGTGCTGGAGCAAGTCTTGAATCAACATTAAAATTGGTCTGTGGTTTGTTGCTCTACTTATGGATCTGATTTGGCTGTCTTTTAGGTTACTTGTGGCTTGGTATGTATTAGTAAAGTTTCCTCTAACTAAGAGTGACAAGAGTCTGTCTGGCATGTTTCTGCAGTGCTCCACGCATTTACACGATTATAAATTTTTTATCCACTCAGAGGTAGTACATGTCTCTCAGGCACAGTCTGTTCCTTCTCTCATCTCAGAGTCTAGCACATGATGATTGTTATGTCATTATAGACACCACTATCTCATTACTTCACAGAAATCAATGATGAGAATGGGACCTTTGATTTAGCGATGGTCGCTTGTATAACTTGGCACCAGGGAGGAACTTACACATTGTATGTTGATAATTCAACCATAGACATCTTCTACAGTAAGACTAATGCTGTCACTTCCCTATGCATTTTCCAATAGGTGATCACTTAACAGCTAATGAGAACGAGAACTCTGACCTTTATTTTAAAATTCAAATTACTTACGCCAATTGTAATGTGTAATTCTCTTGAAAGGTCACAGATCTGAAACGTTAATTCTGTTTCTCTCTCCACAAGATACTGCCAGATCTGTGAGTATTCCCACCATATTGTTTTAATGTGGCTGTTAACTGCGATTTGATCAATCCATTCAGTTGAACGAGAGATATGTGGTAGAATCTGTCGATCTGTTTGACTTATTACAAAACTTCACTGACAATGTTTTCACCCAAGGGACATTAGGGCAATCAAATTATTGCTTTAGTTTATTATTTGCATCCTTTCCATATTTGTCAATTTTTAAATCCTACATTATCCAGTTTATCCAGAGCTTGCTGGAGAGTGTGTGTGGAAAGCTATTGCTAGAAATTCTATGAGTGAAATAAATCCAATGAAGCACCAGCCTTTGAGGAATGAGGGCCAAGAGATAACTCTTTCCTCATTGGGGTTCTTTGCCCTTCATTCTACAAACTGCTCTGACCTATCTGTCAGAATCCTCCATGAAAGCTGGCAGACCTGTTAATTGAATGAGGATATTGTATTCTTTTTGGTGGGAATTATTGGACCATATTACTACCTTCTGAATCATTTTAGTGGAGTAATTTTGTCCTCTATTAACTGCAAAATTTAGCTGAAGAGCTAAGTCTCACACCATGGAGGACAACAAGAAGTGTGAAAACAGTAGGAAAGAACCCAAGAATCTCAGAGTATTACAATGTGCTGACTCAAGTATGTTTTTGAGCTTGTGTACATTGTAAGAAGAAAGAAAAATAGATGTTTCAAGAAGTGAGTTGCAATTCTGAAGCTTCTTTGATTGGGCAATTTGCACAACTTTTAAAAGCTGTCATCTGTGTTTGGCCAGTTTATGCAAAATAATTACATATTTCATTTATTTCTATCAGCTTGTACACATTAAATGTTTAGGGTGACCATAAATTGCCACGTGCATGCACATACACATGCACACACAGACACACACACTCAGCACCATAAAACTGACTCTACGCAGGAACAATAGCTGCACTAAAGAGCGAAAGCAAATGGCTTCCTGTGTGACAACAGTGACAGTACTTCAGAAAGTTAGCTATAAAACACCTTGGGACATGCTGAGGTTGTGAAAAGTACACTCATTCACTGCACAGAAGGAAATTCAAGAATGAATCAGCCTGGGTATGTGGTCTTGACAATTGTTTATTCACTGGGGATGACAACAGATTCTTTAGAATCCTACTGAAAACAAGAATGGCATTCCCTCTTGGAATAAACTGATGAATTTAAGAAGCAACAGGTAATTAATTTACAAATGAAATATCCAAGATAATATAAAAAGAATGTTGAAGCAGTGTATCATTATGATGGAACTTCAAGCAACATTTTTTGATAGTACATGAAAAACATATTTAGATAAAGTATCGTACTTTTAATAATTCAAAACCAATTCTCTGCCATGATTCCATTCTTTAATCGTAGAGCTTGTGCAATTTCACAAGCAATATCCAGTCAAATACATAACCTCATCCCACCGGATGTGATTTTAAGTTTTGATAAATTGAGTTGTATTTAATGAGAAAGTAAACATAAGATTACAACAATGTTTCCTTTGTTTATTGTTTGTATTCACTTCTTAAGATAAGTTTTTACCATCCTGTAATCTTTATTTACATTGGCAGAGTGACATTATTAAGGTAAAATCATAGTAAGATTATGTCTTCTATCAGAGCCATCCAGCTTAAAGCATCATTAAATCTTCCATTTTTATTTTGAAGGACTCATTGGTATTTAGATTGAATTAGATGTTTGCTATCTTAACTAATGAGTTGGGGATGAAATTGGTCCTCAATCATGGCTCTAAATGATCTTGAATAGGCAGCCTGTTCTACATCTGTCTACTTCACTATTAAGATGCTTTGTGTGTGTGTGTGTGTGTGTGTGTGTGTGTGAGACAGCAGTACATGGGCAGTAATATCTGCCTGTATGCATGATGTTAGAGGGAGAGATGCAACACCATCTGGGTGTCCTGTCTCTGAAAGTAAGCATACAGGGTGCAGCAGACAAAGAAGGTAAAAGATTTGTTGGTTTTCATAGTGACAGGATTTGGGTGCAGGACCAGGGATGTCTTACTGTAATTGTACAGCGCCTCGGTGAAACCACATCTGGAATATTGTGTGCAGTTTTGGCCTCCTTCTCTGAGGAAAGATGTTCTGGCCATGGAGGGAGTGCAACAAATGTTTAACAGGCTGATTCCTGGAATGGCAGGACTGACATACAAAAAAAGACTTGATTGCTTCGGCCTCTGTTCACTGCAGTTTAGATGAATGAGTAGGGATCACATCAAAATCTATAAAATTCCAACAGGACTAGACAGGAAAGATGTTCCCAATAACCAGGGATCACAGTCTAAGAATATGGGATAAGCCATTTAGGACTGAGCTGACAAAAAATTTCTTCACCCAGACAGTGGAGAGCCTGTGGAATTCTCTGCCACGAAAAATGGTTGAAGCAAAAGCATTAAATATTTGCAAGAAGGACATAGCAGACAGAATATTTTATTTAATTTGTTAACATTAAGATTTGTATGACAGCTGGTGAGCAAATTACTTATGAACAGATGCAAGTCTAGCAAAGACTAACTCTGTAACGGTTGCCGCTGGTTACTCTGAACTGTCAAGCTATTTAGACAATCAAAAAGAATACAAGCTTAGTAGTGTGTCCTTCACATAATTATATCTCAATAAATTACAATAACAGCTATTAAGCTGTGTTTTGAATGACACAACAACCCTGATCAAGCTTTTCCACATGCATTTAATGACATTATACCCCTGCGGCTCGGCTTTCATTGATAGGATACCTTTGTACTTGAACAAATAATGGAATACCATGGTGCCGTCATTTCACAGCTGTAAGACACACCCATGAATGGAGATTACAGACTTTAAATGAAATGCTGACAAATTCACCTGACAATCACCTCATTGACCCTAACATTGTGTCTGGTGGATCAATACATTTCCAACACTGCATGACACAGTCCTTGTAACAATCATACCTGACTTTGGGATTTGCTTCTGAACACAGCATAAAGTCATTGAATATCACATTTTTTAAAGTCTTCGACTCTAAAATCCCTTCTTCATCTATGTGCATAAAAGAAAACTTGTTCCAGCTGAAAAATAGTGCAAAGCCAGTTGATGTAGCTGATTGGACATTTGGTTCAGTGTGAAATGTGGACCTCGGGCATTGACAAAGCCTTGATATGTCGGTACCCTTCTCAGTCAGAGACCATCGCTCCGACCTAAGTGTCAATTAGGTCTATCCTTGTTCTTAAGTCCAACTTCAATAGCTTTTCAGAATGACTATTCCTGTCCTCCGAGCTCAGCTTTGTCAGTGACTTAACAGCAATGGCTGAAGCTGAATTTCGTTAGCATTTGATAGACCTGAAGTACTGCATGACACTTGAAAATGGAGCCTGCAAGTGCTTCATGAATTCAAGTCCAGCTGCTTCACTCCATCCAGAGGCTTCAGTTTGTGCTGATGATGAAAAGTTTAATTTATGACTAGATTTTGTTGGGAGTACAATTGCTTTGACAATGGGCTGCAGCTGTCTCAGACGTCAAGCTATATTTACGGCCCTGGAATAATTTCTAAACAATAAATAGTATTCCTGCACGTTAGAAAAAGAAATTCCACATCAGCTAAAATGAAATGGTGTGTTTAGTCTGTATTATGATTGTGTTTAGCAAAGTGGCTAGCTCCATGTTGATGACTCTGATGTCAGGAAGGATTGTTATGAGATTTGAAAAAGGCAGCATTTGTCTTCTTTAGGACAGAAATCTTTGTTGCTTAACAGAATTGGCTCTTTTGATCGATAGCTTATCCTTGTCTCTGACACACGTTCGGCAAAACTGATTGCTGAGCATCATCCCAGAATAAAAGATTGTGTCCTTTTTCTACAGCTTCCAGGGCTTTCTCAAGTAGCAGATCATGCTGCATCAGTCCCTACATTTGAGGTTGGTCCCTTTCGATGGATTCCACGCATACATTGTTTAAGTTTGTTTAGCTTACAGGCAAGACAAGTTTTCCATCTCTCACATTCTTTATAAAAGCCAGATTAGAGCTGTATTGATAGAAACCTGTGGAGGATGTATGACAAGGATAGGAAAAAAAGCAAAATGTAGTTGATTTGATTTGATATGATTTGATTTATTATTGGCATGTGTACCTAGCTACAGTGAAAAGTTTTGTTTTGCATGCAGTATAGACAAATTATACCATACAAAGTACATTAGGGTAATAGATCACATGATCACTTCTTGAGAAACAAACATGGCAGGCACTGTCTATACAGCAATGATCTTCCAAGCAGTAACGAGAGGTGAAGTGTGTAGAAGCAGAATATTTCAAATCTATTGGGAATTTGAAATAGACAGAAAGTGTTGGGAAAACTCTGCAGGTCAGGCAGCAACTGCAAAGAGCGAAACTGGTTTCAAGTTGCAATGACCTCTCATCACAGCATTTGATCAGTAAGCAGGGGCATGCAGGGCAGGAAGAACAAAGGGGTAAGTTTGCAAGTTATTGACCAGGAGGAAACAGTAAATGACAAAGAGATTCATGCACAAAGGCCCAAGGGAAGTACTAATAGGTAAAGTTTAAAAACGAAAAGATGTGCCTAGATGTGATGTGAATGGCTGGATAGCAACCGTCCAACTTCAAGGTGAAGACACGAAGAAAGAAAGCAGAAAGAATTGAAGCAACATTAACTCAATTCAAAAGAAAGAACGAAAGCAGTGGTTATGCTTCACAATTGCAATACACACCTTTACATATTGGAGGCTGTGGCGTGCCAAATGGAAAAGTCAGTGGCTGTTCCTTGACCTTTCATTAGCCTTCATTAGCGCATTTTGGCAGACCAAGAATAGAAGGGCTAGAGTGGGATCATGTTAGAAAATTGAATCCACAAGCAATAGAAAGGTCAGGGGCATATTTGGGAATGTGCAGAGGTGTTCCACACGATGGTCACTCGGTCTGTATTTGGCATCCTTACGCAAATGGGATTGCATCACAAGCAGTGAGTACTGTTTTCCAAACTGAAAAAAGTTAAAAGGAAATCATTGTTTCAGCTGGCGGGAATGTTCAGTGTAAAAGATAGTGAGATAAATGACTCACTTTCGGTGATGCTGGCTGAGGGAGGAAGAATAATTGGAACAATCAAGGAATTCCTTACTGCTTTTTAACCAGTGTCATGGAATCCATTACATCCATGTGAAAACCTTCCGAGTAGAGAGCTGAGAGTTTTCCCGACATAACTGCATCTAGCTATTAATTTGTTAGAGTTGCCTCCATTCTGGTGCAATAGTTTTTCCAAAGTTCTAGCAGAAATGGTCCTCCGAACAGCTCTACAGAAATTGTTGGCTATTACTTTCTAGTATGTTGAGTATGAGTTACTCTTCGGTATCAGCATCAAGCTTGGTGGGTTGACTTTGAGTTCAGTATTGGGATTGTTCCTGTTTCAAAAACTATATTGATGGCATTGGAATAGGAACTCAAAACAAATTGATTGAATTTGCAGGCAATACTAAACTAAAAGCAGCTTTTGAATTTGAGAAGGTAGTTTGTGAAGTATAAATGGTCAAATGATAGCAGATGATACTTAATTTTTTTGTAATAGAATCCCCACACTGTGGAAACAGACAATTTGGCCCAACAAGTCCACACAAACCCTCCAAACAGCATCCCATCCAGACCTGCCACCCTCCACCCCTATTCTATCACAGTAACCCTACATTTCCCATGGCTAATCCACCTAGCCAACACATCTCTGGACACTTTTGGTAATTTAGCATGGCCAATCCACCTAACCTGCACGCATTTGGACTATGGGAGGAAACTGGAGCACCCAGCAGAAACCCACGCAGACACAGGGTGAACGTGCAAACTCCATACAGACAGTCGTCCAAGGCTGGAATTGAATCCTGGTTGCTGGCGCAACCACGAACATATAAGACCACAGTGAATTTCTTTGTACTTCCAGTCCCCATTACTATACAATGTGAGGGTTTCAGTGTGCTAATGAACTTGGCGCTCACTGTGTCCAATCTGGCAGAGCAGTCATGTATAAATCAGCGGAAGTTATTGAGAAATTGTTATCATACTGTTATCAGACCACACCTTTTTACTTCACACAGTTCTGGTCACTAAAACAAAAGGAAAATATTGAAGCTATGGGGATGGTACAGGCGCAAACCACAAGGTTAATGCATATTGTTGGAGAAATAAGAACATTTTGTTTTTCCAATCTTAAAAGATCCCATGCTGAAATGATCTGTTAGTGATCAAAAATGTTAGACAGAGCTATATCTAAAATATTATTGCATGTTGTATGATGAAATGTATCCAGTAAGATGAATCTTTTTTGGTGCTCACTATAGTCCCAAACTGATTTCTGTGGCGAACACACATGACACTACCATAATTGTGAAATGGTTAGCACCACCAAGAGTATGCAGAGCAGTTGGAACATGACATCAGTCAACTTACTGCACTGATTTATCACCAGCTTTGTCATTTTGAAGGTCTATGTTTCAGCCTAAGCCCAATTTTAACCTTGCACAACTCAACATCTATCAATGGATCTTTCCCATCCTCACTATGTATCACTTGCATTATTCCAAGAGATCATTAACAATTAACAGGTAGTTTTCTGGATTCTTTTTCATGGCTAGCATAATTCTATGCATTTTAGGTGCACTTCCACATTGGCTGGGACCCTAGCAATTTTTTGGTGAGTTAAGTGCTTGTGTTCAAACCAGGTGCTTCCATGGATGAAAGGTCTGGTTAGGTTTCCTGTTGGTATTTAGTTTGGCAGAATGAACAAAGGGGTTGTGTAAAGCAGGACAAGCTGCTCAAGTGAGGAGAAGAGGAAGTGGAGAATGGTTTTCACAGGAACGCACATTTGCAGATGGTTTTTAGCTGGAGATCTGTTGGCAAATAGATTATGTGATGTTCTTTGCATGATCTTCAGTTTGAGGTTCCATTGCATGGACATCAGGTGGTATATTCTTGTGCTATAATGGCAGTGGCTTGTTAAGCTCTGAAATTTTGTTGTTGGAGGTGACCACCTATTCTGTGCTGGAAAGAATGGGATCAAAGATTTAAATGCTACATACTCCTTGATGCTGAACATAGACTTCGTCACAGGCTTTCTTCTGCAGCAATAGTTCGGTGTGTGCACTGATGCATACTCTGAATTAGCTTTTGTACCTTTTCGTAGGGTAGTGGGTGGCAGCAACATCCAGTCAGTTGGCACCAAAGCTGTTCATTTTCACCTGAGAGATAGTAGGAACTGCAGATGCTGCAGAATCCAAGACAACAAAGTGTAGAGCTAGATGAACACAGCAGGCCAAGCAGCATCATAGGAGCAGGAAGGCTGATGTTTTGGGCCTAGACCCTTCATTAGCCCAAAACATCAGCCTTCCTGCTCGGCCTGCTGTGTTCGTCCAGCTCTACACCTTGTTATCTCATTTTCACCTTAATTGGCTGCAGACCACTTGTGCTCAGGACCTCACCATGTGCAAATATCACCTTTATTTTGACATCTAAATCATGCACATTGTCAATATCTGAGCTTGTGTGTTAAATCACATGACAACATGTCTTCATCATCGCTGTCTTCTTCGTCACCTCCCTGGCCAGCCCATGGGCCTCTGATAGAATAAAAAATAGGCAAGGTTCGGTTTGGGAGAAGGGAGAAGAGAAAGATAAATGTGTATGCCAATATATCAACAGCTCCTCAGTCATAAGGCAGCATGTGATAAAGGGAAGTTAGCAGTGAGAAGGAGGATTAGATAGAAAGATAGCATCATCTTCAAATATTCACGTTAGTTGCTGGTCACAGCAATAGACAGCATCGGCTTTTACATGGGATCAGGACACAAAGGCAAGCTCTTTTCATTTTGGTTAGCTCCTGCTGTCTCCAGCTGTCTCTGGCTATTTCCTAGTGAGAAAAAGGGAAGTGTGTCAGTGACTGTATTACAATCTGTTCAGATCATATGGCCATCTTGGTTGAATAGCTGCCAGTATTTTCGAGTTGAGAGATGTGAGTCTGAGACCTTTGCAATGACGCAAAGTATGTGAGATGGAGGTGAAGCATTTGAATGTAAATTATGGTCCCTGACTGATTAAGATTGCCAGCGGATTACTGTTGGTGTTGTGGCATATTGAGCAGAGGCAGGGATGACTAGTACACATTGTAGAAAATGGAATTCTATAAGGCAGTCGTTAATGTTGACCAGCATGTGTGGCCATTAAACACCTTCTAGAACTGCATCCAGGTGCTTGGGTCTGTACTGACTTCCATGACCACCTGCTCCTCTGCCTACTCATCATGTTCCTGGAGCCTCCTGCCTCTTTTAGATACATATTACATGTCCCCAGAGTTACACCTCCTCCATATTACATGTCCCCCATGTTACACCTCCTCCATACCGTACATCCTCCATATTACAGATCTTCTATCAAAACTTGCAGAGAACCAACCATAAGCCTTGGCATAGGTCATTCTCTCATTCTGTTTTTCCAGGTCAGATTCGATTGTAGGATGATTGTCAGCACCTGCAACTAAACCATTTCCTCCCCTTTAAAATGTACTTGTTACCTTTGTGTAAACAGGCTATCCTGAAGTAATGCACGTTGTTATCAATATTGTGCCCCTTGCTGATGTGTGTAGTTAATAAGCAGTGATGGAAACCTTATTTTGCGTACAACAAAAGGAATCAGCAGGGAGTTCACCTACCATCCACACAACAATTAATCACTCACGTTATGCTCAATGCACCCATTTAAAGGGACTAACAAATTTAAAACCCACTATTTGTTACAGGAATATGTTTATTTCAAAAATTTCTAAATGTTCATTTGAATCAGCACAGTTTCTTTTGTTCCCGTCTATCACCTTTCGAACACCTCTATAATTTTGCTTTGAAAGAATTTATGGACTCTGCTTGAACAACAGCTGGTGGTAAAGAATTTCATGTTCCAAACCGACTCTGTGTAAAGAATTCTAACTTCCCTTTCAATTCTTTTATGGGCTCACTAACCGGAGGGAATAGTCTCTCACTATTAACCTGAATATGGCCTTTGTAATTGTGAAGATCAGTATCAGGTGACCCTGTATTCTGTCTGGATAACTGTAACTCCTCATTCCTGTTAACATCTGAGTGAATTTAAATCTTCTGCATTTATTTTACATTCTGCAACGGTTGCTCAAAAACCGCGTACTATAGTCCAACAGTACGATAATCAAGGTCTTGAACAACTTCAGCTTTGCCACTTTGCTGTTGTATTCTATGCCTCCAAGAGCAATTCTATGAACTTCCTTTAACCTAATTGATTAGTTTAGTCACCTTTAATAACACACCTTGAAACAGTACCAAGGGTGATGCAGTAATCGAGTTATCATATCTTGAAACTTGTTGATTAATAAATGAATCCAAGTCTGGTTAAAAAACCCATAACATTACAATCATCTCGCACTCAACACTGAATATTGTGGAGCATCGATTTCTGTAACAATTCCACTTTAAGGTTGATGCCTTAAAAAACACAGAACATAACTATAAATAAATCTGGCACCTTTAAGATTTTGACTTAAAAATACTTTAAATCGAGTTCCATTAAAACATGACAGCAAGAATCGTGAATTGCAAAGTATTACATCCTGCAAGTTGAGAACATAGCTTTACCCTGTGTAAGAAAAACAGATGCCCGACCTTGAGGGGATCTTTGCCCTCAGTAGCAGTTCAAGTTGTTTTTGCCTGACACGAAACATGTTTCTCTGGGGTCATAGAGTGTAACCTATTGGAGTCCTTGAAACGATGGATGTCAGGCGAAAGGAAATAAGCACCTGCGTGTCATGCGCACACAGCCGATGTCAGATGTTGTTAACCGATTGCTGATAGAGATGTGGCGGAACATCAAAGCCAGAGGGAGAGTTAAATAGAAAGCTTGTAGATATGTTGTCAAATGCCTGGCCTTGGACTTTGGCCACTTGTTTAATGTGTGTTTTTAGCTTTGAATTGTATTTGTGAAAATTGCAACAGGAAATGCTGTCCTTCAGACTGAAAGCTTGCGTTTCAGTCCAAGATATTTCCCAACATAATCATAAAACCATAAGAAATAGAAACAGGAGTAGGCCATTCAGCCCCTCAAACCCACTCCGCCATTCAATAGGATCATGGCTGATCCGACATTCCTCAATCCCTGTAACCCTTTATTCGTCTACTGATCAAAAATCTGTCCATCTAAGCCTTAAATATGCACAAAGACTGCCCACAGAGCACTCTGTGGCTAGGAGATCCAAAGATTCACAACTCTCTGAGAGATTAAATTCTTCCTAATCTCAGTCTTAAATGTGGGTCAGTTAATTCTGAGACTATGCCCTCTGGTCTTAGACCCTCCCATGAGGGAAAACGTCCTCACAGCATTAATTTTGTCAAGCCTGTTAAGAATCCTATATGCTTCAATGAGAACCTCTGGCCTGAAAGTTCTGCTGTGTTATCTTATAACAAGTTTGCATGTTTATATCAAACTCACTTTGTTTGAATGGAGATTTTAATATTTTCATTTCTAACAAGCTAATACCTCTGTTAAAGTAGTGGGTTAAAGAACTTGACAATAAAGAAATTTTTGTCTCAAAATCTTACGATAGTTTATGTCTGAAAATATTACACATTGTTCATTCTTGCAGCTGCACAAATAATATGTTCATCTGTTTATTCTAATGAAATAATGAAATTCTAATGGATGGTCATTGACCTGAAATGTTAGGCAGAATGTAATGTCACTGCTCCCTGCCCAACAGAGAGTTTAAGATCGGGTGCAGGTGAATGTTACTTATAAGATCCCAATGCCTTCCCACCTTTGGTGAAGTCCAGTTTGCGAAGGTTCATGGATGATTTTCTTGCCCAGATGCTAATTAAGGTTCTCAAGTTAGGGAGATAATTCCCACTTAAGGGCTTCACTCCACAGTCACCATTGGCCAGTTGTAATACAAGAACTCCAAAAACCAAACCGTCAAATTCTTTTGTGGGGAATGGGCGTGCTGGGGTTGGCGATGGGGGTTGCCATGTTTAAAGGCACTAAAGTGCTGAAAGCCACTGCATTGGGATAGGAGGAGAAGGGGCAGTGGTTCTTCTGGAAGTTACCCTTGCCCTTGTTTCCAAATCCCCATCTCAACTCTCTCCTGCGATGTACATCAGGCCTCACTGGATTACTTCCTTGACCTTTGACCTCTGGTGGGTGCATTACCAATAGCAGCCACAACTCCTGGTGGCAGTGGTGGAATTGGATGGTTATTTGCTGAATGGCAGGCAGATCTTAAGGGGGCAGGATTTCTGCAGCTAGGTCCCTTACTCCAGAATGTTCCATGAGTGCCTGTGGCCACAACCCAAGGTGGGACTCCAGCCTGTTATCCAGCTAGCATGTGGAGACTCCTGTCACAAATATTACTTTTTTCCCGTTAACTCTTTGTCTTTCTATAGGTGCTGCTTTACCTGCTGAGTATTTTCAGCATTTTCAGTTTTCATTTCCAGTCCGGTATCCACAGCATTTTGTTTTTAAAAACCTTATTAATAATTTGTTTTCCTTTCAACATGGGTTTTTTCTTCAGGTGGTTATTTGTATCATGGGCAATAGTTCAAGTATGCATCTCACTGCTAGGCCCTACAACTGTTGCTCTGAATGTGGTGACAGTGAGTAATCTATACAAACAGTGCCTCTTATCAATTTTTACTGCTCTTTTTACTGTAAAGGGAATACTCAACTTGTCACATCTCAGGTTGAGCAACTGTGCCGTGGCAGAGATTGCTGGTACCACCTTCAGTCTAACAATTCCCTTATACTGATTGGAGGTCAGAGAAGATTTATGTTGTTTGATCTTCAGCCGGTCTCTGATTCATTGGTGCAGATTGTGACACTGCGCGACAGTATAAAAATGGTCATAGAGAACAGGCAGTCTGTTGTCCCCACTCCTTGTTTTTACTCCCTTTGAAGTCAGACTGCCCGATTAATGTTATCGCAATCAAAATCTCCTGTGCTGATACTGCATGCTGAAATAGTCTTGGATTCATGCACTCCTACCTCAGCAATTGCTTTATACCAGGGCGGATTTGATGGCAAATTGTGGGTGAGGTATTCAATCGCACACTCCCACAATATTTTGGGTGGTAGACTAATATCAGCATCCATAGTGCATGATCTGGTTGTTGTATCTGTATGCACAAAATATAACAAACTTAACTACAAAAACAACTCTGGTGAGCCAGCTGTGTACATATAGCAGTACAAATGAATGTGACATTTTGGATTCAGGGACAGAGCCAATACAAAGCTGCTGGGTCTGAGAATAAACAAGATCAAAGGCAACTTTGAGCATGGGTTTTCTGCGTTTGTTTATTTTGGGGTGGCTTTGATATGAAAGTACGCAATTTTAGTGCAAAATGTTTCTTGTTGTTTGATTACAAACATCAACCTATAATGGTCTGAATGTAATGCCCTCCCCATTGTGAGTCGAGGTCTGCAAAAAATGCAGTTGGTAGAGAGGGTGATTATGTATGAGTTGCTAGTCATGATGAAGGTGGCTGTCACCACCATCTTTAACCGTTGTAAACTGCATGGTGATAGAGGAAAACCACTTCCTGTCTCTTGTGGATAACAACATTTAGTTTATTGCACATTACTAACTAGTTACAGGTTACATCAACACGAGAGACAGTGTTGGAGAGACATTGAGGAGATGTCATGTTTCACTTCTTCAAGGTCCTGAACTGTTCTGCTCAGCAGTCTCTAGAACATAGGTAATGGGAACTGCAGATGCTGGAGAATCCAAGATAACAAAGTGTGGAGCTGGATGAACACAGCAGGCCAAGCAGCATCTCAGGAGCACAAAAGCTGTGTACTCCTGAGATGCTGCTTGGCCTACAGTCTCTAGAACATTATCATTGTGAATAGTGCTAATGACCCTTTCAGTATTAACTCTTTTATAGCCTTGCCAAGCAACATACAACTGTTGGTAGTTGGGGCCAACTCTTGTTCTCTCCCTCCTGGGTGTCCTGCCACTCCATAAATGCCTGAGTGGCATTTAATTCAGCTAGACAAACAGGGGGCTGGAAGAACACAGCAGACCAGGCAGCATCTGGAGGAAAGGAGCAGTCAATGCTTTGGGTATTACCCTTCTCCAGTCCTGAAGAAGGATAATACTTGAAACGTTGACTGCTCTTTTCCTCCAGATGCTGCCTGGCCTGCTATGTTCTTCCAGCCTCCTGTTTGTCTAACTTAGATTCCAGCATCTGCTGTTTTATTTTGTCTCTAATTTAATTCAGCTAGCCTTTTTTAAAGGAGATTACCATAAGATCATAAGGCCATAACTTAGAGGAGCAGAATTAGGCCATTTGGTCCATTGAGTCTGCACAACCATTCAGTCACGGCCGATACGTTTCATCACCCCGTTCTCCTGCCTTCTCCCCATTACCCTTGATCCCCTTGCCAAGAAAATATCAATCTCTATTGTAAGTACACTCAATTACCTGGACTTCATAGCCTTCTGTGGCAATGATTTCCATAGGTTCACCAGCTCTCTGGTGGATGAAATTCCTCCTCATCTCAGTTCTAAAGGGTTGTCCATTCACCCTGAGGCTGTGTTCCTGGGTCCTAGTCTCTTCTATTAGTGGAAACATCTTCTCCATGTCCACTCTATCCAGGCCTCTAAGTATCCTGTAAATTCCACAGTGGCACAGGGTTCTCACTGGTTCTGTAGACAACAGGCAAGATTTCTGTTACCTTCTTTAAGTAAGTATGGTTCAGTAATGCCAATTTTTTTCAACTATGGAAATTTCAAACAACTGGTTTTGTGATTCTCCTACTCAAAATTAAAAGATTTACCAGATATCTTTCTTTGTAAGAGCAATGACAATCCTACCATCGAATTCAGAATTCCCTCATTGTTAAAATTCAATTTCTCATCCATATCATTCTCAGCCACATTGCTCTTGAAAATCTTGATTTTGTTACCGTAACCTTTATACTTGAGGGATATTTTATCTGTCTTCTTAAACATTGGAGTTACTGGTGCAGATACTATAAATCACAGTGTATCAACACAAACAGCAGGAAGTTAACTTTTAACAGAGCGAAATGCCCCAAGGTGCTGCACAGGGCAACGACAAAGAAAAATTGCCACCAAGTCACACATGAGGGCAGGTGATCTAAAACTTTGTCAAAAATATAGGTTGCAAGGACCATCCTAAAAGAGGAGAAAAAAATAGCAATTTGGAGAGAGTAAGAGGGAAAATTTCAGTGCTTAGGACCCAGGCAGTTGGAGGCATAGCCATCAATGATAGAGTGACTAAGGATGTACAAGGAACCACAAGTGGAGGAATGTAGAGGTCTCAGAGGGTTGTAGGGCTGGAGGACAATTCAGTGATAGGAGGGGGTAAAGCATAAAGGGACTGAAGATAAGCATTAACATTTTAAAATCAAAATGTGCAATCTAGGTGGAGACATCTTTTTCTAGATCCAACCATTTTGTGCAATCAGTTTGTTAAGATTATCATGCATCTTCGCCACATGCATCAAAGAAGTTAACTTCAACTGTGTTTCGTAATCTTTGCAATTCCGGATTCTTGAGGCTGTATTTATTCTTGAGTGGAATGAATCTCTTTGTCATGAGAACCTTAGTGGAAACAGTGACAACTGTGGCTCAGTCTGACACTGAGTGTTGTGATAACAGGGTGCTGATGGCCAATATACCTAAAACAAAACAACCAATTTACATACAGCAAACACCCACAAACAGCAATGAGACAATTATTAGATCATCTGTTTCAATGGTGAGCGTATGCAGAGAAATCTCTTGTACTTCTATGAATTACTGGTGTTTTAAGGGGCCAGAGAGGCCTTAGTTCAGCATCGCATCAAAATGACACACGTATCATTTGAACTGGAGTGTGACCTGAACCCACAACCTTATGACACAAAGGTGGCCGTGCTAGCACTGAGTCACTGCTGATGCATTGACATTATAGCATTGCTATATTCAGCTGGACTGGAATTTTATGAGGCCACAATTAGTACAGATATGCAGGTTCTATTGTAGTGATACGACCAGGCAACTATTTTGGACCAATTCCAGATACCAGTGCAACTTATACTTCTGTTCCTAGGGGTTATTTCTGGCCTCTGCATGCTTGTCCACAAATATTTCACTGGATTCTTTATCCTTCAACAGTTGACCTCTTGTTGCAAACTATTAACTATATAAGGAGTTATACTATTCTTGTTGAAATTTGGAAAAATAAATTCATTTCTTCATATTGTTTCCATGCGAACGTTGTCTTATCTCTGAAGTGTGCATCTTCGCACATTTTAACCGTTGCAAGTTTGTTCTCCAGAAGATGAGCCAACATCCATGTAAATGGCCTTCATATATTGCGCAGTCGGTAATTCAGCGACAACACTGCCTTCTGGAATGGAAAATGTAGTTTTGTAGGGTTCTCATTGCATTTTTTTTATACCAGTGATGGTATTTGTGCACACAGTCTGCTTCTGCTTTCACTTTCACATTAGCTCTTGGCTACCTGCCATTTTAGTACGAGTTGCTGGTACAAGGTGCAATTCTGGAATTTAGCCAATTACCAGTCCTTGGCTGATAGACCATGGTCTGGGGATGTGGGGGGTCTCACTCCACTTTTGTTAGAGAAAGTGAAATTACAGTACGGCGTAAGGGCAGAAGCTGGGTTGCTAAAACTGAAGCTTGCTTTAAATAAATTAATAGTCTGTCAACATTATTTAGTACCCTTACTCCCATGACTTGCTGCAGACTGAAGCTGATAAAGAATTCAGGTTCAGTCACACCATGAGAGCATTTTTATTTGAAAAAATTCAGAACTTCTTTTAAAAGGAAAGCACAGCAGTGAAATATACTTGACCTTCATTCGGTACCTGCCACCCTTTTATGTGCAGCAAACATAACGAAAAAGGGAATATGCATTAAATTCCTAATGTGGCAGAACATGTTTGTGGATTTCGAGATGGAAAATTGTCAGCACTTGCTCAATATCTGAGTGTACACTGTTGAAAGTGAGTGTCTGTCTGGGGGTTGGGGGCTGGGGTTTGTCCATTTAAATAGATCCCAGTGACAGCTGATTCTGGTTTAGCAGGCTGCTTCCTGAAACTAGGTATAGTTACAGGTGTAGATTTTATCTCTTCTGTACTGAGGTATTCAGTCAGGGTGCTTGCACCAGGAAGTTAGGATTTGAGTGGTCTTTGGCCATTGCTGCCCCTACACAAAGTAAGGGAGAGGTCAGTTGTAGTTTTCTCCTCTCCCACCTCATCAATAATCCAGGAGGTTGCTGGAAAGTGCTTGCACAAAATGACAGAGTTGGCCACCAGAGATATGCTGGCCCTGCTGTGTGGATGGCCCCTTTTCAAATACATGTGTGCACAAGCTTGTAAAAGCCACAGAAGCCTGTTTTCAGCTGAGTGATCAATTAATCAGCTGAAAGCAAAAGCTCTGACACTTTAAAATCCTTTGTGCGCAATAAAAGATGTCAGCTTGATGAAACATGCCACTTTAATATAGTTCATAAAGCAATCGGGATGGCGAGACCAAAATAAATTGATTTTGCGATTCTTAAGTCATTACCAATATTGTTATCGAACTGAAAATCGACACATTTTGACATGTCTTTTTCCCGCTGCTTTCATTTAATAGCTCACCGATGATGATGTATCAGCAGGATGGTTATATTCCCTGGGCAATGGAGAAGTCATTACATGCAATCCTGATAACAAGGTGTGAAGCTGGATGAACACAGCAGGCCAAGCAGCATCTCAGAAGGGTCTAGGCCCGAAATATCAGCTTTTGTGCTCCTGAGATGCTGCTTGGCCTGCTGTGTTCATCCAGCTTCACACTTTGTTATCATGGATTCTCCAGCATCTGCAGTTCCCATTATTTCTTCACATGCAGTCCTGATACTGTTTTACTTGGCTGTCAAGCTTCCTTTTTGAGTCACCAACAACAACTTATTTCAAATAGCACCTTGACCACAGTAAAACGTCCAAGGCTCTTCACAGCAGCTTTATCAAACAAACTCTGATATAGGGACACATATGCTCATATTAAGGTCTGAGTTTCGTCAAAGAGTTAAGTTTTAAGAAGTTGTTATGGGACAAAAAAGAGAGGCAGAAAGGTTTTGGGAAGAAATTTCAGAGTCTGATTGAAGATAGGTGCCAGACTTGTGAATGGTTGTTCACTTCTGCATGGTATTTGACAGTCATTCTTTCAAATGCCTCAAAATAACTAATATTTTCGTGGGAATTCAGAATCTTAAGACTGCAAATTTGTTTTTGTGTAGAAACACAGAAAGTAGGAGCAAGAGTAGGCCATTCAGCCCTTCGAGTCTGCTCCACCATTCAACCTGATTATACAACTCAGCACCTTGTTCCCACTTTCTCCTCCCAACCTTTGATCTCTTTAGCACAAAGGATGAAAGGGTGGCTAGTGCCAAAATCAGTGAATATCACACCAGTACAATTAGGGTATTGTTGTTGTGACATTGCATGTTTCTATGACTTGGCAAGTCTGTACTTTAAAGAATGCATTAGTATATGATATTCTTGTGACTTCTTGAGCAGCTGTTCTTGTAATTTGTAATTCATCAGGAAGATCATCCGATTAAATGATTGAACCCATATCGATGTCCGTGATAATGTTGTAACGTACATGTAAACAAATCTTCTCCAGAATTTCCAATTCCATTGAACTCTGTACATTTTCTACCTCCAGAGCATCTTCCAACCATCCAAGATCTCTGCACTCCTTCATTCTGATCTGTTGTGTAGTACTGATTTCAAACTCTGAACTGTTTCCAGCTGCCTAGGTTCTAAGCTATAGAATTCCCTCCTTAAGTCTTCTTACACCTCTACCTGTCTCCCATTTAAGACACCTTAAAATCTAACTCTCTGGCCAAGCTTTGGGTTATCCTTATAGTGGGCCTAGCGCCAAATGTTGTGAAGTGAGAGTTAAGTGAGAGCTAAGACTGGTGAGAAATGATCAAAGCTGGTCTCCCAAAATAGAAGACTGACAATTTAAAGTTTGGTCAAATTAACCTGAACACAGGCCTT
This sequence comes from Stegostoma tigrinum, assembly GCF_030684315.1. Taxonomy (NCBI): domain Eukaryota; kingdom Metazoa; phylum Chordata; class Chondrichthyes; order Orectolobiformes; family Stegostomatidae; genus Stegostoma; species Stegostoma tigrinum. Next base: position 49,648,917 of record NC_081358.1, read on the forward strand.
TATTTAAGCACACAGTATCCATTGCCCATAACAGCAAGCTAAGATGCTATCCCTGGTCCAGGTGCCCTGATTGAACTGATAAAAGAGAAATGGATGGAGTGTGTGGAGTGCACACTGGGCACAATTCTTCAGGAATTGACAGAAATAACGTATCTTTAAAGGCAAAGTCAACCCAAAATAATGGGTGATGTTCTGACATAGGGACCTGGCAAACTGCATTGTGAAATTCATCCTTGGCTCAGCAGTCCACCAACAATGACCTGGAAGTGGTTCTGGCCACCTAACCTATGCATTGGGTGAATATGGCACACATGTGGCTATATTTGTGCCTACTTGTGACACCAATTTAAACTCCATCCTACAATACTACCAGGGTAAAGGAGACCATTAACTTAGCAACTGCCTTTAGATAGAAGGTGAAATGTACCACCACAGGTCATAGTGAGAAGCACGATATATCTAGCAGGTAACTAAATAAACACACAAGGCAAAAAGGGGTAGGTACATTGATAAGAATAGATGCAAATTGCAAGACCAGCCATGATCATACAGTGGACCTCAATAGGTCATATGGTCCATTCTTGCTTCTATTTCTTATGTCCTTGTGGAAAGGGAATGAAGAGGAGCATCAATACCAGCAGAGACCAATGGCATCAAATGGCTTGTTTCAATGCTTGAGAATAACATTTGCTGTCCATTCTGTGTTACTAACACATCTCTGTCAATACCTCTCGCCTCGTTCAGCAAAAGAAACCTTTCTCATTCACGCATCAGCGAATACCAGTCATGGTTGGACATAGAACAGTTTTTCCGCTGCCTTCGCCTCCACGCCTACTTTTTCAACCGGGAACCTAACCCTCCCTCCACTGACCCCTTCTCCCGCTTCCAACACAAGTCCTCCTCCTGGACACCACCCCCAGGCCTCCTACCTTCCCTCGACCTCTTCATCTCTAACTGCCGTCGAGACATTAACCGCCTCAACCTCTCCACCCCTCTCACCCACTCCAACCTCTCCCCTGCAGAACGGGCAGCCCTCCGCTCCAACCCCAACCTCACCATCAAACCCACAGACAAGGGCGGCGCAGTGGTAGTATGGCGCACTGATCTCTACATCGCCAAGGCCAAACGCCAACTCTCCGACACCACCTCCTACCGCCCCCTCGATCATGACCCCGCACCCGAGCACCAAACCCCCATCATCTCCAACACCATTCATGACCTCATCACCTCCGGGGACCTCCCACCCACAGCCTCCAACCTCATTGTTCCCCAACCCCGCACGGCCCGTTTCTATTTCCTTCCCAAAATCCAGAAACCTGCCTGCCCTGGTCGACCCATTGTCTCAGCCTGTTCTTGCCCCACCGAACTCATCTCCACCTATCTGGACTCCATTTTCTCCCCTTTGGTCCAGGAACTCTCTATCTACGTCCGTGACACCACCCACGCCCTCCACCTCCTCCAGGACTTCCAATTCCCTGGCCCCCAACACCTCATTTTCACCATGGACGTCCAGTCCCTATACACCTGTATTCCGCATGCAGATGGCCTCAAGGCCCTCTGCTTCTTCCTGTCCCGCAGGCCCAACCAGTCCCCCTCCACCGACACCCTCATCCGCCTAGCCGAACTCGTCCTCACCCTCAACAAATTCTCTTTCGATTCCTCTCACTTCCTACAGACTAAGGGGGTGGCCATGGGCACCCGCATGGGCCCCAGCTATGCCTGCCTCTTTGTAGGTTATGTGGAACAGTCCATCTTCCGCACCTACACAGGCCCCAAACCCCACCTGTTCCTCCGTTACATTAACGACTGTATCGGCACCGCCTTTTGCTCCCCAGAGGAGCTCGAACAGTTCAATCACTTCACCAACACCTTCAACCCCAACCTTCAGTTCACCTGGGCCATCTCCAGCACATCCCTCACCTTCCTGGACCTCTCAGTCTCCATCTCAGGCAACCAGCTTGTAACTGATGTTCATTTCAAGCCCACCGACTCCCACAGCTACCTAGAGTACACCTCGTCCCATCCACCCTCCTGCAAAAATTCCATCCCCTATTCCCAATTCCTCCGCCTCCGCCGCATCTGCTCCCACGATGAGGCATTCCACTCCCGCACATCCCAGATGTCCAAGTTCTTCAAGGACCGCAACTTCCCCCCCACAGTGGTCGAGAACGCCCTTGACCATGTCTCCCGCGTTTCCCGCAACACATCACTCACACCCCGCCCCCGCCACAACCGCCCAAAGAGGATCCCCCTCGTTCTCACACACCACCCCACCAACCTCCGGATACAACGCATCATCCTCCGACACTTCCGCCATCTACAATCCGACCCCACCACCCAAGACATTTTTCCATCCCCACCCTTGTCTGCTTTCCGGAGAGACCACTCTCTCCGTGACTCCCTTGTTCGCTCCACACTGCCCTCCAACCCCACCACACCCGACACCTTCCACTGCAACTGCAGGAAATGCTACACTTGCCCCCACACCTCCTCCCTCACCCCTATCCCAGGCCCCAAGATGACATTCCATATTAAGCAGAGGTTCACCTGCACATGTGCCAATGTGGTATACTGCATCCACTGTACCCGGTGTGGATACCTCTACATTGTCCATCATGGGCCTCCTGCAGTGCCACAATTATGCCACCCAAAGGTTGCAGGAACAGCAACTCATATTCCGCTTGGGAACCCTGCAACCCAATGGTATCAGTGTGGACTTCACCAGCTTCAAAATCTCCCCTTCCCCCACCGCATCCCAAAACCAGCCCAGTTCGTCCCCTCCCCCCACTGCACCACACAACCAGCCCAGCTCTTCCCCTCCACCCACTGCATCCCAAAACCAGTCCAACCTGTCTCTGCCTCCCTAACCTGTTCTTCCTCTCACCCATCCCTTCCTCCCACCCCAAGCCGCACCTCCATCTCCTACCTACTAACCTCATCCCACCTCCTTGACCTGTCCGTCTTCCCTGGAGTGACCTATCCCCTCCCTACCTCCCCACCTATACTCTCCTCTCCACTTATCTTCTTTTCGATCCAACTTCAGTCCGCCTCCGCCTCTCTCCCTATTTATTCCAGAACCCTCTCCCCATCCCCCTCTCTGATGAAGGGTCTAGGCCCGAAATGTCAGCTTTTGTGCTCCGGAGACGCTGCTGGGCCTGCTGTGTTCATCCAGCCTCACATTTTATTATCTTGGATTCTCCAGCAAGTGCAGTTCCCATTATCACTCTAAAACTGATGGTTGATTGCTTGCTTATCTATTGACTAAGTGTGCATTTCTTTACTGCTGATCTCAAGAACTCACAGCAAAAAAGTTGGATCCCTTGTTGTCCTCAAAGTGTCAATACTCATAATTAAAAATAATATGCCTTCTTTAAACACAGGGAGCCCACTGCAGTTAAAGGATACATTCAGTGATACATTAGTATGTGACTCATTGGTATTTAAGTAACCTCCCCAGTGGAACAACACAAAGCAATGAAATCTTTCAACAGAGCTTCTGGTGAATGCTATGAATTTGCTGACATTTGGTTGAGAACATTGAACTATTTTTCACATTGCCAAACACGATACGATTCTCGCTTTTCTTATGCAGCAGTATGTTTGCAGATGTGAAATGTTTCACATGACTTGAATTATTGGGAAACAGGTACTTTCCCAGACTAGCTTCAGCATGCACTGGAACCCCATGAGTAAATCAAGGGGCTGCCCCCTTTTACACCCGCACCCCTTTGAGTTGCACAGCTTGAGACAGAAATGATCTAGGCAGGGGGAAAAAACCCCAGAAGAAATTGAGAGCTGATTTGGTATGAGAAGAGTTTAATCGTTGTGACTGTTTCTAACCTCAAGACTTACAATGCTTTAAAGTAACTGCTGGAAGCTAAACTGCCATTTCTGAAGTTTTTTTAAGTCATTGTCTCTGCAACAAATGGCTTTAAGTGAATAACTCATTATGCTACATGTGTCACTGAGACCAAGGAAGCCAGTAGTCACTTCAGTCAATTGCTGGTCTCTGCTAAGTTCACTGGTTTGGCTGAGTCTGGAATGAAATTATGATAGTAAGCATCAGAACTGGAAAACATTCGACCTCACTGGTGTAGTACGCTGGAAATCAAGGCCTGCTATTCCCAAGGCATCACAAATTGAAAGACCTTTCTTCAAAAACTTACATAATTCCGTAATACGTCTGACTTTTAGGCCAAGATTGACAGAAACTATTTATTAAGAATGATTATGTATAGCAAATAGCTCATTGCTGCATACCGATGGTCATGAACCATCAACATATACCTTGATTAGTTAAAATTCTAACCCAGTTATAGAAGACCCTATACACGTGTATACAAACATACACAGATACATATACAGAAAACACGAGTGATATGCACAGAGGGAAAGACTGCGAAGATAATTCAGTGATCCTTCTCCACAGGGTTGGCTGAGATTGCCCTTTTGCTAATCAGAATGCTGATTCTTGATCTTTTCTCTGAAGATATTTTTGCTTGTTTTCTGGATGCACAGAGTGCATTGTTCACAGTTACAAATGTCTCTGACTTATTAATTAAAAGTCACAGCTTAGAGCAACTGGTGAGGGAAATAAAATGACCATCCTCAGTTTGAATGAGTTTCTTGTAGAGCAAGAACAGCTCCTTCCGTTCCAGAAGTTTGATAGCTTCTTCCTCAATATTATGGGAATCAAGCACATAATTGTTGGCAGGCAGGAGGACTTTGTTATTGATAACTGGTCACTAATCCACAGACCAATCAGAATTTCTAAATTACAAAGTTTGATAACCCATCACCATTTTTGGTAAAATATCTTTGAAAGACAGCAACAATTTTAATAATGCCCTTCAAACCAATTCTGACATATAGCATTTATTTTATCATCATGGTGTGGCAACTTTTCTGTCTGGAAATGATTATTACAGGATGAGCAATTTACTTCTTATTAATAAACAGAAAGATTAAACCAGCTTCAGTTCTTGTTCCAAGACATTCAATTACTTCCTATTATCTGGTAAAGAAATGGGAAAAGTGGTCCTTTGAGAATGACACTTATGTTACCTCCCTAACATAAAGGAGAGGCAACAGTAGTTTTATTGATCATTGAATCCCTATAGTGTGGAAGCAGGCTATTTGGCCCATTGACCCTCTGAAGAGCATCCCACCCAGATCCACCCCCTATAACCCCGCAATCCCCATGGCTAACCCACCAAGCCTGCACATCCCTGGACACTATGGGTAATTTAGCGTTGACAATCCATCTAAACTGCACATCTTTAGACTTTGGGAGGAAACCAGAGCACCTGGCAGAAACCCATGCTGACAATGGGGAGAATGTGCAAACTCCACAGAGATAGTTGCCCAAGGCTGGAATCAAAGCCAGGTCCCTGGCACTATAAAGCAGCAGTGCTAACCACTGAGCCACTGCGCCACTCATGCTGGGCTGTTAATCCAGCAACTCGGGTAATCTTCTGGGAACCTGGGTTTGAATCCTGCCGTGGGAGATGGTGGAATGTGAGCTCAATAAAAAAAATCTTGGATTAAGGTCTAATGATGATCGTGAAATCGTTGCCGATTATCAGGAAAATACCATCTATCCACTAATGCCCTTTAGAAAGGAAACTTCCATCTTTACCCAGTCTAGCCTATATGTGACTCCAGATCCACAGCAAATGTGGTTGACTCTTATCTGCCCTCTAGACAATTAAAGATGGGCAACAAACACTGGTCTAGCCTGCAATGCCATCATCCTGAGAATGAACTTTGAAAAAACATACGAATGAGAAGTGTTTACATAGTACTGAATGATTCAGTTAGACCACCTGATATTCACGTTAATAATATGAATAATCACAGGCATTTGCATTACTGTGTTTAAGATTTGTGGTTCTGATGTATCGCGGCACACTTCCCTCATTATGCCATGTTGCAAGAACACAAAGTGCAGTAAGATGGAGACTGAGGACTTTATATTATTAAATTGCATGTCATCATATGGTGATGACATCACAAGTATTTCCCTTTAAAGGCATATCTGCTGTGAGACTTAACACAACAGAAGAGAGATTTCCAGCAGGTCCTCAAGAGAGAGAAAGGGAGTAGGTGTAGTTTAGGTCACACAAAATGTTGTGTGTTTCTCTGAGGATGACTAATGTGGATTACACCTCCCCTGCAGATAGGGGAACAGAACAAAATGACAGAGCGAACAAAACATTCGGCGTTAGCAATGTGCTGCAAAGAACATAAAAAGTAAATGTAGGAGAAGCCACTTGGCCTCTCAGACCTTCCTGCCATTCAATAAGGTCATGGTTGATCTGATGTGCCTGGAACTCACTCTTCTGTTCATCCCCATAACCATTGACTCTCTATTCAATCTAAAGTCTTGATTACATTCAATAACTCAGCCTCCATGGCTCATTGCTCATGGGGAGGGGAGGATTTGAAATCTTTAAGGGGACATGTTTGTGATATCATCACCAATTCATGACATGTGATCTAATAATTTAAAGCTCTTAGTCTCCTTCTTACTGAGCTCTGTCCTCTTGCAGGATGGCATGCTGAGGGAAATGTGCTACAATACATTGGAATTGCTAATCTTGAGCCCAGATATGCAAATGCCTGTGATTATTTGTATTATTAACATGAATGAATCTGAGAGAAGAGATTCTTGCTCATTTCTGTCTCAAGCAGGCCCTTGATTTTGAAACTGTATACCCTGGTTCAAACATTCTCCCACAAGGGGAAATATCTTCTGGGCATTCACCCTATCAAACCCCCTCAGAGTATTATGTTTCAATAAGATTACCTCTCATTCTTCAAGACTCCAATGAGTATAGACCCAACCCAAACAACCTTTCCTCATAAGACAACTATTTTATCCTGGGATCAGCCACATGAACCTTCTCTGAACTGACCTCTGCAAGCATGCCTTTCCTTGAATAAGGTAACTGAAACAATATGTAATAGTTTAGCTGTTAATCCTATCAAAGACCTGCACTATTGTAGCAAGACTTCCCTGCTGTTTTCCCTCTTTCATCTGCAGAAGAATTTGTAGTGAGAGGGAAAGATCTAGTTGTCCACCTAGGTGCGAACAATATTGGCAGAAGAAGGTTCTGCTGAGGGAATATGAACAAGTCAGGGCTAAATTAAAGAACAGAGCCAAAAAAAGGTAACAATCTCTGGATTGCTACCTGACCCATGAGCAAATTGCCACAGGGTCTGCAAGATTGAAGAGGTAAACTCATAAAGCAACGTTTGGCGCAGAAGAAACAGGCTCAAATTCATAGGACTTTGGCACCAGTACTGGAGAAGGAAGAAGCTGTTCCAATGGGACAGGCTTTACCTGAATCATGCTAGGACCAACGTCTTGGCAAATCGTGCAACTAGGGTTGTGGATATGCCTTTAAACTACTTTAAACTAAATAATGGGGGAGGAGGAGGTCAGGTGCATGGAAAATCATAGAAGTTAAAGGGAGGGGTTGAGCTCAACAGTAATACAAAATAAGATATCTAAAAGGTAAGAGAGAGCGAGTTTTGAGAAGATTTGTAGCTCAAGTTGAGGTTCTGGATGTGAGTTTGCTCGCTGAGCTGAAAGGTTAATTTTCAGACGTTTCATCAGCATTCTAGGTAACATCATCAGTGAGCCATCGACGAAGCGCTGGTGTTATGTCCCGCTTTCTATTTATCTGGTTAGGTTTCCTTGGGTTGGTGATGTCATTTCCTGTTCTTTTTCTCAGGGGATGGTAGATTGGCTCCAAGTCAATGTGTTTGTTGATGGAATTCCGGTTGGAATGCCATGCCTCTAGGAATTCTCGTGCATGTCTCTGTTTGGCACATCCATCCTAGGACGAGCCAAACAGAGACATGCACGAGAATTCCTAGAAGCATGGCATTCCAACCGGAATTCCATCAACAAACACATTGACTTGGAGCCAATCTACCATCCCCTGAGAAAAAGAACAGGAAATGACATCACCAACACAGGAAATGACATCACCAACCCAAGGAAACCTAACCAGATAAATAGAAAGCGGGACATAACACCAGCGCTTCGTCGGAGGCTCACTGATGATGTTACTTAGAATGGTGACGAAACGTCTGAAAACTAACCTTCCAGCTCAGCGAGCAAACTCACATCCAGGTAAGAGAGAGGCAAGTGTGGAATACTGGAATATGACACTAGAAAAGAAACAAAGAAATGGCTGAGAAACTTCAAGAGAGTCAATGGGGCAGAGGTGCTGGGAAAGCTGAAAGGTCTCAGGTAGATTCTCACCCTGACTGATGAACTACACCCAGAATTTTGAAGGAGTTCGCTGAGGAAACTGTAGAAGCATTGATGATGCTCTTTGAGGAATCACTGGACAGCCCTAGATGACTGGAAAATGGCTCAAGTAAACTCCTGTCTAAGAAGAGAGGGAGGTAGAAGACAAAAAGCTGTAGGTCAGTTAACCTGACCTCGGTTGGTGGTAAGATTTTAGAATTCATTATTAAGGATAAGTTTGAGGAGTATGTGGAAAACAGGGCCAAGTCAGCATGGTTTAGTCAAGGTAAGGCTGACAAATCTATTAGAATTCTTTGAGGAGGTAATGACCACTTTTGACAAAGGACAGCCAGTGGACATGATATATTAGCAATTCCAGATGGCCTTTGACAAGATGCCGCACAGAAGGCTACTAAATATGATTAGAGTCCATGGTGTTAGTGGGACAGTGCTAGCATGGATAGAAGATTGGCTGCCTGACAGAGGACAGACAATGGGGCTAAAAGGGTTTTTCTCCGGCTGGTAGCCAGTGACTAGTGGAGTTCTGTAGGGGTCCATATTAGAACCACAATTATTCATGCCGTACATTAACAATCTGAATAAAGGAACTGAAACACTGTTGCAAAGTCTGTTAATGACACAAAAATAGGTGGAGGGACAGGTAGTATTGACTAAGTGGGATAGCTGCAGAAGGACTTTGACAGCCTAGGAAAGTGGGCAAAAAGGTAGCAGATGGAATACGATGTGGGAAAGTTGTGCACTTTGGCAGGAAGAATAGAGGTGTAAACTATTTTCTGAACAGGGAAAGACTTTGGAAATTTGAAGCACCAGAAGACTTGGAACTCATAGTTCGAGATGCTGTGAAGTTAACATGCAAGTTCATTTGGCATTTAGGAAGGTAAGTGCCATGTTAGAATTCATTTAAAAGAATTTTAGAGCAGGAATGTGCTGCTGAAGCTGTCTGAGGCTCTGGTGGTCAGAGCGCGTTTAGAATGTTCTGTGCACTTTTGGGCCCCATATCTAAGGAAGGATGTGCCAGCCTTGGAGGATATCTAGAGGAGATTTACAAGCATTATCCAGGGGATGAAGGACTTGTCACATAAGTATCACATGAAGACTCAAGGTCTATACTTGATGGAGTTTAGAAGGATGAAGGGGAGCGGATTATAACTTACAGAATACTGAGAGGCCTAGATAGAGTAAACATGGAGAAGATGTTTCAACTAGTAAGAGACAGTACAACCACAGCCTGTGAGTGAAGGGACAATCCTTTAGGACTGAGATGAGGTAGAATATTTTCAGCCATAGGGTAGTTAATCCTTTGAACTCAATATCACAGAGGGCTGTGGACACAAAGTCATTGTGTTTAAGACAGAGGTAGATACGTTCTTTATTGGTAAGGGGATGAAGAGTTAAAGGGAGAAGGCAGGAGAATAGAATTTAGAAACATGTCAGCCATTATTTGATGGTTTGAATGGCTTAATTCTGTTCCTATATCTTTTGGAATTAGGATCCTAAAGTATTGCCAACTTTCGGAGGATAGCTTCAATGACACAGTTTTTTCTTGCTCTTGATAAATGGCTCCAGGCATTTTTGTACCTTCTTTTATACTAATGCCATTTAGCACTTGAGTGACCTTCGTGGGAGTTTCCTTTGCTTTACCTTGCTAAACAAATTTATGACTGGGCCAGTATCGGCATGTATCAATGATTCTTAGCAATAGCTCAGGTCATTTACTAAATTACTCATTTTTTTTCAAGATCTACTCCCCATGGGTGCTAGAAAGCAAATTACTTCTTAATAGGCAAAACATATTTTCTATTGTAATGGGGCTTATGAATAACACATAATAGCATCCAATTCATTCACAGGAACTATATCAATGTCCATAACATTGGCAAGGATGAGTGGAACTGGAGCTGCAAGTTGTTGCCTAAGATCACAGCAACCAGTCTGTTCCTGGCACCCGTGTTACAAACAATTTAAGTGATGTCCTTCTCTGAAGTCGAGACATATCAATGTTGCCTTCCATGCAGATAATCAGGATGTTTTGATCAGGTAGAATAGCCTGTCTTCCAAGGTGGGCAGTAGATTCTAGAAGGAGATGCACAGGACCTGTGATAGCATGCTTCAACTAAAACATGTCTCACAAAAGGCCAGGAATGGTCCTGAAGGGCCTCAGATCTGAGGAACACCATTAGGTTCAAGGGATGTGCCTCACGGTGTGTAGCAGCTTGAAATTAGAATTGCTATAAGTGCGATCATTTTTCCTGGTCCCCTTAAAATTGATCATGCTTTTATTGACTTTACATGGCAATATTAAACAAGAGTTCATTTATTCCTGAATTAACATTAGGCTGGCCACACCTGGATCAGAGCAGCAGTTTTTACGGGACAAGAGCAAATAACTACCTTCCATGACTCATCATATAGGGATCACCTTCACCGTGCGAGCTGTAATCTGTCAGAGCAGATCATCTTTCCCCTGTACATCAGAACTATTGAATCAATTGCATTTTGTAGCCATCAGGCAATCAATCTATATTGACAAATTACCAACTATGAGAGAGATGAAAGGTGTTGTTCTGCGTTAAGCAAAGTTAACACAGTGGTCTACTGTGGTTTTGTTGAAACCAGTTCAGTATGGCATTAACTCTATGTCAAATTTTCTGATTTGGGAATGACTTGCAAAGTAGCAGTGGAATGGAGAGATTGTGCTATTGTTGAAGCGTGTTTTCTTCTCATGTAGAATAAATTGTTACTCCTTTTGAAATTTGGCAATCTTCCATCTATCCTGACAAGTGTAAGATGAAATGTTTTGACAGCAATGAAATTATTTTTAGCAAATTTAGGGAGGAGAGGGTAGTAATTGAATGATGTCTGGGTGTTAAAGTGAAGATGATTCTAATTTTTGAATGGCCACTGTCCCATATCCAAGATAAAGAGGTAACAGTTCAATTTATGCTAGATCAGCTACTTGTGAGGTACTAAAGAGTTGTGGCCAAACCAGACTGTCCCTACCAGACAACCCCCACCTCCCCTCGCCAGCTTCCAATAAGGTAAGAGTGGAGTGTGGGTTGACATTTACAGAATGGGGCGTCCTATGGTGGTAGAAGTCTATGTTATTACTGAGGGATATCCTCCTCCAAGACCACCAACTAACCTTAGTGAGGTCTATGTGGGCCCATAATGAACAGCTTCAAGTTATAAAATGGTGATGGTGGTCCCCAGACAATGACTTGCATGTTTTCAAAAATGCCTGCTACTGGAAGCTAGCAATTTCTTTGGACACCCAACAGTAGAATCACAGCATGGAAACTGGTGATTCAGCCCATCAAGTCCACACCAGCCCTCCAAACAACATCTCACACAGACCTGAACCACTACTCCCTACCTGCACATTTATCATGGTCAACCCACCCAGCCTGCACATCCCTGGACACTATTGACAATTTAGCATGGCCAATCCACCTAACCTGCACATCTTTGGAGTGTGGGAGAAAGCTCACACAAACGTGGGGAGAATGGGCAAACTCCACACAGACAGTTGCCCAAGAGGAGAATTGAACCTGGGCCTGTAGTACAGTGAGGTAGCAGTGCTAACCATTGATAAAACAGAGTTGTCAAAGTTAACAGAATGGTAAGGCCATTCATCCTGTTCTCAGACTGTTCCCAATCTGTTAGTACTAGAATCAGTTATAATCAACCCTTATGAATATATCTCTAAATGTACAATCATAAACTAATCAGCCTAACAGACTCTTAATGCAGCAACACATCAGATTATTAATCTACATCGATAAAATGTTGTTTTGGATCTGTGCATTCTTAATGCTATTTTAAAGCAATCACCATTATAACTAGAAGGCAAATTATTTTGTCACTGCTAGATAATGATAAACTGAAAGAACTTTCTGCATCATTAAGAATTCTGTGGGAGCCAAAATCAATTTCAACATTAACAATTCAACATTGCTTACTGCTTTAAGAAGCTGGGCTGAGGTTGCCACTCTCTTTTCACAGCAGGTTAGTGAAGGACCGCATGAGGAAAAAAATCAATTCCTAGAGTTGAAATTATATTGTGGATCCACTGCAGCACCCAATCCATCTCCTGCCAGGACTCACAAATCTGCAAAGAAAAAGCAAAAATAGTAACTCTCTGTCGCAAATCATCACAGAAGGTGGTGGATGTAATGCAGAAACTAGAAGATTAAATGTAGCCAGAGGTAATTTTGTGAAGACGAAAACTGTGTTAACAACAAGAAAACCCAAACTTGTGACATGGTAAAATACACATTTGATCCATTTTCCTGGGTGCAATCTGGACAATAAGTGGAAAAGGATAGAGGCCTTTGAAATTTGGGTGCTATGACAAAAGCTAAAAATTCTATACATGTCGAGGCCTTTTCCCCAGGGTAGGGGCATCCAAAACTGGAGGGTTAAGGTGAGAGGGGAAAGATTTAAAAGGTACCTCAGGTTACTTTTTCATGCAGAGGGTGGTGCGTGGCCAGAGGAAGCTGGTTAAAGGTGGTATGATTACATTTTAAAGGCTTCTGGATGGGTATATGAATAGGAAGGGTTTAGAGAGATATGGGTCAAATGCTGGCAAATGGGACTAGATTAATTTAGGATACCTGCTCGGCATGGGTGTCTTGGACTGAAGGGTCTGTTCTGTGCCATACAACTCTATGACTTTATGATTATATGGGCCACAGGACAAAGGTTGCATCTTCTGACACACATGCAGTGGAAGCAATCAATGGCAAACAAACTTAAAAAAAAGATGAAAAACTAGCAAAGACACAAAAATAAAACTACATGAGAGTATGTAATAGTACATGTAAAGTGCCAAGAAAAGTAGAATTTTGTAATTTCTTAAAGAAATTGCTTTTATATTGCGCATGCAGAGAATAAAAAAAAATCAGAATGAGTTTGCACTGTCAGAACGTATTGGTGAGTCATTAGTGCCAGCAAATACTTTGTAAAGAAGGGGTGCCTGAACTTAAAAGAACTCTGAATAGCGACATGCAGAAAAGAAAATGTCAGTATTTCAGTCACTTGATCAGAGCTGAGGAGCTGCTGAGATTTTTTCTAGGTGGCAAAATAGAGAACAGGAGAGAACGGAGTTCTTTCATGGGTGTCATAGAGTGGTTGCAGGTGAGATAGAATGGATGTATGAGGATAGCGCAAGACAGATGAGTGTAACTTATCACAACAGCAGCAATATCAGTTCTGTTACTGTAAAACTTCAAATCATGAACACTGCCCTCTTGAATTACAAGCTTCGCTTTGTTTGGATGCACTTTGATTTCCAATTCAATCAGTTAAGCCCTTTTAATGAACTGTAACAGATTTGTCAGACTGAATTGCTTCCTTCTTTGCTTTGTGGTTCTGTAACATAACAATGAAAAAGCATTAGGCTTCTTCCTGATTAACTCCAACGGACATTATCCATGTCTAACGATGCCCTGAAAATAGATGGGACTTGTGAACAATGTGTGGAAAACTGTAAATTAGTGTGAATCAGCTCACAATACATTACCTATAACGTACTTTTACATTCCACAGAATTTGTGGTGCTGTTTTAGGGGTATAGACCACTTGAAGTCTCTTTAATCATGCCCCTGAGTCAGAGAATTACATCATACAGGGCAGTTATTCTAATCCAGAGACCTAAGAGTTGACTTTCCAAAGCCATCTTTGGACATAACCGAAAGAGTTTGCGAAAATTGATGATTTCTCTCAGGGAAATTTGCATAACTGCTCTTGGCTAGCAGTCAGTAATTTTCTTCAAATACTGAAACTCAGTTCAGGAACCCAGACACAGCCAGTAATTCCTGCCCACATCTTGATAAGAGGATTTTCTCAATGTGCAAGCACTCTTAAGCATTTTTCCTTAACACACTTGGCATGCGTTAAGGCAAAACTTTAAACTAAATTCTTTAAGTTAAAAGCTTTAAATTTTAAACCTTTAAACTTCAACATCATGGCAACCATGGGGACCTACCCACTTCTTTCATGGTCCAGTTTGACATCCGTCCTATGCCAGCAGTCACCTATGCAATTCAAGCTTGAAGACATCAAAGTGGACATTTGTGATTTTGCGAAATGGCATCAATTCTGTGTTCTTTTTCACTGGATTTGATTTGAAATATAGACAGAAATGCGGACCAAGGTATTTCACAGACCATACAGTAGACATGAATGTGAGATAGTAAGAATTGCCGATGCTGGAGTCAGAAATAACACCGTGTGGAGCTGGGGGAACACAGCAGGCCAGGCAGCATCAGAGGAGCAGGAAAGCTGACGTTTCAGGTCGGGACCCATTTCTAAAGAAGGGTCCTAACACAAAATGTCAGCCTTCCTGCTCCTCTAATGCTCTGGCCTGCTGTGTTCCTCCAGCTCCACACTGTGTTCTATAGACATGAATGTGCTAGTTTTAAGGAGAATATAAGCTGGGTGTTATTTGTGTTAAATCACACTTTCATGCACTTTTAGCAATATCATTTCATTAACTCTACGGATGTCTTGCTAATATTTCCTTCATTTTCCTGGACAGGACGAGACCTGGAGAAGTGTAAAATCCTCTCATTAGCAGCATCTCAGGTCGGACGAACTTTGATGACAGAGAGGCTACATGCTTTGTGGTTAGATGGCTCGATGGTGCTCATGACCTTAGATACCTGGTAGAAAATAGCCATGCAGAAAGTACTGGGCATCTGCTAATACTAAAGAAATGGTACCTCAGCATGAATCACCACCTTGAGAGCAGGCTAAATTGTGAGAATAAAAGACGTGAATATTCTTTGCTTACACAAAGCATTAAACATTTTACTGAATGTCACTGTATATCAATGCATTTGTTTGCATTGTCAGTCATCACCAGGTCCAATTGGAATTTAACTCAAAAGCCTCTCTGAGCATTTTGTGTTCCTCTAATCACGTCCCCAAAAACCTTTATCCCAGTTCCTTCAGCTGTTTATGCCTTAAAGAACTGGAATTTTATTCCTTAGCTCCTCTACCTCACTATCTCTCTCTCTCTCCTCCTTTAAGAAACTTCTCAAAATCTGTTCTCCATACAAGCTTTAGGGAATCTGTTTTAATATCTCCTTATGTGACTCAGTGTTAATTCAATTCACTCCACAAGATAATAGGTAAGCCCTGAAGGCATTGATTTCTAGGAAGGTTACGGACTGTGAGAACATTCTGGCAATAGTATTGAAGACTCATGCTCTAGTCGTAGCCGCACCCGTTTCCAAGCTGTTTCAGTGCAGTGACAATACTGGCATCTACCTGACAATATAAAAATTGCTCAGGTATATCCTTTCTACAAAAAGTAAAAAGGTACCACCATCTCCTGGGTCTACTTGCTACCATGTGCAAAGTGAAGAGAGTTGCCCTCATTAGAACTGTCAAAATGGCATTTGCTCAGCAATAACCTTCTCACTGATGCCCAGTTTGGGACATGCCAGGGCCACTCAGCTCTTGACCTCGGTATAGCATTGGTCCAAATGTGGACAAAAGAACTGAACTCCAGAGGCGAGGTGAGAGTGACAGCGCTTGAGATCAAGGCTGCATTTGGTCATGTATGACATCAAGGACTCCTGACAAAACTGGAGACAATGAGAATCAGTAAATGTGGATCAGTAAAAGCACAGCAGGTCAGACAGCATCCAAGGAGCAGGCAAGTCAATGCTTCAGCCCAAAACCCTTCGTCAGGACAAAATTTTTCCAGCTCCACATTTATTGACTCTAGCATCCAGCATCTGCAGTCCTTACTGTCTCCAAGTCCCTGGAGACAATGAGAATCGATGGTGGGGGAAGATGACTCTCTGTTGGTTGGAGTCATACCTAGCACAAAGGAAACTGGTTGTGGTTATTGGACATCAATCATGTCAGGGCAATGACATCATTGCCAGAATTTCTCAGGGTAGTCTCCAAGGCTCAACCATCTTCAGCTGCTTCATCAATGACTTTCCTTTGATTATTTAGTTTTTGTTAAATGGGATGTGGATATCAGTGCAAAGGCCAGTACTTTTTATCCATTCCTAACTTCTCATGAATTGAGCAGTTTTTAGATTGTAGTTAAGAATCAGCCGCGTTTCTGTGGATCTAGAGTTACAGGTAGGCTAGACCAGGTAAAAACAATGTATTTCCTTCCCTAAAATGATATCAGTGAAGTAGACAGGTTTTTACAATTGATGATATTTTCAGTGATGGTGACTATGAAACTATGTTTCTGTTCCAGAATCATTAATTGAAATTTAATTCCACACACCTCCTCGATGTCCCCAAGAACATTAGGTCAAGTCTCTGCATTACTAATCCAGTAACATTACCATTACGCCACCAGCAACCAAAACCATAAGATACAACATGGGGATGTTTGCACATTCCAACTTAATGACCAACTTTCTATTACTTAATTGACAAAACAAATCTTCACTGGAAGGCAGTGAATAAATTGTGCTCTTCATCATTTTACTTACTGTTCACTTATAACCTCCATTGGTACAGTCTATTAGCTACACTTCACGTTCATTGCCCCTGCTCTTCCCAGACTATCCAGTTATCCACTTATTGTTCCTAATTTTACAAGAAGTGCTATTCTACTCTGCAGAAATGTTGACTATACATTGACTTTCACTTTGACCTCTGCCTTGTTATGCCTCAATTTATCATTTGTTCCTTCTTGCACAAAGACCCTATTTGTGTCCTCAGCACTTTCTCAATGTCAGACATACTCTTACTGATCCCTCCTGCAAATAACTCATCTCCTTTCATCATACTTTCTTTATTTCTTCCCATCAGAGAGACATCACCTCCTTCAATCACTAACAATAGCAGGTAATAGGATGCATCAGTGCATTTCACCCTAAGACAAACTTTATGGCTTAGAAAGGGTGGACGCTAGGAAGTTGTTTCCGTTAGGCGGGGAGACTCAGACCCATAGGCACAGCCTTAAAATTAGAGGGGGTAAATTTATAACTGAAATGAGATGACATTTCTTCAGCCAGAGAGTGGTGGGCTTGTGGAATTCATTGATACGGAGTGCAGTGGAGGCTGGGACGTTGGATGCCTTCAAGGCAGAGATCGACAAATTCTGGATCTCAGAAGGAATCAAGAGCTACGGGGAGAGTGCAGGGAAGTGGAGTTGAAATGCCCATCAGCCATGATTTAAATGGCGGAGTGGACTTGATGGGCCGAATGGCCTTACTTCCACTCCTATGTCTTATGGTCATACCCTACCACGGGAAATGCTATTGAAATCATGGATTGGGATCTTGTTGAGGCATCATGGCTGTTGCCTTCTGGCTGAATGCTGGCTGGGGATCTGTGTTGCCTCTTTTTGTGGTAGTAGGTGGAACCAGAACCAACCTAGCTAGTCGTGGGCCTTTCAATGGAATCAGCACCCAGGGGCAGAGGTACCAGCTACTGAGAGCTGCTGGCCAAACAGCAGCTTTCACCGGGGAGGCCATAACTGCTGCAAAAAGGGCAGGTACCAGAGTCCTTGTATTGCCAAGGGACCAAGGCCACATGTGGGGCTCGGCAGTACAGGAAAATGGGACTCCTATAATCAATTACAGTTGGTGCTTGTCCCAAGCAATTCTATACTGTGCTTTGTGGGCACGGCAAACATCCCAGTTCTTGGTCATTATGCTGTTACCATCTGGGCAAGAGTAAACCTGCAGGGACAAGCTACCAGCGGACCAAGTTTAAAAAGTTTGCTTTACTAAGACTGAACCTGTTAAAACACACAATACCAGGGTCAAATTCCTCAAACAGTAGAAGGCATGCATGCATCTGCCAAGTATCCCTTCACTGTACCTGAAACAATTCACAAGCTGTGCTGCCATGAGCCATCTGCTTAAAGTTAACAAGATGCTAAAGGCTCCTCACCTGTCACACTGCCATGCAATCCCCCCCTCATCACAGATAGAGGCTTTGGCAAGGTTCACAGTGGTTGATCTGTTTGGCAGTTTTCCCTGCTGACAGCAGCCTTCATGACTTTTCTCTTTTTAAAGGCCACCTTGCTGAGCCAGTCTGTTTGATTGCAGTCGTTTAGTCACCCTGCAAGGTAACATGGTCGGTGTGCCTTCAGTGAAGTTGGTGTTCTGTCCCGCTTGTTATTTATGCGCCTCAGTTTGCTGGGTTGGCATTATTTTCGGTTCTGTTTTTCGGTGGTTTGTATATTGGGTCTAGTTCAATGTGTTTGTGAAGGAGTGCTTGTTGCAATGCCAGGCCTCCAGAAATTCCCTGGCATATCTCTGTTTGGCTTGTGTGATTATGGACCTGTTGTTCCAGTCAAATTTGTGTCCTTCTCTGTCCGTGTGTATTGAGACCAGTGAGAATTGGTCATGTCTCTTGGTAGCTAATTGGTGTTTGTGTATTCTTCTTGTCAGTTTTCTTCCATTTTGGCCCATTTAATGTTTTTCACAGTCCTTGTGTCATATTTTGTATATTATAGGAGTCCCATTTTCCTGTATTGCCTAGCCCGACACATGGCCTTGGTCCAATGGCAAGAAAAGATGGTGCCTGCCTATCTTGTGGCAGTTATGGCCTCCCTAGTGAAATTTTGTATATTTAGGTTTATTGGTTGTGTGTGTGGGATCCTTTGCGTTTGTCACTAGCTGCACAGGGTGGTTGTCGGTTTGTGGGCTACCCTGATACCTAGGGGTCTGAGTAGTCTTGTGGTCATCTCTGATATGGCTCTGATGTTTGGTAGGGTGACTAGTGTGTCTGGCCGTGTTGTGTCTTGTTGGGTCTGTCGCAGAAGTAATAGCAAATTGTCCTTTTTGGTATCTATTCCTTTTAAAAACTCCATGTAAGTGCTCCTGCTCTGCTTTGCGCTATTCTCAGTTGCTGCAGTGTGTTGTGACCCATTTGAATAATGTCCTGATGTAGTTCCATTTATAGGTATTGGGGTGATTGCTGGTGTAATTAATTATCTGGTCCATATGTGTGGTCATTCTGTGTACGCTAGTCTGGAGTTCCCCGTTGTTCTTACGTTTTATCATTATGTCCAGTAAGAGTAGTTGGATGTTGTCTCTTCTTTCGTGAATTTTATTCTGGTGAGGATGATATTTGTATCAATGGGTTTCTTCTAGTCTTGTGCATTTGATAATCATGAAGGTGTCATCTAAGTAGCAGATCCAGAGTTTCAGTTGGATAGTGGGGAGTGCTGTTCGTTCAAACCCTAGCATTACTGCTTCTGCTATCAGTCCTGATGTTGGGGATCCCACTGGTATTCCGTTGTTTAAATATATGACCGTTGAAGGTGAAATGGGCCACGAAGCACAGATCCAGTAGTTTCAGGTTCCTGTCCTTGATGCTGTTGGTGTTGTAGGGCCCCTGCCTTCCTGATTTGTCAGCAGTGTGATAGTTGTGTCTTTGGCTAGGTCAATTGCTTATGGATGTTAGTAGAGCTGTTATGTTGAAGGATATCATTATTTCACTCTCTTCTATTCTGGTGCCTTTGATGTTGAGGAATTCTTGGGAGGAGTGGATGGAGTGGGTAGTGTTGTCAACTAAGTATTTAAGTTTCTGTTGTAGTTCTTTGGTTGGTCTATATTTTGGTGCGCCTGGTAGTGAGACAACAGGCCTGAGGGGACCCTTGGCCTGTGTACTCGCCTCTATGGACTGCCCAATGTACACAAGCCACAGAGCATCTCTTCTGAGGAAGGTTCACCAGACCCGAACATTAACTCTGATTTTTTTCTTCACAAATGCTGCCAGGCCTGTTGAACTTCGCCAACATATAGACTGGCCAAAGAATTACAATGGAAACTGAAATATAGTTGACAACACTACCCACTCGATCCACTGTTTCCAAGAATTTCTCAACATCATCAAGGTCACCAGGATAGAAGAGAATGAGATCATGATATCCTTTGACGTAACAGGACTATTTACATCCATAAACATTAACCTAGCTGAAGAGACAATTGACTCACTGCTGGACGAATCAGGAAGGCAGGGAGCCCGCAACACCAACAACATTGACAAGGACAACACCCTGAAACTGCTGGATCTGTTCCTCACAGCCCACTTCACCTTCAACAACTGTTCATTCAAACAAATCAATGGAACACCAATGGGATCCCCAATATCAGCACTGATTGCAGAAGCGGTAATGCAAAGATTAGAACGAACAGATTTCTCCCCACTGTCCTCTGGTTCCGCTATGTCAATGACACCTTCATGATTATCAAATGCACAAGACTAGAAGAAACCTACTGATACATAAACAACATTATCACCTGAATAAAATTCACAAAAGAAGAGAACAACAACCAACTACCCTTCCTAGATATAATGATAAAATGTAAGATCAACGGGAAACTCCAGACTAGCAAACACCGAAAGGCCACAAAAATGGACCAGATACTTAATTACTCCCGCAATCACCCCAATACTCATGAATGGAGTTGCACCAGGACATTATTCAAATGGGTCACAACACACTGCAGCAACCTGCAATTGAGTAAAGCAGAACAGGAGCATTTATACAGAGTTTTTAAAAGGAATGGATGCCCAAATAGAACAAATGACCTAATGGTAGGCCATTACCTCCGTGACAGACCACAACAAGGCAACACAACATGGCCAGTCACACTAGTCACCCTACCGTATATCAGGGACACCTCAGATGACCACAAGACTGTCGGACACCTAGGTATCAAGGTAGCCCACAAACTAACTACCACCCTGCGACAGCTAGTGACGAATGCAAAGGACCCCATATCCACAACCAATAAAACTAACGTAATATACAAAATACCATGCAAGGACTGTGAGAAATATTACATCGGCCAAACTGGAAGAAAACTGACAATACTGATACATGAACACCAACTAGCCATCAAGGGACACGACCAATTCTCACTGGTCTCAATACACACAGACAAAGAAGGACATGACTTTGACTGAGACAACACAGCCATAATAGCGCAAGCCAAACAGAGACATGCCAGAGCATTCCTAGAGGCCTGGCATTCTAACTGGAACCCCAACCACAAACACATTGATTAGATCCTGTGTACAAACCACTGAAAAACAGAACGGGAAGTAATACTATCCACCCCAGCAAACCAAGGCATATCAATAATAAGCGGGACAGGGCACCAACTCTTCACCGGAGGCGCACTGACTATGTTACCTAGCAGGGTGACAAAACATCTGCAATCAAACCCAACAGTTCAGAGAGCATGTCTACAACCTCATCCACAATCCGAGCTGTAAAGCTTCTCAAAACTTTCAACACCTTGTTGACTGTTCAGAAGCCCTGTGTTATGCTCAGTTAACCCGTGATACGGAAACATGATAATTAAATGGATTAAAGCTGCACAATACCCTAAGTGTGTTTGTTCCGCAACAGGGTCAGTTCCTCAAAAAAACACTTCAATACTTATGAAAATTGGCTTGAACATCCGATGATATACTGCATAGATTTAAGTTTTGTTCTTCAGCACCTACTGACATTTGTCTTCTGGATTTTGATGGATTTTCTTGGTTCACCCATTTAACACTTGCACTATACTTTGTGTTTGCAACATTAAATCAGTGTTTTTTCACATTCTATATACTTCCATTTCTGGTGTTTTCTGGATGACATTTTACTTGAATGGTCTCATTTGTTGATTGGAATATAATCTCACATCTTTGCTATAACCCTTCAAAATGTGTCCCATATTCACTCCCAATATTTACTCCCTAAATTTCTTCACAGTAACCAGATGAGTTTTTACGATGATTGATGTGGTTACATGTCGCCATCAGGTCAGGTCTTTGTTTCGGATTTTATTGAATTCAAACTTCACTATTTGCCACAGTAGGATTTGAACCCATGTTCCCAGAGCACTGAACTATGCTGTTTAATGTCCAGTGACATTGCCACTATGTCAGATAACAGATAACCAGGATAGACATGTCATCTGCGATACGTGTCTCCCGTATTTCCCACAACTCATCCCTCTCACCCCCTCCCCACAGTAAAAACCAAAACTGAATCCCCTTCATCCTCATGTACCACCCCTCCGGATCCAACGCATCATCCTCCGACATTTCCGCCATCTGCAATCCAACCCTACCACCAAAGACATTTTTCCCTCCCCACCCTTATCTGCCTTCAGGAGAGACCACTCTCTCCGTGACTCCCTTATCTGCTCCACACTCCCCTCCAGCCCCATCATATCTGGCACTTTTCCCTGCAGCCGCAGGAAGTGCTACATCTGCCCCTACACCGCTCCCCTTACCCCCATCCCAGGCCCCAAGACAACTTTCCACATCAAGCAGATGTTCACCTGCACATCTGCCAATGTGGTATACTGCATCCGCTGTTCCCGTTGTGGCCTTCTCTACGTCGGTGAAACTAAGCGGAGGCTTGGGGACCGCTTTGCAGAACACCTGCACTCGGATCGCACTAAACACCTGCACCTCCCAGTCGCGAACCATTTCAACTCCCTCTCCCATTCTGCAGATGACATGTCTATCCTGGGCCTCCTGCAGTGCCACAACGATGTCACCCGAAGGTTGCAGGAACTCATATTCTGCGTGGAAACCCTGCAACCCAATGGAATCAATGTGGACTTTACAAGCTTCAAAATCTCCCCTCCCCCTGCCACATCCCCAAACCAGCCCAGCTCATCCCCGCCTCCCTAACCTGTCCTTCCTCCAACCTATTCCCTCCTCCCACCTCAAGCCCCACCCTCATCTCCTACTTACTGACCTCATCCCGCCCCCTTGACCTGTCCGTCCACCCTGGACTGGCCTATCTCCTCCCTACCTCCCCATCTACACTCACATTTCCTGGCTCCATCCCCGCCTCTTTGAACAGTCTGTCTCCTCTCCACCTATCTTCTCCTCTATCCATCTTCTATCCACCTCCCTCTCTCCCTATTTATTTCAGAACCCCCTTCCCCTCCCCCATTTCTGACGAAGGGTCAGCTTTCCTGCTCCTCTGATGCTGTTTTGCCTGTTGTGTTCCACCAGCTCTGCACCGTGTTATCTCAGACTCTCCAGCATCTGCAGTTCTTACTATCTCTTGCCCCTATACCATCTCCTTTCCTAATTGATATAATACAAAGTAAAGAAATTGATGTTCTCCCATGATACTGCATTGGGTTGTCACTACAATGGGGCTGAAATGCACTATTCCAGTTTAAGATACATCCCTGATAAGAATGCTTGCTGAATCTGAGTGTGGAAGTTTCAGAGAAAGGTTCCCTTATTAAACCTATGCTGGTACACCACTATATATATTCTTACCAGAGTGGATGTTACTAAATACAATAGTAAGAAATTTCTTTGTTTGGGCAGAGCGTTGGTTTGAATCATTGGAATTGAAAATTTGGGCTGTTAGTTGAGAAAGTTGTTTTTGAGAAATTGATTGGGTTACATAGTTGGAATCTAGGAACAGGAGTAGACCATTTAAATATTTAATGCTCTTCTACTATTTGTGTAATCAGATGGATTGGGAAGTTAATAGGGCAATAAACAGGGAAAAGCCAAATTGGGAGTTGGAGAATTGACATTTGAGGTTCATTGAGGGAGAAATTAAGATTTTGGGGGTTGGACTGAACATTTGGATTGGCGATTTTAGGGTTGCTTTGTTTGAATTTGGGATAAGGGAAGTTGACTTTGTGGAGTTGGTTGCAATGGGATGCAGATTCTAGAGATTTGAAGAATTTGTCTTGTGGGATTCGGATTGGATGCAGGTTGATTTCTGACACAGATAAAACTTCATCTCAGGCAGTTTTTCTTCAAACCTTTTCTTCAGTTTGCTGTTATGTTAAAATATCTCCTTGTATGTTGCAAAGCCAGCTGTACGATAGTTTGCTTTATTCATAATGGGGTCCTGATTATTTCCATGCTTCATGTTTCTCTGAGTAACTGCTAACAGCCGCTGTTACCTTCTCCATGAATCTGTTTCCATGACTTATAGAATTTTACTGGAACAATACTGCTTTATGAGCTCACCGCTCAGTTATGTTCTTAAGGAAAATTAGCAGCATACCTGAAAAGATTGTTTAAGCAAACAACACTAACAAGAATAATACACATTAATCTTTTTGTTGTAGTTGTAGTTTGAGGAACCTTTGATTCCTTAGTATCATAAGAATCAACGCTTCTGTGTTCAGCCTCATCCATCAGCTCAGACGACAGGGCTAAGCCCCTGTGACCTCAAGGTATGAACTTCCGGTTCAAAGAACTTCCAATCCTTTGATAATAGCTTGGCTTTGTGTGTCTGACATTAGTGCCTTATTTCAAAAGGGTTGAGAAAATATATAAAAACTTATCTGCTTAAGGCCCACAGAGATTTGTAACTGAGTTTTTGACTGATGCCTTCAGACCTTACTTCCCATCAAATTGTGTTTTTTGCTTCTCGTGGGGATCGGCAGCATGTTCCATGTGCTGCTATTGTGGCCTGCAAATGGTCATTTCTGAAGTTTAAATATGGCTATTGGTGATGTAACAGTTGAACAGTTAAGGAGATTCCAGCCCCTGTTGTCTACTTTCTCAGTGGCCATTTTGTCCTTTTGAGACATTGGATTGACTGTGCACATTAAAATAGTGGACAGATGTTACATGATTTTACACAAATGCATTCAATGTTCAACCATAAACTTTGCAGAATCATCATTCTAGTCTGTCATGATATTTCCTGTTTCACTGTATTAGCCACCATATGGTTCAAAGAGGGACATGTGTTAAAATTTGGCCCTGAGTTGCCTCAGACATTTAATTTATTTGGGAAGTCATCTCACTTGCTACCATTACTGGGCAATCAGGTTTCAAACCAGTAAACCGTGCATTTGTCAGACGTTACAAATGAGTGCACAACAACTACAGCTTTAGACCACAGACTTAATTAACATGTATCAAGCTATCGTCCTCCCTCCACTTCCATAAGACTCTAAGTCAGGGGTTTTGTACTGCTGTCATAGACACCTTTTCCTGCGCCCTGTCCACTTGCCTGGGTGTCTGCAGCTTCAACTACACTCAAAGAGTTCAGTACCACCCAAGACAAAGCTGCCTGCTTGATTAGTGCCACATTCATTACCAGTCACGCTGTCCATCACAGGCAGCCTGCACCATCTATAAGTTACATATCCAAGGCTCCTTAAACAGCACCTTCTGATCCTATGATCTAGAGGGATGAAGGCTGCAGATTTATCAGAATACCATCACATGCAAATTCATCTGAAAGCGGTAGACCATGGTGGCTTGGAAAGATATTGCCTGTCCTTCACTGTTGCTGGATCAGCTCCCTCTCCAATGGTTTCTGGGGCTTACCTTCAGCACATGGACTCCAGGAGTTCGAGAAGGTAGCTGACCTTCTCGAGGGCAGCTAGGGATGGGAAAGGAGTGCTGGCCCAGACAGTGACACCCACATCCTGTGAATTTATTAAAAAAGGCCCCTCTCTGCATGCTTCATCCTCTATTGCGAATGAGAAGCACACGCCAATTCCAGTTCACGTGATTCCTCGAGATGCTTCATCAGGAATGCTACAGAGATCTTTGAGACTGAGGAGAAAAGGAGGAGAAGGATAAATAGAATTGTCCCCAACCTCAGTTCCGGACCCTCTGGCTATTAATCAGGCAACCGATAAGTACATGCTTCCGAAATTCATCATCCATGAAAAAATGCCAAGAGAAGTTGCTTCAAGCACTTTAAAAAAACCTGCCTGTGTTAACCTTTCATATAGGGACCTATCATTGCTACTCCTTTGCAAATGATGTAAAGATGTGTTTCGCAAACCCCTACGACAGTCAACAGCAGAATATCCATTCATCTGTTGCTAGATAGAAGTGAAAATAGCACAGAAAGGGGTTGAAGATCCCCCTTGACTCATATGGTAAATATATGAGGCTATAAAACTCAGCCATACAGAGCAGGGACATATGAAGATTTAGATATTACTAGAACAGTAAAGGAAGCATTTTGTTTCCACGCAAGGGCTCTCAGAAGTGCAAGTTGCTAAAGTAGCCACTGCCCCAAATCTATAACATCACGTAACAGTGAGCACGTATTTGGCATGTAAGAATACAACGAAATGCTGAGGAAAGACTGGTAAATGGGATGAGTAGATATCTCTAGTGAAGGAGCTAGCACTAGGATAGGGTCAAAGTCAAATAGTCCCTTCCCATGTTTTAATTTCCATGGCCGTCATAAGGAAAGCTATGTTGCAGTGGGTAGCATACTCATAGATACCATGATACTCCACTCATGGGAGCAGATTGTATTTTAACTGATCACCATGCCTTTTTTGCTCTTGTTCTTGATTTCTCTTTCAGTGCAACATATTTTTTCTGGAATCTTTTTAAATCTACTTTGCAGCAAAAGCCCTGAGCTCAGTTCCCTGTATGTGTGCATGCAGTCAGCCTGAACCCTGGCATAAACAAAACTGCCACAATTCTCTCATCTGAGCATTACACAAGGAAACGAAAACCAACCAAGGTTTTGGTAGCTGAACACTAATTTGTGCCTCCAATAAGAAACAAGGTACCCATGAATATTTGTTGAAGACCGACTAGATTTACTTTTGCTATGGTGCAAGAGCCTGTTTGTGTTTAATGTTTAGACTCATTGACAAAGAACTGCAAGTTTGGAAGGTCACTGTACAGTACAGGGCCAAACTCCAGCAGGACTTACATCTGAACCATTTTTGCGTAATTTCCGTTTCTCCCATTGCTGATTCTCTATTGCTACAACCCAAACCCCAGCATTTCACAGTGTTTGCCGCTGACTACACTAAGTAACCTCCGCCAAGCCTTCCCCATTCTATCTCTATCAGCTCACACCAATAGGATGAATGTGTGTCAGCTCTTGAGAACTGCGCTGGGAGCTAGAGTGGTGTAGCTTTTTCCCTACTGTTCTATGGTGGCAGCTGCCTCTTATTGGAGACGTAGTAACTGTGTTAGGAAGCCAGTGTCTGTGCAGACAATAGCAAATCCATTACTTGTCACAGAGGAACAGGTATGGCAGCTGGTTGTTACTGATTGAGTGTTGGCTCACTGTAGGAATGGAATGTTTTGCTTACCTTATTCGACCAGAATGAACACACTGTCTCTTCCTCATTCACTTTCTCAATCATCTCCATGGTGATGGTTTGAAAAGTCTTCTTTGGGTAAAAGACGTGACCTTTCAGATTGATTATCCTGTTAACAGTGAACAGTGTATGTTGGTTGCTACACACAGCTTTACACATTAAGCAGAAAAGAAGGAGACTCTTTGGACAGAAGAAAGTTTGAGGATGTCAATACCCTGGCTTGAAACCACCCTGATAATTATGCCCCAAACAACTTTTCATTCCAAATGTTTACTTTCAATACCAAGTTTGAGCGATTTGTTTGTTATGTGTCCGATCTTATTCAGAATGTGTTTCAAAGTCAATAATTCCATCTATTAAAAAGATCAGGACACAAACATGATGTAAACATCAGTCGGGGCAGATGTGGCAAAGTGGTTTCTGGTTTCAACATGTAATGGGCAGATTAATCTTGTTTTGTCAAATATCGATCCAAAACTTAGATTTAATGGACCATATTTTTGTCGGATGGCGAGGCTTTAGGAGTCCTTAAAAATAGTGACAAGGACTGACTCCATGATTTGCAACCCCATTACCAAGCTTTGTGATCATCGCGAGGGTCTTGTAAGGGTGTGAATGCTAGTTTAGGCATCACATGACACTCCTGACCAGACTAGCTCCTTTGTGGGATAGTATGTGTCTTTTTCCTCTGTAATTTTCCTGTCATAAAGCTAATTTTTATGGGTTTGTGACATATGGCTGCTTAAAAGTTCAAAAGGCCCTCCTCATGCCCTTATGTCTACGTGTGTCCCCTGCAATCCACCATGCCTCCGCTCCATGCCAAATAATGTTCTTCAATGTCCATTCACTGATGATATACTGTGAAGAAGTGATGAACTCTATTATGGCAGTTGCATGTGCTGTATAAGGTAACAATTCTGAAGTGGTTCTTGTTGGAGACTAGATTAAACACCACCTAATCTGGCGATATTACGGCTTGAATAGGATAGGGCAATCCCAGCAGTGCAGATAAAGTCCTTCCGGCCCAACCATTCTGTACCAACCCTCCAAAGACCATTCCACCCAGACTTAGCCCTTCACCCTATCCCCATAACCTCACATTTCCCATGGCTAACCCACCTGGCCATAAACTACAGAGCGATGTAGCATGGCCAACCCTGCAGATTTTTGGGCTGTTGGAGGAAACTGAAGCACCCGTTGAAAATTCACGCTGACACAGGGAGAATGTCCACACAGACAGTCACTCAAGGCTGGAATTGAGCTTGGGTCTCTGGTGCTGTGAGGCAGTAGTACCATACATTATAAGCACTGTTATATATAGCAAATTATCTTATAATCTTAGGCACTCATGGAGTGGAGATCAATATCCACAAGCCCCTTCATATTCTTAGAAACAATGTTTATCACTTCCTTGTACTTGTAGCTGACAGCTATCATGCAGTAAACTACATCTTCTCATTAAGACGCACAAGTGGTTATTCCTCTACCACTATAAACTAACTAAGCCCTTAGCACCAGTTAAGGAAAGAGGAATGGTTGCAGTCTTTTTCTATCAACAAATATGACAAGATAAAAGAAAGTAATTTATTGATAATTTCTCAACATGTTTACAAAGTAACTCCTTTCTTCAAGAGAGGAATGATATCAATCCAACTCTTTAAAGTCTCTGCACTTGAAACCACAAGGGTTTTGACTCCCCTAACTTCTGTAAACAGATTTTATGAAATTGGAAGAGATCAGACCGCTAGAACTGTTAATCAAGCTGGGGCTCATGTATTTCAGCTTTCTAATAGATACCTGGGCACAAGACATGTCAGGACAGGCATAGCTTGACATTGGAGGGGATGGGGTTGGTGCAGCATGGGGTTATATTGGGAAATAACTTTGCAAATGGGCAGGGGAGACCATGAGGAAGTTAAGATCAGAAATCACACGACACCAGGTTACGGTCCAACAGGTTTATTTGAAAATACAAGCTCTCAGAACCTTAGATAACAAAGTGTGGAGCTGGGTGAACATAGCAAGCCAAGCAGCATCTTAGGAACACAAAAGCTGACATTTCGGATGCTGCTTGGCTTGCTATGTTCATCCAGTTCCACACATTGTTATCTCGGATTCTCTAGCATCTTCAGTTCCCATTATCTCTCAGAACTTTACTCCTTCTTCAGGTATTAGTGAGAAGGGAGATTCAGACCCAAAATCTATAAGTAAAGGATAAATGGGTCATACCACTGATGAGGATGTACTAAACAATCCTAAGATGCTGGTAAATCTTTAATCAATTAAAAGGTTTATAGTCAATGTGGCATTTTATAAATTCCTACTTTAGAAATTAAACCAGTCTGCCTCCAAACCAAAACAGATTCTAAACAAGGCCTCACATCTAACATGCATTGTCTGATCTAAAATGTCACCTCTTTTTTACGCTGATAAAACCGTTAGTTCTCACAGGACAGTGACTTGAAAGGAATTCATGGATTTACATATGCATATCAATCAATTAAACCTTCTAACTGATTAAAGACTTAACAACATCTTAGGTTTGATTAGTACATCCTCATCAGTGGTGTGACCCTTCGATCTTATAAATTCTGTGTCTGATACTCCCTTGCTCACTAACGCCTAAAGAGGGAGTAAGGCTCTGAAAGGTTGTGATTTCAAATGAATCTGTTGGACTATAACTTGTTGTCATGTAGTTTCTGATTTTGTCCATACCAGTCCAACACTGGCACCTCAACCTCCATATAGTGAGGGAGTTAAAGGAGAGGGAATACCTTAGCCTGAAGGTCACACGACACCATGGAGGTGTTTGGGAGGCATGAAATGCCAAGGGTGTTACTGGGGTGGGCACGAGTAAATTGGCATAATTGGCATGACAGCTCATGACAGACGATTTGGGCAGGATAAGATGTATATTGGGGCGGTGGGGGCTGTTGCTGAGGGAGTGTGAAGGTCAAAGGCTGCAGGGCCATTTGATTTTGTATTGCGGTCTGAGACAAACACACACTTTTGGCAAGTTTGAAAGATTTTCTGGGGTCACCTTGCCCAACATCAGCACCAACCTCCCAGCATGAAAATTATGCCCCCAGAAGTTCCCAAACCAAAATTTTCGCAAATCCCGCTACTCGCCTCAAGATTGAAAATCTATCCTTATGATTTAGAATGATGAAAGGATTTGATAGGGTGAATAAGGAGAAAGTTTCCAGTGGCTAGGATGTTCAGTAAGCAAAGGACACAGATTTAAGATTATTGGAAATGGGAGAAGAGAATTCTTTTCTACAAATAGTTGTTATGGAAAGCATTAGGTGGTACAAACTGGTTCATGAAGAATCGGATATATTCTTGAAAAATACATCTGCAACACTAAAGAGCAGGGGTGCGTAAATAACTGGATTGTTCTTTTAAAAAGCCAGGCCAAATACAATGGGCTAAATAACCATCTTCTCTGCTGTATGGATTTGATGAGCACAGTGACACCTTATATCACACCCCCCTCCTGCAATTTTATCCTCTCATCTCCTAAAAGTGCAGCCATTAGTTTTCCCTACAGGTGCTGATAACACCTCAGGACCCTATTTAAATGTCCAATATTTATATGTAGAACTGAGGCAGCAAGTTGCCTGTTCAACCAGAGGGAAAAAAACACTTAAGCCTGACCCTGTCCTCACCCACTATCACACATGCATTGTTCAGCAAGGGTCATTGGATAGTAATCAGGGATGAAAATTGTGACCAAGCTCATTTTTCTTTCTCCATTCCCTGGCCTTCTGGAATTAATTGTTACAAACGCCCATTATTGTCCTGCAGTGGATTAATTAATTCAACGTAGCCTGGAATCTTTCACAGCACAGTATCACACCGGACATGTTGCTGCATTTGTGCACTATTTTGGGAAGCCATTTGCTCACTTGGCTTAAAATTACAATTAAAAAGCTAAAGTCAGAGACATTTAAGAGTCATCTATTGCCATTCAGTCTCCATTATAAAATGCTGATTAGCACAATGGAGCTTAGAAAAACAATTTGAGGGGGTGCTGAATCAATGGAAATAAATCCCTTCATGAATAATGAAATGGCAGATCTTGCATTTAGAGATAATCACAAACAGCAACAGCAGGTACAGTAGGTTTGACATTTAAAAGTAACTGTACAGGACACAACCAAAATGACTTCTTCCTTTATGAGAGCTTTGGTGTTGTGTCTGAAATTCCAGCTCACATTTCCCTTGCAGGCAAAGTATAAGTCAAGCTGCTGTGTACAGTACACACAATGGGAGAGCCTAGCATCTGGCCAGCAACAATTTATCAGAGCTGACACAATGAGCCTAAAACAAAAGTAAGAGGATCAGTTCTGGTCCAAACAACTTCCCTCACAATAAGTCGTCATTGTTGGCTCAAACAAAAGCACTTTGAAAACTTTCTCTTTTTTTTAGTAGGAGCCAAAAAGAGAGGTATTCCTGCTTGCTCGCCTCCACAGATGAGCAGATGTTGCAAACATTCCATTTTGCTCCTATCGGCCAAAACTGGATCCCCAGATTTTAACCCATTCCTATGCGCCTGTGAATACAGGCTGGTTTTTTTTGTTGTTTGTTCCAATTCCAACGTTCAAACTTAAGAGACAGCCTTCTTAGTATTAAAACCAAATATTTGCCAAGAATTAGGATTGATTGAAACATTTTTCGTCCCTCTTTAAAATGAAAAAAGTTCTTTTGTTGAAAGAGCAAATACACGACAATGTATGAAAACCTGGCTTAAAGGAGTCACTGAACTCAATTGTAAGAAAGACAGAGTAGATTGCCAGTGAATGAATGTATACTGAGGGCCAGCTTCAGCTGCTGAATCATTTTAACTTCGTTTATGTTATTTCTGCTGAGGAATGATGCGTACTTCCCAATTGTGACACCTTTGTATAGTTTTTGTTTGCTTCTTGAGTAAAATGTTTTTGTTCAGAGCTGTTAATATCATTGGAGTAACTTACAAAGGAGCGGCTAAGGTTGTGTTGTGTATTAATACGAGGGAAAGGTAATGGGGTGATTTTAATCTAATTCCCAATGTGTCAATTCCACAAGATTGTTTGGAACTTCGATGGAGACTAAAATCAAGCAATTTGTTCTCAACACTCTCAGTTGCATTCAAGTTGTGCCTCAATGCAAACAAATTAACACAGTTCACTTGTGTTGCCAGTAACACCTCCAGCTCAGAACACGGCTTGTTAATTTTTGTTTTTCTTCTCAGAATAACTTTTGCCTCTGAGTTTGAAATTTGTGGGTTCTACGTCCCATTTCAGGCACTTCAAAGCAGAAAGCCTAGGCTGTATTCCAGTGCAGCGCTGAGGGCCTGCTGCATTGTGGGAGGTGCCAGCCCTTGGTGGATGTTAAACTGAAGACCTGTTTGTCATCTCAGAGCCATAAAAGACCCTATGACACTATTTCGAAGAGCAATGAACCACACCTGAAACAAAACCAGAAATTGCTAACGGGTCTGGCAGCATTTGTGGAGAGACTGCAGATATAATGCATCAAGTCCTGTGAATCTTCTTCAGAATTGGACTTGAAAGATTAACTCTGCTTTCTCATCACCGATGCTGCCAGACCTGCTGAGTTTTTCCAGCAATTTATAATTTTGTTTCTGATTTCTAGTATCTGCAGCTATTTGTTTTTCATTTAATGAGTTATCTCTGGTCTCACAACCAATATTTATCCCTCAGGGAATTTCACTTAGACTAGCTTGTTGTCATTCACAATGTGTTGGTGGGAGTTTGAATTGGGTCCTGCATTTGGGAAGCCCAAGGTTGAGAAAGGCGCTATAAAAACGAAAGGAGTTTTGTTTTGCCTTAGTTCACCTTGGGAGGACTGAACACGTTTTAGTTCCAGAACCCATTGCTTCATTTAGCACTTATTGTTTGTTGATGTGTCAAGTGAATTTATATGCATGAAAGCAGAAATAATTCACATTCACTTCATGACACAATAACAGTCCAAAGGAAGACATTTTCCATTCTTCAAAGATACACATTATCTGTTCAATTGTATGAACGTGGAACTATATTAGTTGCCTTAAATTTAGAGGAAGTAAAAAAAACTGTTTTTACAGACCATGGAAGTGGTAAAGAATAAGATTCCATTGGAACTTTCCAAAAGCAATTGGATATGTAACTGAAAACAGCTGATTTACAGGGTAGGGAGAAAATAGCGGTGTGTGGGATTAAAATGGAGAGCTGATTCAAAAGCCATTACTAGCATGACAGACTGAATGGCCTCATTTTGTGCTGCATGGTGCTTTGATTTAATTCAAAAGAGCAAAATGTTCCAGGCTTCATGAGTGGTGTCTGCAATAGCTCAGAATGAGGTCAGCAGACCTCAGTTTTAAACAGCCCTGACACAAAATGTGCACAAGTACAAAGCAAATAAAATAAAACTACAAAGCATCTTCATGACCTCAAGATGTCCCAAAGCTTTTTGCAGTCAATGAAGTATTCTTTGAAGTGTTGTCACTTTCGTAATGTGGGAAAGTAAGGCAGCCATTTATGCCCAGCAAACTCCCACAAAGAGCAAAATGATAACGGCCTGGTCATTTGCTTCAAGTGCTCCCTGGAGGATGAATATAGTCTGAGTAGCTGAACCAAACTCCCTGCTCTTCTTCAAAAAGGTTTTGTGCAAACTTTTGAGTTGACTTGAGGTGTTTAGTGCGTCATTCAGAGATGGCATGTTCAACAGAGCAGCTTTCCTTCAACAAGGCATACAATAATTAGCTGCATAATAAAATAACTTGAAGGGAGACAAATACAGTGTGAATAATATCTGACAATCCCTATACAGACCAATACCATTTTTAAAAAATTATCATTGTCCAGTGACTAATGGAAGGAACCAGCTGACAGGATCTCCCAATTTAAGATTTTTACTGTAATGAAAAGAAAACTAAAATCAATGTAAATCAAAAATGATGTAACAGACAACTTTACGTGAAACAAAAGAAAGGCTCCTTTCTCATTCACTGATTAATGCATTTGAGATATGTTTTGCAATTCCTTTAACTGTATACCACACTCCCAGCAGATGTGCAGCTTTACAAGAAAGAGTCTGTAGTGGCCCCAGCTGACCAGCTGTCTTACATCACCCTGCTCTGTTGGGTCAAAACTTCCAGTGTACTTCAAAAGTTGTTCTAAACAGCCTGCATTATATCTTACTTTCACAAGCAAATTCCACCTCGGCAATTCATTTTTCCTTAAATCTCCAAATGCCTGTCAGTCTGTACTCTTCATTACAAATAGAAAACAAACTCTTAAAAGCATCCCAATCCCTCAAAGCAGTAGCTACCCTCGTGCGCAATATAGCAGTTATATAGCCATCTCTCTTTCCCTGTGTCTCACAAAGCAGCTATGTCCTTTCTGAACCTCTGTGTACAAATGTGAGAACTACCACTTGGAGTAGAATTTAAGAGAGGTGATAAGGGTCTAGCTGCCTGAAGAGCTGATAAACATCATGATGTCACTTTTTGAACTTTTTTCAATTTCGAAAATACACTTAATTCATAAAAACTATCTTTACATACGTATACAGTCACCAAAGTAGTTCGGTTCTGTACGGTAGCCGATGAAGAAAACAAGATCAGATCCACAAACAAATCAAAGGCATCTTTTACTTGAACCAGACTACATTTACAGACATTGGAGACACCAGGAGGGTCTGCAAACTGAATGATTCCCATTTAACTTTGACAGCAAGCACCTCAGACAGTGATCTTTCCCCACTGTGCCTTGGTAGCAGCTGACCCAAGCTTTAGTGTGTCCTTCAGCACATAGAGCTGGACCTTGGAATGTGCCAGTCTGCAACACTCGGTTGAGATCAACTCCTTGCTCTGGAGGACTATCTTAGGTCAAAACTAAATTTTACAGTGAATAGAGCCTCAAACATGCCATGTGGCATTGAAAGAATACAACTAGGTTGATTTAAATGCTGTGATCCTAAGCCTATGAACTGATTGATTTAAACATCTGACAGAATAGAGGGAAGGGCAATACTCAAGAAATGCATTAAACATTTGCTAAAATCTCTGGGGAATGGCAATGGTTAATCCTGACTTGTGTTAGATGGAAATCAGTAACATCTCACAGATCTGCTGAGCCTGTCAACATGACACTCTGGCTTTATTTGCCTGGCTGCATTGTTGCTTTGTTGAACTGTGCTTCAGAGTTTATTTCCAGTTTATGTAAGTCAGCAGTTTTTAAAATCATGACCATGGGGAGCTGACTGAGAGAAACTCGAATGTTTGTATACAGGGCTTGTGTTTAGATTTACAGTTAAAAGGCCTGCTTGAATGGAATAAAATCTGATAGCCATTGAATGGTTACAGAACAGAAAGAGACCAATGATCAAGTTGGTTCTTGGTCATGACAACTCAGCCAACCCCACTTGTCCACTTTTTCAGTGGAGCCTGGATATTATTTTCTCTTCAGGTATTTATTTAATTCGCATTTGGAAGTCATAATTGAATCTGCTTGTGCTGCACTCTGAGACAGTGTATTTTAGATCCTAACTACTCACCATGTTCATAAAGGGTTCATCTAACACTGCTGCCATTTGCCATTCACTTTAAATTGGCATCCATTGGTCCTCCATCCCTCCGCTGATATGAACAGTTTCTCATAGACTACTTTGATGGGATTCCTAATGATTTTAGGTACTTCTGTCAGATTTCCTTTGAATCTCGTCGACTTAGACCATGCGATGTGGCAACAGAAGTAGGCTGTTATGGATTAAAAATCTGTATATCCAAAGCCGTGAATATATTTGATGACACAGCCTCAACAGTCCTCTGCAATAAAGAATTCCATTGATTACAGACGAGGAAGAATTCTCTTCCCCATCCCTGTCATATCTGGGTGACCCCTTAACCTGAGATTATGCCTTTTGGCCCTAGACTCTTCCACAAGGGGAAATTATCTCTTTGCACCTATCAAGTAAGGTCTTCTAAGAATCTTGTGTGTTTCAGTGAGATCGCATCTCATTTAATGAGACTTCTCTGGATTGCCTCCAATGTCAATATGTCTTTCCTTGGACAAGGGGCTCAAAGCTTTCACAATATTCCAGCTGTGATCTGATTACAGTTTTGTTTAGTTTTAGCAAGACTTCCCTACTTTCAAATGCAATTCCCTTTAAAATAAATGCCGACATTCCATTTGCCTTCCCTATTTCCTGCTGAACTTGGGTGCTACTTTTTTTGTGATTCATGCGTGAGGACTCCAAATCCCTTAGTGCTGGAGCTTTCTGCATACTTGTTTCCATTTAAATAATATTTAGCTCTTCGATTCTTCCTGCTAAAGTCAATAACCTCACATTTTCCCATAATAGGTTCTGTGTACCAAATTTTGTCCATTTATGTAACCTTCATAAGCCTCTGTGGACCCTTTGCATCAACCTCACCGCTTGCCTTTCCACCTATTTTCGTGTCATCCACAAACTTGTTGACAGTATGTTCATCACCTAAGTCACTAATATATATTGTATGTAATTGTGGCCTCTGAATTGATTCCTGTGACCCGCCACAGGTTATCCCATCTCACTGTCTCCTATTAGTTAGCCAATTCTGTATCCATGCTAATATACTGCCTTCAACACCATGGGTTCTTATCTTAATAAGCGTCTTATGTGTGGTATCTCACTGAATGCCTTTTGGAAATCCAAATGCATCACATCCACTGCTTTCCCTTTTTTTAATCCTGCTTGTTAGCTCCTCAAAGAATTCAAGAATATTTGTTAGGCATGATTTCCCTTCTTTAAGCCGTACTAACGCTGCTTAATTTGAATCACATATTTCTAAATGTTCCTTTTTTACATCCTTCATAATCATTTCTAACATTTTCTCCATGATGGATGTTAAGCTAACTGGCCATTTTGTTGCCCTACCTTTTCAATAAAGGTGTTAAATTGGCAGTTTAATCATCTAAAGATTCCTGGTAGTTTACTACTAGTGTATCCACTATCTGCAGCTACATCTTTTGAAAACTTGGAATGCAAAACTCATCAGGTTGAGGGGACTGATTGACTTTTAGATGGTTAGATTCCCTACTACCTTTCCTCTAGCCCTTTGATTATTCAGTATTTTTGGAATGCTGCAACTGTCCTAGATTTGAGCTTGGGACAAATTTGGATTTTAGAAAATTCAGACAACTGTGTGGAAAGCATACTATATTCTGTCTCTCTATATTCTGCCCTGTCAAACTAAATATTAACACTTATTGTCACATTTTCCTGTCAGAATATATGAGCCTGAATGTCCAAGGGGACTTTCATGGTCTTGCTCTGTATCTTCAATTGAAAGCTGTCAAAGCCTCAGGAGCAGTGAAATCCATGATTGAAAGCAGTCATTCACTTCATTTCTTTGCAGGTTCCATAATTTTGAAACAAATATGCTGTGGGTAACTTGAAACTCGTGTGTGTGTGTGTGTGTGTGTGTGTGTGTGTGAGAGAGACAGTGTCTCTGTACCTTGGGGGAAAGTCAATTGGAAAAATGCTAAGTGAGGAAAGTAAATGTTGGTTCGAATGGAGTTCAGATTTTAAAATTTAAATCTAACAGATTTTTGATCTCTTAGGTGCAGATATCTTGACCATTTGGTCTTCTGTTGTAACATAACCTGAAAGGGATGACAAGCAAGCAGTGAGGTAAACAAGATAGGATTTAAAATGAAGCAGCTCATTATGTTTAGAAAAGGAAAGATTTAATTTCCAAGAAAGAAGCAGCATTGTGATTCTGAATTGGTTAAATTGTCTGTGTTGTTGTTTTTCTTCCTGTGTTGCCACCCAGGCAGGTGCAAGACCCAACGATTAATGTTCCATATGTTGGGCAAAATGCACAAACAAGTCAGTGAATTGTTCCCCTGGCTAGCTGCCTTCCCTCATTGGCAGTGGCACAGTAGACAGGGCATGTATTCTTCTATGGTCTGCCTTTGGGCTGTGGAGGGATTATTGGGTAGTTAGAATTTGAATCCAATTACCAAGCAGTACCAGTAAACAAAGAACTGTGGTAAATTGAAGTTGCGCAATGCGAATGCGAGGACATTGAAAAACCTCTGATCAAAGTCATGATTTACATTCTCAGTGCCTATCTTAATTTATCCTCTTTGATATCCTCTGCAACTTTCAATAAGATTGAGCTCACCATTCTTCTCCAACACTTTCCCACCTAATCCAGTATTGTGACTCAGTAATCATGTAGTTCTCTATTTCTACTGCCTAAACAGAATTACTGTATATCCAGCATTGGCTTCCCTTCCCTGGCCTGGACTATCATTTCCTTTTAGCAAAGGATCTATTGTTGTTTCTTCCTTTTCCCCATCTACATGCTCACTGACATCAATTGAAAGTGTTCTCTTAGTTTCTCACATGTATACCAATGATACCTAGCTAACTCTTCAGCACCTTTTGCAGCCTATTCAATGGGAAACACTTTCAGATTGTCAATTCTAACTAAATATCACATAAAGATCTGACAGAGTCACTCCACTCACCTTAGTGCTGCTGTGACTGGCGCATGAGTAACTGAAAGATGGAGATGGGAAAGGGTGACAAAAATAGCAGAGACTGGGAGAAAAATGGAGACAGTCTAGATTGGCAGGTTTTACAAATACTCAAGGTAGG
The DNA here is from genome assembly GCF_030684315.1 of Stegostoma tigrinum. Lineage (NCBI taxonomy): Eukaryota > Metazoa > Chordata > Chondrichthyes > Orectolobiformes > Stegostomatidae > Stegostoma > Stegostoma tigrinum. The sequence goes on from NC_081358.1 coordinate 49,687,869, forward strand.
CCACTAGACCTGAATTATAAAATTCCAGTCCCACTTTTGTCAGGTCTCAGTGTAAACTCGACCTCCTGGCCTCAGCGTGGACTCAAACTCCCAGTCTCAAGGTGAAGCATAGCCTGGGTTGGAAGGACTGTTATTCTGAACTCTTACTTTTCTATTTTTCTGATTTATTGCAAGAGTTTTTATTTCTTTATTTTTCCAATTTCTTTTCCCCTAAGAATTTGTACTACCTAGCTACCTTGGTACCAAAGATGGTGCCCTAAGTGGCAACTTGTAAACTTTTCACTGTATTCATGTGATTGCAATGAGACAATAAATAAACCTCATTCTAAATTCTTCTTTGCCTCCTTAATTGCTAATGTTTAATGAGTCACAACATCCTCCAACTCAATGATAGGAAGACTGAACATTGGATTTTGGTTCTGCTACATGCTCCATTCCTTCACCATACTGATTCCACCCTGCTGTCCATTCACTCAGCCCCCAGCTGACCTTTCCTGTTGCTACGGGTATCACCCTCCAGTTGCTCTTCATGGAACTCAGACACCGATTCATAGAGCTTTAGTTTTTTCCATTTTTATACTCACCTCTCATTTCAAGTTTGTGTGTACATGTTTTGCACTATCGATAATAAACTGTTAAACTCACTCTTATTGACGTAAGAAAGCCTGGTTAAGTTAGTTTCTTTTAAAACGTAAATGAATTTGGTTTGGGAGAAAGGCAGCTGCAAGGAATCCCTTTAAGTTCCCCTCAGCCTACCTCTCTATAAAGTTTTCAAATCCCATTTTGATTACCTAAGGTTTGATTAGCCATCCTAATTTCTGTCTTTGCTTGGCAAGTTATTTGTCTCTCTGCTCAATGTCTTGGGACATTCCTGATGTCAAAGTCACTGCAACAATTCAAACAGCTCTTGTTTATCATGGGTTCAGATGACCTCACCTTCCAGGAAGACTGAAATTATGCAGAAGCCTCACAGGGGTCTTCAGTATGGTGCAATATTGAATTTTGTTTAAACAACGAATGATGGGTAAATGAGCTGTAAAGTTGTTATGAACAGCCTTTCAGGCCTATTTGCAAAGTAACTGCAGCTCATGTGTGAAATTGTTTGAATATAACTTTATTTTCTTCCTGTCTGTCAGTGAGAATTAAGTGGGAGATCTTGCAGAAATTGAGCAATTCTAGATTTGCTGTTGTGCTAATATAGCAACCAGAGAGATATAACTCTTTGCATTCTCTACGATTTTGGTGAGAAAATAAAATAATAGAATAGGTGCAGTCAGCTCTGGGTCAGAGTTTTTTGATAGTATTTTGTTCCTGGTGGGAGTTCGCTGTGCATTAATCATGTTTCCCACATCACAACAGTGGCTATGCTTTGAACAGTACTTTGTTGGCTTTAGGATGCTGTGATGTAATAAAAGCATCTATATAAATGGAAATACGTTTATTTGTAGTGAAGGAATACACTAAGAATTTGAAAAAAATTACATCATTAGTAGTTAGCAAACAAAATACTCATCAAATGATTTTGGCATTTTGAGTTTTTGACTGAAAGTAATTGTATTAACATATTCCTGATTTTATTTTTTAAAAAGCCAGATTAACCTGAGAGACAACTGGAAGTTAATTGTGGAAGTTCAAATAATTGAATCAAGAAATATTTTATAAAGCTTCTGAGGCAGTGTCATGTTGATAAGGCCAATGTAAACATGCAATTTTACTATAACAAGAATAGGAAATACTGGGGAAACTCAGCAGGTCTTGCGGCATCTGCGGAGAAGAAGCAGAATTAATGTTTCTAGACCAACAACTCTTCTTCAGAAAAGTTTGATGAGGAGTTACATTGAATTTAAAATCCTCTTTTTTTAAAATTCTCTTGGCATGGATCCTTTCTCCAGCATTTTTTTGTTTTTATTCAGATCTGCAGCATCTGCAGTATTTTTGTTTTCTTTCATCAGACATCGAAATCCAAGAACACAAATGGTTATACTTCATCAGCCAAGGTATTTGGTCCAATTTACCAATTGGATTAGGGAAGTGCAGGTCAATTTGAGCACTGACGCTGGTGGATACACTTTACATCCTTGTGTATAAATGGAAATGTTCCTCATCTTTGCCCGACTTTACAATTTAGCTTCACTCCCTCAATGACTGGATTGATTAACAATTTAACCAATAGAAAGAAATACTTGCATGCATATAAAACAATTTTCTCAACCAGCAATTGCCTCAGAGTACCTTACAGTTGATGAAGGACTTTTGAAGTGTGGTCATTGTAGGAAATCCGGCAACATCTTCCAAATAGTAAGTTTCTCCAAAAGACAATGTGATGATTACCAAAGGTCTGTTGATTGGAGGATAAATATCAACAGTGACACTGGATATAACTCTGCTGCTCTTCTTTGAAACAGTACTGCCATACCTTTTTCATTCAAGAGCAGGCAAATGGGACCTCAGTTTAACATCTCAACAGAAAGGCAGTACTCTGATAGTGCAGCAATTCCTTGCTCCAGTGTGGAAAAAGGAGCCACACACATGGAACCAAGGGCTGGCAGTAAGAGCCTGAAAATGAAATAAATCAAACTGAAGGTTGAAAAATGCAGGAGGAGGCAAGTGGCAGGGTGCATAGTTGGAAACAAGGCAATGAAAAATCAGACAGCTACAGCAAACAAAATAGCACAACAACACATTACTTACAAATTGGTGAAGATACAGGCACTTAGAAAATACAGTGACTGTAAGTATGAAATGAGCTGGGGGATGATTCCTAGTGGCCTCCAACCTGACCAGTTTTATCAGGAGTTGAGTGCAGAGTAAGAAACAGTAATGTAAACACAGGTATAGCAGCCAGCATGAGTCCCGGCAGTAGTGGACATAAAGTGGCAGGATGAACATGTCCTGAGGGAATTAATAGATCCTCAGCAAGATTTCAATTTCCTCAATGGTACATTGAAACCATTTCTGAAAGAGTCCCAACTTGAACAGTCAACTTTCCTGCTCCTCTGATGCTGCCTGGCCTGATGTATTCCTCCAGCACCTTACTGCATTGGCAGAATATTTAGTTTTAAATTAGATATTGGAGCAGATATATTGATTCTTTCAGAGTTAAGCTGCAGTGGGGAATTGCAGTAACAGCATCTAAAATTAAGGCCAAAAGATGTTGTTCCACAGTGAAAAACTGGGCTGCTCGCCCCTGAGAAGCAAGAAAGTAACTTTGCATCAGCACAATCACTGATGAATGCAGAAAGGATTCAGAAATTTCTATAGCGATATGATTGCAGCAGCATCTGAGACAACAAGCACTCTGGAGCTAGAAAACCATCTTGAATCATGAAAGTAAGAGATCTCAGAGCTTCAGAACAAAGTCAGGACCATTGAAGATTCAGTCAGAGTAGATGGGCCCACCCCTGCACGGTCAGAAGTAAACCATATGCAGCAAATGAGGCCAAACAGCATCCCAGGAGCACAAAAGCCGACGCTTCGGGCCTAGACCCTTCATCAGAGGGCTCTCTAATGAAGGGTCTAAGCCCGAAGTGTTGGCTTTTGTGCTCCTGGGATGCTACTTGGCCTGCTGTGTTCATCCAGCTTCACACTTGTTATCTTGGATTCTCCAGTATCTGCAGTTCCCATTATCTCTCATATGCAGCAAATGTTGCAATCATGCACAGTGAACATCAATGAGAGCTCAATATAGTTAGAGAAAAACATAGATCCTCAGAAAGGACCCATCAAGAAGAAGTACAACAATTCAAGTAGTTAATAAGAAACCTTCCAAAAAGAAAGAAATTAATAAGTTCAAAGCAGATCATGATAATACTTGATGCACAGAAATTGTTGATCTGTGTAAATGGTAACTCGATGCTGAAAGAGATGCCCATCAGCTAAATATGGAAACACAAGAAAGTGATTCCAGCTTGCAAGACCAGATTACTGGGGGTCATGGACACAGAGAATGCCTTTGTGAAGATTAAAGTTGAAGATTGATGACAATTTTGATGCAGTGCTTAGCATATTTAACGGCAGAATTCCTAAACAGAAGAACCACTTTACGTGGTATCTGCAGAAAGGGAGGGATTTTGGTGTGGGCAACTTCCACGGACTATTTAAACTGCCTGCTAATCCAGTTTCTGTCAGACTGGCAGGCTTACAGTCATTGCTTTAGCTTTCTCTTGTATATTGCTTGAACAAATATAAAATCCATGTCTTGGTGTGGCAGTCTAGAAAAGTTTGTTGTCACTACTCTGATGAAAAACAATCAATCAACAAAATCTTTGTGTCAATGCCTATCTGTGATTTGAGTGTGAATTAATGTAAGTGTATTTCCTTAGATATTGGTGTAGCTTATGAACTGATTGATGTTTTCATCCCAATGTTGAAAAGCAATATCAAAGAAGAAGTATTGCTTCGTTGCTTTCAACATTAAAATCGTAGTTGATGGCAGCAGCCTCCATAGTGCATGTCAATTCTTTTCTTTCATTTTCTGTTCTAGCCAATCTCCTGTAATGTTGCTTACAGATAGTTCAAGGTCGAGAGCACAGTTCTGGTGTTAGCCTGGTCTGCCCCTTTAAGTGAATTAGTCTAAGTAGGCGCGTCAACTTAAACATAGTAACCTAATAAAATGCTAAATCAGTCAGAGAGCAGTTGTGACTGCTTGTGAATTTTATGCCTCAAGTCAATAACCTAACCGGGCCAATTATGTGATCCCTCGCCATCTGACCCTGCCCCATGACTTGAGGTCAGTTCAATAATATCATTTTATAGCTCTATCAGTACAAAGTACATGACATTTGGGAGCAACAAGGGCTTGAGGCTGGAATTTCAAGCATCAATGACCAGTCAAAGGCTGCCCATCAAGCACTGACAGTACCTCCTGGAGTGGCCCAGGAATAGCCTGGATGACACGAGTGTGGAGGGAATATAAGAATGGCATCGGGGCAGAAATGGTCAGAATATAGATAGGGAAAGGGCAAGGGAAAGTTTTTTTTATAGTTGCCTTCATTACAGTGCAGTGAACAATTGCCCTGTTGCTTAATTCATTGTAGGGAGATCTACAAATTCAATGCCATAATACGCCTTATGTACAATTTATGAGCAGATTTTTTTTAAAATCATTCACCGTTGACAGATACATAGGACCAAATTAAGAGCACTGTGGACATTACAGACCTCAGATCTTTGCACAAAATAAAGTAGGGGTGAATCCTATTTGTCATAACGATTGCAGAACATAGTTCGCAGATCTTCTGTGGCATTTCTCCACAATGAATTGGAATATATGCTGCCTTATATGGCCAAGGCCATTTTACATTACAACACACTTTGTAACACAGAAGCAAAAGCAGAATTGTGTTCTTTGTGAAAGGTGGCAAACTGTCAATCAGTGAATGCAAGTTTTAGTGACTCTGATTTGTTATGAAACAATGGATTACAACCTGAATTTCACAAAGACGGATAGCTCACAGCTGCACAGGCTGAGATCATGGATATTCCTGGAGTAGCATTTTTTCAAATGGCAATGTTTCCTGCCCACCACTGAAAATATTGATGGTGAGAGTGCCCATTGCGTTGAGCTCTGCACAGCCAGAGAATGGCTTTCCACTTCTATTTAGGGAGAAAAACCTGCTTCGGAGATCTACCAGCCATCTGATAAACTGGCAACTGCCTAGATGTAGCTACGCTATCTCAGGCAGTGGTGACAACTGCAAACCCTTGAAGCCCCAGCTAGTAGCCAAGTAAAAGCTGAGTATTGACTACGTTCTTACCAATACAAGGACCAGGGGAAGTGAACCAGGGTGGGAAGGAAGGTTGAGTCTGGTCAACCTGGCAGCTTTCTCTCCCTCCCCAGTTTTTTTATTTCCTCCCATGTGTTATAAATTGGAGCTATGTAGGATGACCATAATTGGCTCCTTGAGGTCCTCTTATCGTGGTAAGCCTAGGTGGCCCAGATTCAGCCATGCCAAGCTATCATAAAGCTGCTCAGTGTAGGTGTGGGGTGCAGTTAGCCCATTGGTGGCAGGAAGGACACAGAGAATGGGTCTCCTAAACCTGCCCAAGGGAGGCCATAAAATTCTGCACTCGGTATCTATTCATCAGATCCATTCTGGACTTGTCCATTTACTTCAGAACCACTGCAGCCCACAAGCTGCAGATTGATCCATAATGCCGTTAGAGAGCGAGTTCCAGGATTTTGATCCAGAAGGAATGGTGATAAATTTTCAAGTCAGAATGTTGTGCAGCTTGCATGGAAACTTGCAGATGGTGCTGTTCCCTTGTATCTGCCACCATTGTCTTTCTAGATAGTTGTGGTCATGGGTTTGGTAACCAAGGTCGATTGCTGAGTTGCCGCAGTGCATCAGATAGATGATACATACTGCTGCTACTGAGTGTCAATGTTAGATGGAGTTCATAATACACAGCGGAAACGCTATTCTTAAAATAAATTTTAAAATTCAACTGTCAGTAAAGCATAGTGATATTACTATTTACTGTAATATTTCAATAGAGTAAATGGCCCACACTGCTGAGCTTTCCTTCATAAATAACAATGTGTGCTATTTGGGATTGATATTATGAGTACTGTTGTACATATACATCATCAATATGATTAATTATTAATCTGAACAATATCCAAAGTGGTAGTTGGCTGACAACTTTTATTTCTTAAATGGATCATGTATGATCTGCCATTCATATCTTCTAAGTCTGTAGGTTCATTAGGGGTTCAGTGGACTAGTATGTGAGATAGTACCTCTGTCTGGTCCAATGAGAAGAGTTTTTTAGAATAAACAAGATGTAGTTTATTACTGTCTGCAACCATTTACAATTTACATTAGGCTCAATATTACAACAAGAGGCTGTTGGGAGGACCAACCCTCAGATCAGAGACCCAAAAGACCCTACTTTGCCCTTGCACCAAGTCCTCATGGCATCAGCATAGTGTATGTTGCTTATCACAATCAATCAAGGATTAATCTTTTCATATCCATACACAATAGGACAACTTTCCATTTCTCCATCTTTCTCTTCACCTACCCACCTCACTTTCCGAAGGGGCTAACTTATGTTTTGCATGTTCTGGCCCATTGACCAAGATGGCGAATGTTGTGCTCTTTAACCACAGGGTCCTCATAGCCAATCCAGTTTCTGTGCTTGGCCATCATTCATGCTTTGGAAAGGAATCACAGCGTAGCAAATTAGAGCAGGACATTAAGTTGTTCATTTTCCTTTCCTTAGAGCCTGTGGGATCCCCACAGAAATTTAGCTAACCCAGCAGATTCTGGATAAACTATGAGACCTGCTTGTATGTCTTTGCTGTAGTTCTATCCTAGACCTTACAATGAAACTACTAGCTGAGCCATTGGGGTGCAAGGGAATTACTGGCGCGGTTTAAACCATTTGGTCTGTATAGCCAGCTTAAATTTTTCTCTAGAAAATTGAGACAGGCTGAGATCACTTTTTATCAATATGTGAGAAAGAGTTAATGTATAAAATGGATCACTAGAAATGTGCAATACTAGGAGCACTCAGAGATAATGTGAACTGCAGATGCTAGAGAATCCAAGATAACAAAGTGTGAAGCTGGATGAACACAAGAGGCCAAGCAGCATCTCGGGAGCACAAAAGCTGACTTTTCGGGCCTAGACCCTTCATCAGAGAGGGGGATGGGGAGAGGGTTCTGGAATAAATAGGGAGAGAGTGGGAGGCGGACCGAAGATGGATAGAGGAGAAGATAGAGGAGCACTCAGGTTGATTACAGAGAAAATAATAAAAGGATTCTATCTGGAAGCTTAACTTGTCTCTTCTTTCCACAGATCTCACTTGAAGCGGAGTGTTTTCAGACCAGTTATTCCTGTGCATATTGAAAAGGATGTGGAAGCTGTGATATTGCATTCAGGGGTTTCTGTTTCATAACTGAGCTTGCAAATAGTTTTCTTGGGGTGGGGGACTTCAAAGTGGAATGCATTTTTGCAATAACCAAATGCATTTAGCTAACACCTTTAACATAGACAAACGTGTTAAGGCGCCTTAGGGGAGCATTATCAAACAAACTTTGCCAAACTGGGAACAGTTAGTGCAGACAACCAAAAACTCGGAAAAAGAGGTAAGTTTGAAGTAATTTCTTGTAGTTAGAAAGTAGTAAAGAGAGAAAAGCATGAGGCAGGGAATGATAGAGCTTAGGACCCAAGCAGCTGAAGAAATAACCAGCAATGGTGTAGAGATGGAAAGTGAGGATTGAAATGCTTGTCGTAGACAATTGTTGTGCTGATAGCTGTTAAGTCAGGTGATGAGTAGACGGTGTGCAACATAGCAATCATAAAATCTCAACAGTGTGCAAGCAGGCCATTCAGCCCATCAAGTCTCAACCCCCCCTCCCAGACCCAGCCTCCTATGCTATTCCTGTAGGCTTGCATTTCCCATAGCTAATCCAACTATGGGCAATTTAGACTGGCCAATCCATCTAGTCTGCACATTGCTGGACTGTGGAAGGAAACTGGAGCACCTGGAGAAAATCCACGCTGACACGAGGACAATATGAAAACTCCACAGAACAGTTGCCTTGAGACATGAAGCAGTAGTGCTACTGATCCGCCATGCCACCAAATGTAAAATTTGATCAATTAAATTAGGAAAGAAAGAAGTAATGAAAATTCAAAGCAATTTAACACTTGCCCTCTGTGCACTTTGAGGACAACCAGGCCATATTCTTGGAATCTGAAACAGTAATCTGATCAGTTTGCCCCTGAGTAGATGGGTTTCTGGAACTTGTTTGCAGTCATTGTCACAAGTAGCTTTCATTTGCCAGTTGAAACCTGCAGTACCTCTTTTCTGTCTCACTCTGTCTCTGCCAGTAAATCTGCTGGGTAATCACCCACTCCTGAAAGAATAGTGCCCGGGCACCAGCTGCTCTGCCTCGTTCTTTGGCAAGGCCAAGTGTTGCTATTACTATGGAAACAGCAAAGCAGCGAATGACATCTTACACTGGAGAGGTGCCAAGGTAATCTGATGGCGCGGGGTTTTTGTGTGTGTGTATGCATTATGTGTTTTAATAGAAAGACTAAGCCATCCCTTCCAGCCTGCCCTGTTGGCAATGAAACAAGTTTGAACTCTGAGCCAATTGTAGACCACCAATTAACTACCAGAGCCAGCTGTTGTTTATGTTCTGCCAAGTTTCAGTATCTGGCAATATTAACACTTTAAGGGGCTTACCAGCATTTTAGCTGGTACACTACTGAATATCACTCATGGCATTAATATTCCCAATGTTCTAGGAAATGTTTTGTCAAGATTAGCATTTGTGGCATACCTTCAGTTAACCCTTCTTCTTACGTATCCTCATGTCTCCAAGCTGAGAGATTATCATAAAGGGAACTATTTTATTGGCAGTAATGAATGTTCACATTGCAAGTTGTTTTTGGTTCATTGCTCCTTTGTTCTTTCTGTCAAAACTCTCATTTGTGCTAAGGTTTCTCTCTTGAAGTTTTAGCAGGAAAATGTTACTTTTCCCTCACCTGTGTGTTGGAAGGATCTTCTTGGAGTGCTGTGGTCCAACTAACGTCTGTCACCCTCTAGGCTGTGCCAATTTGGCTTAGTCAATCAGTAGTCACAGCCCGTAGTATGGCACAGTGCACACAGTTGCCAGTACTAACCACATCATCACTTGCCTTTTCCATGCACATTGTGTTTAAAAAGTGATAGCGACATAACAAAGAACAAAGACTAACTTTGCTCTTCCCTCACCCACTAACAATAACACCCAGTTGTGGCACTGTTCCCATAACACCCTAGCTTTGAAGTTTCAATCCTTTTATTGGTTTCTTTTTCCTTATGAGCAAGAAGACACAGTGGAAGAGGAGCAAATGTGTTTTCCGCAGTAACACTTGGCAGTTTCCTTGTGATTTGTTGACTCATACAGAAGCCTGTTTACAACAACAGGGTGCGATTTTGAAACCACAGTCAAGAATTAGGTTTTTAAAGTCAGTTGGGTGAGGCAAGGTGGAAAGAACTGGAGGAGGGGTGGGGATCACTCTTCAGGGTTATTTAGAATTGAGACTGATCTTTCTCAGCATACGTTTGGTTCCTTTTTCTTCACTGTAAGCTTTTTGCAGACATCTTTCTCATTTGATTTACTTTGATTTGAGATTGGCGTGAGCAGGATGGTTACAGACCCAGACTATGGTTGGTAGATGCATAACCCTGGTTAGAGCTGGGGCTCCATCTGCTTTCATGAGCTTTCACTCTTAAGGTGGGGAAAATGCAGGGGAGCCTTTTTAATGCGCAAATGCATCATCCAAAGTACAAAGACCCCAACTGCCATTTTATGACTCATTGTTTGTTTTTGAAAAGCAAAAAGAAATGTCCTGAGAAATTAAATTTTGAATTATTTCAGTTCTTCAAGCCTGACAGAAATAATCTGAGTGGCTGAGGCCCTGACTTTCTGCTTAGGATGACCTCTGGGGCAATTGATGTTATGCTGGTATTAAACGTGGCGTGATATATGCAGCTACCCACTAAGATAAGGCTTTAAAACACACGCAGTGTCTATAATGCAGTTGCCAGGAGACGGTGGCCTAATGTCAATGCCTCTGAGCCAGTAAACCAGAAGTCAAGGCTAATGTTATAAGGACATGTGTTCTAATCCCATCGTGGCAGATGGTGAAATTTGAATTCAATAACAATTTAGAAGTAAAAAAAAGTTAGTCTTATGACAACCATCTAGCCATTGTCTTAAAATCCTCTTGGTTCACAAATGTTCTTTAAGGAAGGAAATTTGCCATCCTTATTGAATGTGGCCTACGCATTCAGGCTCCAGTTGGTTGACCCTTAAATGCCCTTTGGCATTTAGCAATGGATTATAAATGATGCCCACATTGCATGACCAAATTAAACAAAGGTATTTCCTAGCAAGTTTTGAGAAGATTTGTAGCTCAGGTTGAGGTTCTGGATGTGAGTTTGCTCGCTGAGCTGGAAGGTTAGTTTTCAGATGCTTCGTCGCCATTCTAGGTAACATCATCAGTGAGCCTCCGATGAAGCGCTGGTGTTATGCCCCGCTTTCTATTTATCTGTTTAGGTTTCCTTGGGTTGGTGATGTCATTTCCTGTGTTGGTGATGTCATTTCCTGTTCTTTTTCTCAGAGGATGGTAGATTGGCTCCAAATCAATGTGTTTGTTGATGGAATTCCGGTTGGAATGCCATGCTTCTAGCAATTCTCGTGCGTGTCTCCGTTCGGCTTGTCCTAAGATGGATGTGTTGTCCCAATCAAAGTGGTGTCCTTCCTCATCTGTATGTAAGGATACGAGTGATAGTAGATCATGTCGTTTTGTGGCTAGTTGATGTTCATGTATCCTGGTGGCTAGCTTTCTGCCTGTTTGTCCAATGTAGTGTTTGTCACAGTTCTTGCAAGGTATTTTGTAGATGACATTCAAGGCACAGAGACACTAGCATTACCTGCAAAAAAACAAAGAAAAGAAAAGCAGCTCATTGCTAAGGAATCTTCATCTTGTGACTGTCCATAAATTGCAGGAGGTTGAGCCATTAAACTTTGCAACACTGGTCACCTTGTTGCACAGGGGACAACACAATTAAATGGAGACACTACAATCTATAAGGGGACATCAAGGGAAGCCTGGAGTTAAAGTATGGGGGAGGCATATATATATTAGGGTTGTGGGCAGTGAGGAAGGGAGAAAGGGGAAGGAGAGAATCAGGCACGCCACCCTTCATCAGTCTCCCCAGTAACTGTGTCCCTATATGTAATGAAATTGAGAACTCTACATGCAGACAGCATTAATGATTAATTCATGATACAAAACACCACTCCCCTACACCCCCATCTTTGATCATCAACAAAGACCTTGTTGTTTGTTATTATTTTATCATCAATAATACAAAGAACAAGGGCCAATGGTAAGCAGACCAGGAGCTCCGTGTGCCCCAGGTCCGGGCTCTTGCCTCTTTGGATTCAGAATCGTACGAGTTAAATGCACATTTTCAGAGCATTTCCCTCTCTCATTGTGTGTGGTTTACTTAGATTTCACCCCGAGCTGCCCTTTTGAATTGGCCTCAGCGGTCCCAGCTGTCCCGGCTGCCTCTAGCCTTTAATAGAAGTTCATGTTACTCATTGACCGGCAAATGAGTCTTTCACAGATCTCTGGCAGGAAGCCAAGTGGGAAGTTGTACCACCTATAAAACTGCACAAGCAGCCTAGTGTTGTGTTTTTATTGCTCTGAGCCCCCTCTTTATAGCTTTCCAGCAGAATATTTGCCGAAGCAGCCGGTGAATGATACATCCGTCAGCTCACAGCTCTGATGTCAGGTGTTCAACACTTCTGTGCACTCATCTGCTCTGAGCAGCTGGGTTTGTGGGGAAGGACATCATGTGGCAGCAGGAGGGATAATCTTTATTTCAGCCCACGTCTATAACAAAGATGTCGTGGCTGGGGCTAAACCAGGAGGAAGCAGTGCTTTATTTGTTTCTACCTCTTTTTCCCTGCGTTATACAGATTAGGCCTATACTCTGTAGAGTTTAGAAGAGTGAGTGGGGATCAAATTGAGACACTTAAGATGCTAAAGGGATTGACAAAGTAGATGTTTCCCCTTGTGGGGAAATCTAGGATGAGAGGTCATGGTTTTAGGATAAGGGGTGGCAGATTTAAAGCAGAGATAAGAAGGAATCACTTCTTCTAAAGATTCTGTGTAAATCAGTACCCAAGAGAGCAGGGGATGCCAGGATACTGAATAAATTTAAGGATGATTTTTAATGAGTAATTTGTTGAAGGGTTATGGAGTTGAAGCCAAGATGCTCATATCAAATGACTGAGCAGGTTTGAGGGGCTGAATTACCCCTTCCTGCTCCCAGCCATTCTATTCTTAGACAAGGATGGAGATCAACAGCGTGAAAATTCTGTGGTTTCTATGTCAGGGAAGTATTCTGCTCTGCTCTATTTGACAGTTACCCCCTATCACTGCCCTCCGCTCCTCCTCCATGAGTTATGGACTGAATCTGCTCCATTATCCATCGTCAGTCAGAAATGAGTAATGGGGCTCAGTGCCGCAATTCATCTTAGTGTCCTTGAGATAGAGGGGGAGGGGGGAAGGAAATCAGTTTCCTATTCCTCATTGGCCATTGGTTTCCCTTGAGAATTTGTGAATATTGACAAGTTAATTGTCAGCTCTGACGTCTCTTTCAAACTGTACAAAGTGCACATGTGAAGAATGTTTCCAGTTAGGTACAATGATTAACCACTTTTTAGAGAGGAATTCAGTGGCAGCCATGTAAGTAAAATCAGCTCCAGGTCTATGGGAGCTGAAGTCTCATTCTAAAGAAAAGGCACAAATCTCATGTTTGATACTCCACTGTTGTACTGAGTGAGGGCCTCACTGTTGGAGATAGGGGTAGCCACATGATCCTACTCAGGTAGACTGAAAGATTCCATGACATTCTTTTCAGGAGGAAGGAAGTTGTCTTTGGTGTCTTGGTCAATATTTATAATGGAGCATCACTAAAATTGGCCATTATCTCATTGTTGTTAGTGCGAGCTTGCTGTGATCGATTTACCTGCTGCATTTCCTAAGCTGTAATAGATAGTCACCTCGTTTCTAAGAATTTAGGAAAAGAATTCTGAAGCAGGATGGGGAGCAAGAAGCTGAAAGTATGGCCATGGAGTGAAGGATTTTGCACTTTATTGGCTGAACAGTACTTTTGAATGTCCTGCTGTTGCTATATAAATATAAGACTTTCCTTAGGAGTAGAATGTAGAGTAAATATCTATGAAAAATGTGTAAAATTTGCTTAAGTTGTGAATTGTCTCAAGTTCCCATTCTGCAATGCTCTCTCAATAAGGCACAAAATAAATGCAGTTCAAAAAGTGCATTTTGCCAATACAGCAGTCTTCAGGTTCGAGATGGGTTCTGTTCCTGAGTACATTTATAAGTCAGGTCAAACTCAATACAGTACAATATAAAACAGCTACTTTTAGTTACAAGCAAATATTTGCTTGTTGGATGTTTAAAATAATATTAATACATCCCTATATGGAATCTGGTTCATGAATATGAACATTTGTAAGTCAGATGTCTGTAAATTGGGGACTGCCTGTACTGTCTGTCTGAATGTCAATATGAAGATAACAGTTTGACAATGTTTGATAAGAACTGTTTAGAGGTATGAAAATGTTTCAATCTTACCATAAATGTGAAAAATGGATGCCGAACTAAGAAGGATCTTTTGCAAGATGTGACAAAAAGCTATGTTGAAGGGATGGGTTTTACGAATGGATTGAAATAGAATTTTGAGGATGATGAATAAAGCAGGTACCATCTAAATGGAGTGAGATTAATTAACTTGGTGGTACAGAAGATTTGGGTGTCCTGGTCCATGAAACACAAGATGTGTAGTACGCAGGTACATCAAGTAATTAGGAAGGCAAATGGAAGATTATTACTCAGTGCAAGGGAAATGGAATATAAAAATAGTGACATTTTACTGTAGCTCTTCTGACTTTGGTAAGAGATCCCATCCCAGCATTGTGTTCAGCTTGGGTCCCCTTATTTTGCAAGGAGGTCGCTTAGGAGAGATTCACTTGACTTATCTGGGATTCATACAAGTTGGACCTGTATCCCTTGGAGTTTAAAATCATGAGATGTAATCTTATTGTAACAAAAGCTATTGGCAGGACTTGAGAAGATCAATACTGAGTGGCCATTTCCTTTTGTGGGGAAGACTAGATTTAGGAACAAGGGATCTTTCTTTTAAGACAAAGTTGAGAAGCTTATTCTTTTTCTCCCGAATGTTTGTTAGCCCGTGAAATTCGCTTCCTTGGATGGAGACCGTGTCATTGAATTTCATGAAAGCTGTGTTTTCAATGGGATGGAGTCAAGGATTATGGTAACAGGAAGCAAAGTGATATTGAGACACAAACCAGATCAGCTCTAATATTATTTAATGGTTGAACAGACTAGAGGATCAAGTTACCTACTTCTGCTCCTAATTCCTATTTTGTTCCATCCCTAGGATTTAATAGATAGAATTCTGGAGGCGAGTGCGTGGCGGGAAGCAGTAGGCATATCTAAGAATGGATGGAATGAAAGAGTTGAAACAGAAGGTGAGGATTTACATTTGATATTTGGGAGGATTGGAAGTCAGTGTAGATCAGTGAGGTCTGGTTTATTGATTCAATGAGTGTCGTTGTGTGATAGGATATGAGCTGTATAATATAACTGATTGTAAACAATCGGTGTTAGAGGAAAGCCGTCTTGGAGAGCATTGGATTTGCTGTGCCAGGAGGGGATGTGTAGTTGAGGGTTACAGCAGTGGGGATGGGTTGGGGTGGGGTGATGTTATGAGGGTGGAAATGGGCGTTTTTGCAATGGAGAGATTATTGGATGGTTATCTAGGACATAGAGGCAGTGAGCAATTGGGTACAACCTGAGCCACTGGGCTGGATCCTTGCTCAGTGAGAAAGTATCCTAAATGGTAGGACTTTTGTTCTGGAAAGTGGGTGCAGCATGCAGTTAGGCCTGCCACCCAAGGCTCAGGACTGAAATGACTGCTAAATACTGAGCAAGCAGTTTTACAGACTTGCCTCAGTTCTCTGGATCTTCTGAATTGTTCAGAAGAATGGTCACTGGACCCAAAACAATAATTCTGCTTTCTCTCCTCGACTGAAAAGCTTGCTGATTCACAAGTGTAAACTCAGAGCTGAAGAACAGTCAGCTGCTGAAGATTCTGAGTTGCTATCTGTACGCGCACACTGCTGCTGGAGATAAGGAGAAAAGCAGAGGGGAAAAATGAAAGAATTGTATTAGCTTTGTGTGGTTTCCTATTTTGTAAGAAATTACCTTTTTTACATATTTGGGGAGTTATAGGGAAACGCAACTCTTTAAAAAGAAATTTTTTATAGAAACTACACATTTATCAAAAGTTTATGACCACAGGAAGGATTTGCATGTTCTTTTTCTAGCATTACATTATGGTACCAAAAAAGACTTGTAATGATGTTCAGTCTTAACAGACATTGGCCTTTCCCAATCTTAAGAATGCATCTGAATAAATAAATGATATTCTTCAACAGAGAACAGAAATTGCTGGAGAAATTCAACAAGTCTGGCAGCATCTGTGGAGAGGAAAACAAAATTGACGTTTTGAGTCCAGTAGCCGTTTGCCAAAACTGGAAGCAATGCTGATGGAAAGAGAGAAATGTTGAGAGTTTGCACGTACTGACACATTGCATTAAGTGTGTATCCCATGATGTGACGGGACTGTCCAAGGAGCATCCTGCCTCATGGAGATACTTGTGATCCTGGGGGAATTCGAAACACGAAGAATGAGATTTCAGTTAGAATCAATATGGGGTAAGTGTGACCCAAAGGCAGTCACTTGATAATGAAATGTGGCTGTGAAAGTGAGCTTAGCAAACATCTTAACAAACACTAGTAGGAGAACAAAAGTAATGAAGACAAACGAGAAGAAGGATTTAAGTGGACATCCTGTTGAAGAGAGGAGCAGAACTCCTTCACAGAGTTGTACTACTGAATTAAGCACTAAAACAAAACAAAGAACTGTGGATACTGAAAATCTGAAACAAAAAAAAACAGAAAGTGCTAGAGAAGCTCACCTGATCTGGCAACATTTATGGAGAGGGAAACAAAGTTAACATTTTGAGTAGAATATGACTTCTTCAGAACTGGAAGTGGCAGTCTTCAATAATACTGGCACCTCCCAGGGCTGTTTGTAAACACAGAATAGACAAAAGGTGCCCAGTACAAAACGTCTGTAACTCACAAACTCTCAGGATTTGGTGTCATTAAGCATTCCATAGTAACACCAACTTAGATTTAAACAGTCATTAAGATAATATCATTCCTAGGGAATTTCGCAGCACTGCAATAAGACAAGGTATGACTCATGCTGTACAGAACTTGGTTTCAATGACTCAAAGGCCATTTTACATTTTTAGTTCCACTGAAGTCAAATATAATGAAACTTGTGATGGGGTGCGGAAAAGTCAGACAGTCGTCATGTGCGCCAGTGCACAAATTCCCCCTCATGATATTGGTGAAAATTCACCTCCCTATCATTTGTGAGTTGAGTATTTGGAACCTGTTAAATCTCTCCTCCTCTATCTCACTGGTGTCTATGACCTGTTTTGTTCTTTATCCTGAATTTACCCTGCTTTCTCAACTGTTTCACATCCTAGCTGCCCCATCCAGTTGCTTATTTATTTGGGTATGCTTGCCTTCACCTCGCTTCCGTCGTCATGACTTTCAAAACAGCATTAGATTTCAGATATCAACAGAAACATGCCATTGCAACAGCACACCTTTACCCAGCCACATCAAGCTGTCAAATTTTCACCTCCTGCCTTTACAGTATTCCTATAATTCCACAATATTTTTCCTCTTGCTGCGGCTCCTTTGAAATGCTTCTGTTCTAATTCCTGTATCTCAGTGAATGCATATTATATAAAAAAAACTAATCATTATCACATTTCTATTTGTGGGAAATTTTGGGTCAAAATTCGTTGCCGCATTTCCTATATGACAAACAAGATTGGAGTGTGTAGATGAGGGCAGTACAGTTGATGTAGTCTGTATGGATCCTAGTAAGGATTTATATAAGGTATCAAAATGCAAACTGGTCAAGGAATTAAGAGTCCACAGGCTCCAAGGCAATTCAGCCAATTGGATTCAAAATGGGCTTTGTGGTAGGAAGCAGAGGGTGATGGTTAAAGGGTGTTTTTGTGACTGGAAGCCTGTGCCCAACTGTGTCCCATAGGATTTGGCATTGGGTCTCTTGCTATTTGTTGTTTACAGTAATGATCTAGACATGAATGCACAAGGTGTGATCAATAAGTTCACAGATGACACGAAAATTGGTGGCATCTTAATGGCAAGGAAGAAAACCTTAGACTACAGAATGATATAGGAGGGCTAGTCAGCTTGGTTGACAGCTGGCAAATGGAATTTAATCCTGAAAAGCATGAGGTAATGCATTTTGGGAGGACAAACAAGGAAAAGGAGCACACATTGAATGGTAGGACTGGATGAAGTATGGAAGATCAGTGACAAACTTGGTGTGCATTTTTGTAGATCCTTAGATGCAGCAGGACAGTTAAGAAGACATATTGAACAGTTGCTTTTATTACTAAAGGCATTGAAAACAATAGTAGGGAGTTATGAGCTCCCTAATATCACAGTGGGTGTACCTGCATCCCAGAAACTGCAATACTTCAAGAGGCAGCTCACTACCACCTTGTCAGATCAATAAACGCCAAGTCCATATCTCAAGAATGAATAAAAAAAATTGTGAAATTCTGTACCTGCAGATTCTTGCTGTTTTAAAGTTGATAGGGAAAATATTAAGCTTTCTTGTGAACATGTCACTTTAATTTGTTACAGCCTGTGACGATTTCATTCTTGAACATGTCACTATAAAGTGGTTAGCACAAACTCTGCAATTAAAATGTCTGGCTAGCTTTGGAATTGAAAGACTGATTACAGCATAGTGGCAAAGTGACGGTTCCGTATATGTCTTTGAACAGAAAATGCACCAGCGCAGCTGTGGGTGTTTTGGTAGTTTGTGTATATGTACGTACACTCAGCGCAGCGACAAAAAGAAAATTTCCTGGTTAACCACTGGTGAGAGGGTAAAAGTTATTTTCTTCTCATGCCATGGGACCAAGAATGTAAAAATGATGTTCGTTCCAGTTGCTGATCACATTGGAAGGTGAATATTTAAACCAAACCTTTTCACTATCTGATTAAAGATTAAAACGAAATCTCCCATGTTGCTAAATGAACAGTTTTGCACAGAAGACTTATTTCCATTTGTACCTTTTGTGATCAGATGACGGTGCCTCACCATGGAAAATGCTAAGTTTATAAGTCTATTTAAAATTCACAGTGAACTCCTCCCCAGCAGTGGTTTTGTTACATACTGTTAATTTTGAAAGCAAGTCTTCTTGGAAGAATATTGGGAATCTATTCACCAAGATGTTTTTTTTCCAATATTGTTATATTCAGTGCTCAGCTAAGTGTCTTCCTCAATTGCAGTAAGTGAAAAGGGCTGTTACCGTTCTAATTTCAGCCATTCCAAGTCTCGAATCTCAACTATTGCTTAGCTGAGCCAACTCCATAATGTTGTTTCTAATGTAACTGTCAGATTCAGACCAACTTGTAAGTTAAATGCAAGTGAGAATAAGTGGGCGTCAACTGAAAAAGAAAACAATTGCTTTGAACCTGGAAGACGTAAGGTTTGGGAGGGAGAATGGACAAGTAATGTGTGGGAGTCACGTAGCAACTGTCAACAAAAGTTCCTGTGATCTCTGATGGGAGGATTAAGAGGTGGAACCTCGATGTCGGAGGTTCTGCCTTGATTTCTCTCACTCATCATATTTTACTTTTTTAATAGCTCCATATCCAGGGAAGTTCCCTGATTAGAAAATACATGGGTGTGAAAATGTGTCTCGGGCTCCCTTGGTCTCCCACAGAGGTCCCAGAGAGAAAAAAGTATGTAAGCAATGACAATTTACAAAGATAAAGCACTTTCAAATTAGTAAAAAGCCCAAAGGTGCTTCATAGGAGCAACATAAACCAACATTAATATCTTGTTTATGTTGCTTCTCTTGGGAGCTGAGTTTGTTGGCTAATCTTCTGTTTAACATATAGTAGATAATTGGGGGAATTTCATGGATTTTCATATCCCACATTCAAGAGACAGGACCCCATTTTCTGTCTCTGTCTCTCTGTGGTGGAAATCAAGAGGTCAAATTTCTGTGTTTGCAGTGATCAATGTGTTGTTGAAAGTGGTTAGAAGTATTGAGAATTTACTGGGAATTTACTGTAAATTTAACTCACCCTTATACTTCGGATCTCACACGGGTATGGAAAGGTAGGGGCATCTCTCCTTCAAAGGTGTTCAGTACCTGATTGAGAGGCCCAGCTGAGGATGGGGGTTGTAGCAACTGAGAGCCATCCCTCTACTCTTGCTACCAATTCCTCAACCCCTCTTCTCTCCAAGACTGCCACCCTATGAATCACCCTCACACCATCAAACAAGTGTGTCCCTGTGTCCATACATGATTCGAAGCCCTGAGTGGTTTTTGTATCAACAAAAGCCATAACGTCTCTGGTGAACATGCCCTACAATAGAGGTGATGATCTCTGATCGCTCAGCGGCGCTCAGCAGGTGGGACATCTGCCTCAGGAGTCCTTGATCCTAAGAAAGATCCACTGCTGGCCCAAGCATTGTCTGAACGGCATCTCATTCTGTGCACCTTCCCTAAAAGAAACAATACAGGTCTCTCGCTAGTTCACCTGGACAAGCTCCTGAGCAAGACACAGTCACCTCTTTGTACGCCTTGAAACCTGAGGGCCAAGGTGGAAAAATAGTCCCAACTTTCTGTAATCCACCTTTGTTGATCTTTTCTTTAACCGGTTGGCCATGAGTTCTGGAATTCCCTCCTCTAACCCTTCCACCTTGTTGAACATTGATCTTAAGAGATTGAGTCACAAGGACTTCGAAAGAGCTTGTAGGAGACAGACCTGGGGCTGATGTTCTTCTAACAGTCTCTGTAATGATGTAGGTCATATTTATGTGACCTGTAAGTAGTTTAAGTCATGCAGTAATGCAATAACTGTTCTTTCATTTGCCCAAAAGACTTGATAGGTAGACCAAAAAGACAGATATTTTTATTCACAAGGCCATTTCAAGCTTGAAGGATCTCTGACATAAAATAGCTCTTTGCTCCTCTCTTGTTCTCGATGCCTCTCTCTCTTCCTTGAAAATGCTACTTAGGAACTCCTCTTTGACCAAGATTTTGTTCACCTGAGTGAATGTCCCTTTCCCTTCCCCATGTCAATTTTAAAAATCTGACCACCTTCCTGAAACTTATATGTGGTGTTATGCCAAACTAACGGCACGACACAAATGCAAGTTGTTGTTGAGCGTGAATGTGGGCTGAGGAGAGGATCAAGTCAAAGGCATTCCTTCCGCCGAACCTCCTGACGTTCGGATTGTCTGGACTCACAGGAAGAACAATCATTTGGCTGAAGCACTGGAGGCTTGAAAGTGCACACACAACCATGCATTAACATGAATCAACAGCTGGAGTTTGGGAATATAGGGCTAACATGTCACCAGGGATAGTTAGAACACTTAAAGGTGCTGTGTCAGCCTGCTAGTTAAGAGTTTAAAGCTGAATATTTATATCTAGAGCTTTGAGTCACTTTCAGGTACATTAATAACCATTAATTTACAATTCTATTCGATCAGGATACCAAGATTAAGGTCTGAAATCAAAACTCCAGGACATTCCAACCTATGAGTAAACAAAGATACACATCTATCACAGTGATGTCTGAATTTTACAATTCCCCTGACTCAGACTAATGGTGGTTTGCCAGAGATTCTAACTGAGAAATCAACACAGATGGAAAGAGTAATCTACATCTGCATTGCAGTCTAGTACTCCCCCAGGAATTAGGATTCCCTTCGCTCAAGCTAATGGTTATTTTCAAAGTGTCTTCAAGAGTTTACTTAGGCATTTCAAAATTCCCAGCTTCAGATTCTTTGACAGGAAAGGAAAATAAAGATTGCACAATACTCACTGACTAATTAAATTACAAAGGTTCAGGTTAAACAAGATCACAGGGCAAAATGTAGCTCTTAGTGTAAAGAAATATTACAGACAAGACAAGTGTGTCATGCAAGAAATAAATCTTTCTAACCCTTTCTCTTTTCAGTGCGATAGGAGATATTTTCTGAAAGATGCTGCTACAGCTCAGAGGACAACGGTGAGGGTTAAGAACTTGAAGTGGTAAACAGTGTGGTACATATATCTGTAAATGTATTAATTAGGAATAAGACCAGGCCATTCAACTCCTTCGGTGTGCTCCATCATTTAATAAGCACACAGCTGTTCTGGTTGTGGGCTCAAATAAGCATTCCCCTATAACACTGGTTACCTTGTTAATTAAGAATCTATCTACCTCTTCCTTACAAAGTGTTCAATAATCCCGCATGACAATTTGGATGTAGGCACAGTGAGTACAAAATCAAGATTTATTGATAAGAAGTAGGCGGCTTGGCAAACAGTGAAGAGGACTATAATGAACTTGAGGGAAGTCATGTACTGATTAGTGGACAGGGATCTCATATAAATACGAGAGCATGTGTTTCAGACTAGAAAACAATGCATGAGAGTACGTAGATGATAGAAAAATGTTGAAGGAACTGCATGAACAGAGGAATCTAGGGTTCAAATGCATCAATTTGCAAGCATGAAAAACCAGGTCAAGCCATTAAAAATGAAACAGTCATTGGATTCTCTGTAGAGTATCAGAAAGCAGAAGATGATGAAAAATTATGTAATATATTTGTTCGGCCAAGTTTTAGGTGATGTAATAGAGGCACAAAATAGACTAATCAGATGAAGACAGTAAGTTAACAGGGAACTAACAACGAAGTCAAAGATAGTCAGGGTTATAGGGGAATTCAGATGTCAGGCGACAACCAGATTAGCCATGATGGAGCAAGCAAACAGGTTGAATGGCTTGCTGCTGCTCCTATTTCAGATATGTATGTGCAACACTGTTGACCCTTTCAAGGCCTTCACCTTTCCCCATGTCCTCTGAATTGTAGCAGCATGTCTTCCTGCCTTTCAGAAAATATGTAGCATTAGGGCTATTTCCATTGGACCACAGGAGCAAAATAAGAGATTTAATAGAATTTTTTTTTACAGTTATGAACAAACATTGATAGGCTGGAAAGGGAAAGAACACTGTTTTCTAACCGGGAGTCAAATCATTAATCTATGATTGCCATGAAGAGAGTGAGGTGAGATGTTTGGAGAAAGTTCATGTCAGAGTTGAAAATGATTAAAATGAAAACTGAGATACAATTGTGGGGAAGATAACAAAGTGTGGAGCTGAATGAACACAACAGGCCAAGCAGCATCTCGGGAGCACAAAAGCTGACGTTTCCGGCCTGGACCCTTCATCAGAGAGGGGGATGGGGAGAGGGTTCTGGAATAAATAGGGAGAGAGGGGGAGGCAGACCGAAGATGGAGAGAAAAGAAGATAGGTGGAGAGGAGAGTATAGGTGGGGAGATAGGGAGGGCATAGGTCAGTCCAGGGAAGAGGACAGGTCAAGGAGGCGGAATGAGGTTAGTAGGTAGGAAATGGAGGTGCGGCTTGAGGTGAGAGGAAGGGATGGGTGAGAGGAAGAACAGGTTAGGGAGGTGGGGATAGGTTGGGCTGGTTTTGGGATGCAGTGGTGGGAGGGGACGAGCTGGGCTGCTTTTGTGCTGCAGTGGGGGGAGGGGAAGAACTGGACTGGTTTTGGGATGCAATTGGGGAAGGGGAGATTTTGAAGCTTGTGAAGTCCACATTGATATCATTGGCCTGCAGGGCTCTCAAGCGGAATATGAGTTGCTGTTCTTGCAACCTTTGGGTGGCATAATTGTGGCACTGCAGGAGGCCCATGATGGACATGTTGTCTGAGGAATGGGAGGGGGAGTTAAAATGGTTCGCGACTGGGAGGTGCAGTTGTTTATTGCGAACCGAGCGGAGGTGTTCTGCAAAGCGATCCCGAAGCCTCCGCTTGATTTCCCCAATGTAGAGGAAGCCACACCGGGTACAATGGATACAGTATACCACATTGGCAGATGTGCAGGTGAACATCTGCTTAATATGGACGGTTATCTTGGGGCTTGGGATGGGGGTGAGGGAGGAGGTGTGGGGGCAAGTGTAGCACTTCCTGTGGTTGCAGTTGAAGGTGCCGGGTGTGGTGGGGTTGGAGGGGAGTGTGGAGCGGACAAGGGAGTCACGGAGAGACTGGTCTCTCCGGAAGGCAGATAAGGGTGGGGATGGAAAAATGTCTTGGGTGGTGGGGTCGGATTGTAGATGGCGGAAGTGTCGGAGGATGATGCGTTGTATCCGGAGGTTGGTGGGGTGGTATGTGAGAATGAGGGGGATCCTCTTTGGGCAGTTGTGGCGGGGGCGGGGTGTGAGGGATGTGTTGCGGGAAATGCAGGAGACGTGGTCAAGGGCGTTCTCGACCACTTTGGGGGAAAGTTGCGGTCGTTGAAGAATGTGGACATCTGGGATGTGCAGGAGTGGAATGCCTCATCCTGGGAGCAGATGCAGCAGAGGCGGAGGAATTGGGAATAGGGGATGGAATTTTTGCAGGAGGGTGGGTGGGAGGAGGTGTATTCTAGGTAGCTGTGGGAGTCAGTGGGCTTGAAATGGACATCAGTTTCTAGCTGGTGACCTGAGATGGAGATTGAGAGGTCCAGGAAGGTGAGGGATGTGTTGGAGATGGCCCAGGTGAACTTGAGGTTGGGATGGAAGATGTTGGTGAAGTGGATGAACTGTTCGAGTTCCTCTGGGGAGAAAGAGGCGGCGCCGATACAGTCATCAATGTAACGGAGGAAGAGGTGGGGTTTGGGGCCTGTGTAGGTGCGGAAGAGGGACTGCTCTACATAACCTACAAAGAGGCAGGCATAGCTTGGGCCCATGCGGGACTGCTTTGCAGAACACCTGCGCTCGGTTCACAATGAACAACTGCACCTCCCAGTCGCGACCCATTTTAACTCCCCCTCCCATGACATGTCCATCATGGGCCTCCTGCAGTGCCACAATGATGCCACCCGAAGGTTACAGGAACAGCAACTCATATTCCGCTTGGGAACCCTGCATCCCAATGATATCAATGTGGACTTCACAAGCTTCAAAATCTCCCCTTCCCCCACTGCATCCCAAAACCAGCCCAGTTTTTCCCCTCCCCCCACTGCATCCCAAAACCAGCCCAGCCTGTCTCCACTTCCCTAACCTGTTCTTCCTCTCACCCATCCCTTCCTCCCACCTCAAGCTGCACCTCCATTTCCTACCTACTACGTCATCCCACCTCCTTGACCTGTCCGTCTTCCCTGGACTGAACTATCCCTTCCCTACCTCCCCACCTATACTCTCCTCTCCACCTATCTTTTCTCTCCATCTTTGGTCGGCCTCCCCCTCTCTCCCTATTTATTCCAGAACCCTCTTCCCATCCCCCTCTCTGATGAAGGGTCTAGGCCCGAAACGTCAGCTTTTGTGCTCCTGAGATGCTGCTTGGCCTGCTGCGTTCACCCAGCTCCACACTTTGTTATCTTTAATTCTCCAGCATCTGCAGTTCCCATTATCACTGATACCATTGTAGGGAAAGTTGGCTGGATATTTCGATATTGTCAAGATATTCTCTGAATATTTTCTAGATATTATTAAAATAATGCAAAGCCTGATGTCGAAACAAAATGGTTAAAACTACAAAGACGTTTTACTATAATCCATATTTTCGCACATTATATTCCACTGCCAACTTTTTTGCCCATTTGCTTAACCTGTCCACATTCCTTTACAGACTCTTCAAGCCATCATCAGTACTATCTTTACCACCTATTTTTGTGCAATGGCAACAGTGCTCAAGAAATCTTAAAGGCCACTGTGTAGAGAGCATAGAGAGTCCAGCAAAGGAATCTGCCAGTGTATCCACTCAGTTCAAATATTTTCAGGGAAATGGGCTCCATATTGAATCACACAATTCAGGTTGTCAATACACACTTGGAAGGCGTGATTGAATCACTCTGCAGTCATTCATTAGAGCTAGATTAAGGAGACTCCCATTCCATTTCCCTGCAGATTAAACATAATAAAAGAGTACATGTACTTGAAAGAATACAAGTACTTTCCTAATTAAATCATGACATAATTTGAGATTAATTTAGAACAAAAATGAGTGACTTTGAATCTTGTTGGTTGCAGAAACACATTATTACAGCAACAATAACACCAACGAGAAAATCAAATGGAAAGAACCAGTGGGAGAAAAATGAAAACAGTTATTTTCAGGTCTCAGGTCTGAATTAATTGAATTATTTTTGAGGTGTGCTTTGCTTTGTAACTTCAGAAGAATCAAGATATGAGAACCACAAGATAATATTTGTGGAACACATTATATTCAAAATGTCAATGCTATAATGGGTTTGGCTTATTGGCACTCTCCCTTGATTGACACAGATCCTCTTATTGACCAAAGGCAATAAAATAATGTGAGGAATTTTAGCACTCAAACTTGAAACATATTATTACTAAGTTCTCTGTTAGTTTAAAGGAGTCATTTAAAAAGAAATGGTATATTTCTCAAGTCTACAGGAATTGAAGCCGCTCAATTTTGATCTCATAAACTTAAAAGATAGGAAATGGATGCAAACATCCAAGTCATTCTACAATAATATCACTCGCAGCAATTTCCAGGTTTAACTTTTCCTTACGTTGTAGTCTATAACAGAAAAGGTACAAATTCTGTATATCGGTTACCCTGCAATAATGGAGAATTGTAAACCCACTCCTCTGGTCGAGAATGGTGCCTGAGCCTACAAGAAGATCTGGGCTCAGTGCTGGTTTAGGTGAATTGCAGTCAATCATGCCAGGATTTTTTTTTGTGTGCATGTGCAGTGGTGTGCAGAGTGAATTGCAGAATTAGCTTACAAGTTCAGTGATGATTCAAATCAATGAATCAATTTCATTGTGCCATCTATAACCTTTCTGTGTTTCCAGGCCACCATCCCAGTCACCTTGTCATCATACAGCTCATGCATGACTCACAAGGTGAGAACAACAACAATTCTGACCATGACATCATACCATTATCACCATAAAATGGAGGTAATTGGGATTGGGGTTGCACAGAAATCTGTAACCACATGCACGAAGAGAAACCCCAACATGCCTCATTACCAGGGCTGGAGATCCAGTTGAATATTTATGCTACCTTTTTGTGATTTATTCCCAAAAACTCCCAGACCTCTCTTGAGTTGTAACTTTCTGCGTTTTTCTCCAGTTCAACAATATTCAGCTCCTCTATCTTTCCTTTCAAAGTGTATTTCCCACATTTCCCAAATTATATTCCATCTGCCACTTTTTTGCCATCTGGCAGAATCACTCTGCCAATGTCAGCACTTGCCTTCCTACCTCTTTTTGTGTCATCTACAAACTTGGCAATGGTGCATTCATTTTCCTTAGCTAAGCCATTGATATATGTTGCAAATAGTTGTAGCCCCAGCACTGGTGTCTGTGCTCACACCACTAGTCACAGGTTGCAATCTGGAAAATGAACCCTCACCCTTATCCCAACTTCCAATTTTTTTTTTATTCATCAGCCAAGCCTCTCTAATATACTACCTCCAACACCAAATTATTAAGTAGCTTAATGTATGGTACTTTATCAAACCCCTTTTGAAAATACAAATACATTACATCTACTACTTCCCTTTGTCTATCCTGCTTATTCTATCCTCAAATAATTTTCATAAATATATTAGGCATGATTTGTTCTTCATGAAGCTGACCTATTGGTCTTTAGGTCCATGAGTCCCCCTAGTACCTATTCTCTAGTGATAGTTACAGCATTTATTCTGTCTCTTCCTTTTGTCTCTTGCTAACAGCCAGCAAACAACTTCTTCCTACCATTATTTGCACATTGCCAATGACCGAGCCTCCCAACACATGTCGGCGACAAACTGTTAAACTTTGGAGGCCTCCTGCACCAATGGGGATGCGAGACGCCTTCTCAATAAGGCAGCCGTTGGTGCATGACAGGATCTGCCAGGATCCTATTGCCATTGGCAAAATCCTACTCCTTTGCTGGGGCCTAGCTAATTGGTTGCATTGAAGCCTGCAGCCATTTACTTTCTACTAAGAGAGGTGCCCATAAAATGCTGCTTTTTCTGGTTGGGATGTGCTTACCAGAAATGTCGGCCTGATTCCAAATCTAAATGCCTTTGTGGAGAGCCTTTATTGGTGAGGGATGGAGGAGAAACAGGAAATGGTATACCCTGTGCTTCACTGATGCCATTGTCCCCAGAACTGGGCTCTTTGGTCCCTGGAAATGGCTCAGGCCATGGGACAAGAAAGCAGAACAAAAGATAGAACATTAAAGATTCTACAAGAATTCATGAGCATAGTGTATTACCTTGTATGATCTTTAGTGAATTCTCACTCTGATGCTTTGCGACTCAAGATTTGGCATCAGCAATGGATTAGCCACCATGTTCTCCCATTATCTTAAATGTTCCTTCCTGAACACAAATGAGGACGATGAATTCAGGCACTATTCTACCCAACTTTGTTCTTTCCTTTAGGCTAGGGACTTCTTTAAAACTCTGCTGAAGAATAGCAACTTGACAATTGATAAAAGTGGTTCTTGATGCCAGAACCACATCCTCATATGGATCAGGATCACCAACATATTCATTATCCACTGTACTAAAGAGTCTTCTCATGGAAGCTTACCTCACTACATAACCTCATGTGCCAGTATTCATTTCTGCCACAGGTATTGACCTTTGATACATTAGTTTGAACCCAACCATACAATCAAGTCAAACTATCATACGCAATAAAACAGAAATTGCTGGAAAAACTCAGCAGGTCTGGCAAAATCTGTGGAGAGAAATCAGAGTCAATATTTCTGGTCCAGTGACCCTTTTTATCTAAAATCACTGTAACTACTTCTTCAATATCTTAGCTGGACCTGATAGGATGCATCTGACCTATTGGTCTTGAGCCTCATTAGCTCCCCTTATGATAGTTACTGCATTTATTTCTTTCTATTCATTAATGGGATGAGGGCATCGTTGATTTGATAGCATTTATTGCCCATCCCTAATTGCCTAGAGGGTAGTTCAGAGTCAACCACATTGCTGTGGGTTTGGAATCACATGTAGGCCATGCCAGGTAAAGATGGCATTTTTCTTCCCTAAAGGGCATTAGTGAACCAGATGGGTTTTTCCAACAATCGACAGTGGATTCATGGTCATCATTAGATTCTTAATTCCAGATATTTTATTGAATTCAAATTCCATTACCTGCCATAGCGGGATTTGAGCCCAGGTTCTCAGAACATTATCTGGCACTCTAGATTTACCAGTAATAATACCACCACGCCATTCTGTCCCCTAGATATTGCATTCTTTTCCTTTTGTCTCTTGCCACTGGCTAGCTAGGATTTTTTTTTAATGTAAAAGGTAGTGTAGGGGGAGGGGGTTAAAAAAAAACAATAGGTACAGATGGAGCCCAAAGAAAGAGAACAACAGTTAGACAAAGGAGTGGATAATGTTCAGCCTAGGAGAATGAGTAGCACTTAATGGAGACTGTTAATAGCTCTCAATGGGTTGTGTATAATAGCAAACCATGCAATAACAAAGCCTGTGGAGTGTGGGGTTTGGGGTAAGGACATGAGGGAAGGTGTGTCATACCCTAAAACTGTTGAACTTGATATTGAGTCCAGAAGGCTGGAGGGTTCCCAAGCGAAATATGAGGTACTATTCTTCCAGCTTGCGCTGAGTTTTACTGGAACACTGCTGCAAGCCTCAATCAGAGATATTGGCCATGGTACAGGGTGTTGAAGTGGCAGGCTGCTAGAAGCTCAGGGTCTTTTAGGTGCACAGAATGTAGGCATTGTGTGAAGCAGTCACCCAATCTACACTTTGTTTCCCCAATGTTGAAGAGACCATATTGCGAACAGCGAATACAATAGACTGAGATTGAGTAGATTAAGTGAAGTGCTGGTAAACCAGTGCTTCACCTGGAAGGCATGTTTGGGTCCTTGGATACTGAGGAAATAGGAAGTAAATGGGCAGGTGTTATACATTCAGCAGTTGCAGCAGAAGATGGCGTGGAGCTGTGGGAGCGTGTTTTGGGCGTGAAGGAGGAGTGGACAATAGTGTCCTGGAGAAAACAGTCCTGTCACATACCATGACCTTAAGTGCCATATTGACATAAGGCTCATCTAACTGCACAATTGCACAGTTACCTGGCCCAAATTCCATGTGAGAGACAATTCCATATCATCATGACAATTAAACAGGTAAATTGAATTCAATCACTGCCTATTTCTAACACTGGAAACAAGAAGTACTGAGGCTGACAAAGGCACAGAATAGCTGGAGACTTCAGTGTCTAAAATCAAAAGGACCTCAGCACTGGGTTTATGAAAGGTAGTGAAGGAACCAACAAGAAAAAAAACTTCCCTGACCTTACCCTCAACCCTTACCTACTGTTCAC
Source organism: Stegostoma tigrinum (assembly GCF_030684315.1). Classification (NCBI taxonomy): domain Eukaryota; kingdom Metazoa; phylum Chordata; class Chondrichthyes; order Orectolobiformes; family Stegostomatidae; genus Stegostoma; species Stegostoma tigrinum. The sequence goes on from NC_081358.1 coordinate 49,717,961, forward strand.
AGATTTATCTGTCCATGGCAATTTTGGTACAAGTAATCAGTGCAAAGTCCCAGTGGAGACAAAGTCCCATCTTAATATTCTCCATTGTTCTGTGTGACACTATCACCTTGTTAAATGGGACAGATTTTGAACAGATCTAACAAATCAAGACTGGCATTTGTGAGGCACTATGGGTCACCAGCAGCAAAAGTGCACTCCACCACAATCTGCAAGCTCATGGCCACACATATCTCCCACTCACTCTGATCTATGTGTCAGTACACAGTCTCTACTTCCAGAAGCCTCTGTTATGGATAGACCTCAGAGGTGGCAGGAAAAGTGACAGGAAAAATTAAAGGGATCTTTGACGCACTCTGCCATTACTATCAAGCCAGAGGATCAACAGGCATTCAGCAAAAAGTATGGGGGGACAGCACCATACCTAAGGCATATTTCAAAATAAAGTGTCAATGTCATGATGGTACAGTATAGAACAACTTGTATGACAAATACCATAATCAGCAAGTGATAGACAGAGATATCTGGAGCCAGAAATCAATGTAATGATTGGTATATCAGCACCAATCGCAGTACAGGGAGCATCAGAATGGCTGTGCATGTGTGCAGTCACTAAACTTTGAGGGAGCATTGACCCCCAGCGTTAGAAATGCCAGTCTACAGCCAATCTGATACACTCTACAGGATATCAAGAAATGGTTGGACACACTGGATACCACAAAGGCTATGGGCCCTGACAACATTCCAGCAATCATACTGAAGGCTTGTGCTCCAGAACTTGCCTCCCTAGCCAAGGGAGCTCCAGCACTGACACCTACCAATCAATGTGGATAATTGTCCAGGTGTCTTCTGTACATAATAAAAATTCTATTCTTGATCACCAGTAAAGTGATGGAAAATGTCATCAACAGTGCTATCAAGCAGCAGCCACTCAGTAATAACCACTAATAAGACATCTATTTTTGTTTCCACCAGGGCCACTTGACATCATTTCAGCCTTGTTTCAAACATGGACCAATGAGCTGAATTCCAGAGGTCAACTGGCTGATTATATTTCATCCCAAGACTAAGTGCTGCATCAAGGAGCCTTAGGAAAACTGGAGTCAACAGGAATTGAAGAAAAACTCTCCAATGGCACATAGGAAGATGGATGTGGTTGTTGGTCAGTCATCTTGGCTCTAGTACATCTCTGTAGGCGTTCCTCAGGGTAGCATTCTAGGCCCAGTCATCTTCAGCTGTTTCAACAATGATTTTCCCCCGAACATAAGGTCAGGAGGTGGGATGTTTTCCAATGATTGCACAATCTCCAGCACCATAAACATCTCTTCAGATGCGGCAAGACCTGCACAATATCCTGCCCTGGTTTGATAAGTATCAAGTAACAATTGCACCTCACAAGTAACAGGCAATGACCATCGCCAACCAGGCAGAATCTAACCGTCATCCTTTGGTATCCAATGATATTGCCATCACTGATTGCTCCATTATCAACATCATCAGAGTTACCATTGACCAGGAACTGAACTGGACTAGCCATATAAATATAATGGCTACAAGAGCAGGTCAACAGCTAGGACTCCTGCAACAAGTAACTTACCCGCTGATTCCCAAAAGCCTATCCACCATCTGTCCAGGAGTGTGATGGAATACTCCCACTTGCCTGAATGAGAGCAGCTCCAATAACATTCAATAAACTAGACAGATTATAAGACAAAGCAGCCCACTTGGTTGGCATCACATCCACAAACATTCATTTTTGGGGAAATTCACCAAGGTTTCTTTTAACAACACTGTTCAAACCATGACCACTATCACATAGAAGAACAATGGCAGGAGATACATGGGAACTGTACCATATACAAGTTCTACTTGTAGCCACCGAAAGAACTGTGGATACTGTACATCAGGAACAAAACAAAGTTGCTGGAAAAGCTCAGAAGGTCTGGCAGCATCTGTGAAGGAAAAAATAACAGAGTTAACGTTTCGAGTCCGGTTACCCTTCCTCAGAGCGGTTCCTTCACAAATGCTGCCAGACCTGCTGAGCTTTTCCAGTAATTTTGTTTTTGCTCCTTGTAACCACTGACCATCTTGACGTGGAAACACATCGACCTCTATTGCTGAGTCTAAGTCCCCAAAGTCCCTTCCTAATAACATTGCATGTGTACGTATAACAAATTGCCCAAAACAATTCAGAAAGATGTCTCCAGCACCGCCTGTAGGAAAATTAGGCATGAGCAATATTTGCTGACCCAACCAATGATGACTATCTTTGATGAATGGAAAAAAAGAACTAATGGACTTCACAGTTGCTAACCTGCTCTGCAATCTCCTTTCAGGCTGGCTTGATCAGAAGGGAGGTGCTGTCTTGCTGTCATTCAGGGAGAGCATTACCCACCAGTTCCTGACATCTCAGTGGGGAATCTGCAGAGGCATCAATGAATCATAGGGCTGGACTCTGTCTTGGCTTTGACATTTCCAGAGTGATGTGGGAGTGGGGAGCGGAGGTAGTGGTTGGGGTGGAGAATAGTGCTTTCACAGAACAATAGTTGGGAGGGGTGATGGGGCCATTTGACTGCGGCAGAGGAGGTCAAAGGGAAATATGAAAGAAAACGGCTCAGACTTTAGCCAAAAGACAGACAGTGAAGAAAATTTAGCCTTCTGTCAAGCCCTTCTTGCTCTTTCATAGTCCTTGCGACTGGACTGCCCTCCGCCCTTTCCCCAGACCTGTTGAACAGTTAACTAATGCCTCCTGTAGTGCCACAATGATGCCACCCGAGGGTTGCAGGAACAGCAACTCATATTCCGCTTGGGAACCATGCAGCCCAATGGTACCAATGTGGACTTCACCAGCTTCAAAATCTCCCCTTCCCCTGCCGCATCCCAAAACCAGTCCAGTTCGTCCCCTCCCCCCACTGCACCACACAACCAGCCCAGCTCTTCCCCTCCACCCACTGAATCCCAAAACCAGTCCAACCTGTCTGTGCCTCCCTAACCTGTTCTTCCTCTCACCCATCCCTTCCTTCCACCCCAAGCCGCACCTCCATCTCCTACCTACTAACCTCATCCCGCCTCCTTGACCTGTCCGTCTTCCCTGGACTGACCTATCCCCTTCCTACCTCCCACCTATCCTCTCCTCTCCACCTATCTTCTTTTCTCTCCATCTTCAGTCCACCTCCCCCTCTCTCCCTATTTATTCCAGAACCCTCACCCCATCCCCCTCTCTGATGAAGGGTCTAGGCCCGAAACGTCAGCTTTTGTGCTCCTGAGATGCTGCTGGGCCTGCTGTGTTCATCCAGCCTCACATTTTAGTATCTTGGATTCTCCAGCATCTGCAGTTCCCATTATCACTCACACAACTAATGGCGGGATTTGCTTTTTGTTGTAACAGCTGCATCTGTCTACTGAGCGATTTCCATGGACTCACGCCCAACCTCATTCTACACTCATAGATTCTGCCTGCAATGGGGTCTAGATGCTGGGTCCCAGCACTGACACTTGAGTCTGCTGCACTTATTTTATATAATTCATTTGCAGGACGTGGGTTTGCCTGGCTAGGCGGACATTTATTACCCATCCCTAATTGCCCTGAGGGCCGTTAAGTATCAACCACATTGCTGTGATTTTAGAGTCACATATGGGCCAACCAGGTAGGGACAATTGTTTCCTTCCTAACATTAGTGAACCAGGTAGGTTTTTTTGCCAATTGATAATGGTTTCATTAGACTCCTAATTCTAGCTATTGATTGAATTCAAATTCAAACCATGGCAGGATTCAAACCCAGGTCCCCAGAACATTGCCAAGATGTCTCAATTAAAAATCTAGCTATGACACCACTAGGCCATCACCTCTACAAAGTGCCAATTAGCCATACTCTTCCCACTCTGAATTTGTTGATTTCTACCTTTGCCTTATCTAAGTACAACTTTTGCTTTACTCTCACTATGACCTGTAAACTCATTATTTACAGTCTAATATATAGAATATTGATTATAGCTCTAATACAACATTTCTGATCTTTTAGATTCTTAGGAATGTTGGCTGTTCACATCAGAGATGAATTGTCAGCTTTAACATATTAATTTCCCGAAACACCAAAGAATCTTCTTTTGGACTTTCACCCCACCATGTAACATAGGTTCATACAGTCACACAGCGTGGAAACGGACCCTTCAGTCCAACCAGTCCACGCTGAACATAATCCCAAACTAAACTAGTCCTACCTACCTGCTCCTGGCCCATATCCTTCCAAGCCTTTCCAACTCAAGTATTTATCCAAGTGTCTTTTAAATATTGTAACTGTGCCCACATCTGCCTGCTACCCCGAATCACACCAACACTAAAATAGTGAAATGTGAGGCTGGATGAACACAGCAGGCCCAACAGCATCTCAGGAGCACAAAAGCTGATGTTTCGGGCCTAGACCCTTCATCAGAGAGGGGGATAGGGTGAGGGTTCTGGAATAAATAGGGAGAGAGGGGGATGCGGACCGAAGATGGAGAGAAAAGAAGATAGGTGGAGAGGACAGTATAGGTGGGGAGGTAGGGAGGGGATAGGTCAGTCCAGGGAAGACGGACAGGTCAAGGAGGTGGGATGAGGTTAGTAGGTAGGAGATGGAGGTGCGGCTTGGGGTGGGAGGAAGGGATAGGTGAGAAGAAGAACAGGTTAGGGAGGCAGAGACAGGGTGAACTGGTTTTGGGATGCAGTGGGTGGAGGGGAAGAGCTGGGCTGGTTGTGTGGTGCAGTGGGGGGAGGGGACGAACTGGACTGGTTTTGGGATGCGGCAGGGGAAGGGGAGATTTTGAAGCTGGTGAAGTCCACATTGATACCATTGGGCTGCATGGTTCCCAAGCGGAATATGAGTTGCTGTTCCTGCAACCTTCGGGTGGCATCATTGTGGCACTGCAGGAGGCCCATGATGGATATGTCATCTAAAGAATGGGAGGGGGAGTGGAAATGGTTTGCGACTGGGAGGTGCAGTTGTTTATTGCGAACCGAGCGGAGATGTTCTGCGAAGCGGTCCCCAAGCCTCCGCTTGGTTTCCCCAATGTAGAGGAAGCCACACCGGGTGCAATGGATGCAGTATACCACATTGGCAGATGTGCAGGTGAACCTCTGCTTAATGTGGAAAGTCATCTTGGGGCCTGGGATAGGGGTGAGGGAGAAGGTGTGGGGGCAAGTGTAGCATTTCCTGCGGTTGCAGGGGAAGGTGCCGGGTGTGGTGGGGTTGGAGGGCAGTCTGCCTCCCTAACCTGTTCTTCCTCTCACCCATCCCTTCCTCCCACCCCAAGCCGCACCTCCATCTCCTACCTACTAACCTCATCCTACCTCCTTGACCTGTCCGTCTTCCCTGGACTGACCTATCCCCTCCCTACCTCCCCACCTATACTCTCGTCTCCATCTATCTTCTTTTCTCTCCATCTTCGGTCCGCCTCCCCCTCTCTCCCTATTTATTCCAGAACCCTCACCCCATCCCCCTCTCTGATGAAGGGCCTAGGCCCGAAACGTCAGCTTTTGTGCTCCTGAGATGCTGCTTGGCCTGCTGTGTTCATCCAGCCTCACATTTTATTATCTTGGATTCTCCAGCATCTGCAGTTCCCATTATCACTAACACTAAAATAGACAAGTCACCCACTTTATGTTCCATTGTCAGCAATCATACACCACAGGTTAAATTCCAACTGATTGATCTTTACAAGTTGCAATGGCCCCTCTCTTCATGTGGATTGTTTTTCTGTATTTGGCTTTATTTCCGTTTTCATTGATTCTAAGGAATAGGATTCTGAACTAGGTCAAAGAAGGGAAAGAGTCAGAAAGGAAGATTGCAAAGCCAAGACCTTTCCACACAAGGCAGAGTAACCTTGTCCTCGCCGAGCTGCAACCTCTGATAAAACCGTGGCTGATGAAAGTAGTCAAGTTATGCAATATCAGTGAAAGCTGAGACAACCACTGTGTTGAATTTCTGCACCAACAGCAATTCGCAGCCACACGAGAAGCTCAAACAAGATCAGTCACTGGTTTATGATTGGCATATTTGATACAATTGAAGCTTCTTGAACAGAAGGCACACCCATATCAATTAGTGGTATCTTTATTTTTCTCCTTTTCTCAAAAATGCTCTCTCTCAGAACTTTTGCACGAGTGAGAAATGTAACAAATGGGTATGGTTGCAAAATGAATTCCAAATTATCCACTTCACACATGTTCACTGAACTTGGCAGGTTGATTAATATTCTTAACTCTGATTTAACAGAACCATTGTTCAACATGGCCTCCAATCTCTTTCAGCAGAGGTGTAAATGCCCAATGTTCAGCGAGATTTAATCACTGATGCTTTACATTTCTGCAGATGAAAAATTTGCATGCTTTTGGTTTTAAAAGATATTTTCATTGGAAAGAGCTTGAACTGGTACTTTGCGGCTGATGAAGGGGCATTTTGACTGACATACTTTTCTGAGAGTTGGTGCACACACTTGGAAAGTTTGAAGAATCTACATTCTACCCCAACTGGTTCCAGCCACGTTAACTGTGGGTAACAACTCTCACCTAATGTCAGCACAGGCCTCATGAGAAACTGAAACTTGAGGTATACCACAGTGCAGTACTGAAGGAATGCTACACTGTGCTATGCTGCTTTTCAGATCTGATCGTCTGGCACTATTCAAAGGAGACCAAGGGAATTCTCCTGATGCCCCATCCTATATTTTCTACTCAACAAACACAATCAAAACGGATTACCTGGTTACTTATATTAATATACTTACAAGTTGACTGCCTAGTTTCCGTCAAGATAGCACTAACTACAATTCAAACTTGAAAATATTTCAAAAGTGTACCGGGCTATGGTTTAAGGCATTATGTAAATAAGTTTGGTCCTTTCAGATGATTTGCTTCTGCTGCTCAGCTGAGATCGCAATTCTTTGACTAAACGGTTTACAAATGCCCTGAAAGTCCAGGTATACCAGCAAGAATATAATGTTTGCGAGTCCCTCATTTTGTTATGAAGAAATGTATAGAACATTATATATTACACAGAAAAGAAATGGCTCATAAAGGCACTAGTGGCTTTTCATGCTGTGGTAAATCAATAGCTTTTGAATGAGGTAAAGGAAGCCTGTCACCTTCATGATAATGACTTACTGCTCACTATGATTACCAAGGAAGGAAGGGAGAAAAAAGGACAAAGTTAGACAGGGTTGAGAAATTGCTACATGAGAATATCTGTCAAATGTTGGCTTGTCGGTTACAATAGTTAATAGTGTAGGCTGTTATAAACTGTCACACTAATAACACTCCTTTACAGGCTTCCTGCTGTGTTAAGAATGTTTCTTTAAGTTGTTAATTCTGTCTTGTGACATCTAATGCAAATTTTGTTTATTTTTAGTTGAGTGTTACTTTAGAATTCTAAATAACAAATGCAATTCATATGCAGACAATAATGTGTAGATTCACTAAATCCTCACACACGAAGAGGTTCATGAAATTGGGAGAGGTATCTTGACATATAGGAGAAATACCTAATGTTGGGAGGGATACCTGACATCAGGAAAGGAATCTGACATTGGGATAGGTATCTCACACTGAGAGAATCATAGAGTTCTTCAACATGGAAACAGACCCTTCAGCCCAACTAGTCAATACTGATCATTATCCTAAACTAAACTAGACCCACCTGCCTGCACTTGGCCCATATTCCTCCAAAGCTTTCCTAATTATGAACTTATCGAAATGTCCATTAAACATTTTACCTGCATCCACTACTTTCTCTCGTAGTTCATTCCATGCACAAACCACTCCGTGTATAAAAAAGCTGTCCCTCATTTCCTTTTTAAATCTTTCTCCTCTCACCTTAAAAATATGCCCCTTAGTTTTCAAAACCCCCACCATTGGGAAAAGACCCTTGTCATCCAGGTTATCTATGCTCTTCGTGATTTTAATAACCTCAAAAGTGTCACCCCTCAATCTCCTAGGCTCGAGGCTCCAGTGAAAAAGTCCCAGCCTTTACAATCTATTTTCATATTGTCAGAGGCTCAGAACCGGGTGAGTGCCTCATTATCAGACACAGTCCAAAAAGAGTGCCTTGTTGTTAGTGGCTGTGTTGTGAGGCAATGCCTCATTGCTGCAGGATCAGTCTTGAGAGTTTGCCAGTATGGAAGGAGTGCCTAAAAACTGAGGGAGTGCTACACAATTAGAGATTCAGCGCTGAGTAAGTGCTTCATTGTCACAGAGTTAGTTCTGAGGCTGGGTCACATTGCCTTCAGGTCAATCCTGAGTGCATATTAGGAGCAGACTGTAAATACTGAGTCAGTACCTCAGTGCATTGGATTCAGAGCTGATGGAGTATAACATGATTAGAAGTTCAGCCCTGAAGTATTGCAGCTCTGTCAGAGGGTCAGAACTGAGGGGGCAGTGCTTTACTGTCAGCGGATCAGTTCTGAGGCAGTACCTCATTGCTGGAGGGTCAGATCTGAACGAGTGTCACATTGTCAGAAGGCCAGTTCTGAATAAGTGACTTATTGTCAGAAGGTCAGTACTCAGTCAGTGCCTCATTTTGAGCAGATCAGAATTGAGGGTTTGCCACACTTGTAGAGATTCAGTCTGGAGATATTACTGCTACATGCCTGAATTGAGGGAGTACTGCAAGATTAGAGGGTGAAAATAAACCTGAAAACAGTGACCCTTTTCAATAACCTGTAAAACACAGAGATCGCTGTAAATAATCCCTAAAACACAGAGCCCTTTGTAGGAGTGCCTCAGTGTAATGTTTTCAGAATTGAGGGAGTGACACATGATTACAGATTCGCTGCTGGAGGGTCACTTCTGAGTGAGTGTATTAGTATTAGTACCACATTGTAGGGTCTGTACTTTTACAGGAACACAGTTACGCATAGGGTTAGGGGTATGGGAACCGAGGTGTAGTCCTAGTACGCAGGAGGATGAGCGTCGGGAGTACATGGACAGGACCTCACTGTCACAGGAGTGTGCTGGCAGACAGCAAGCTGGATTGATGTGTGTCTACTTTAATGCCAGGAGTATCCGGAATAAGGTAGGTGAGGTTGCAGCTTGGATAGGTACCGGGGTCTTCGATGTTGTGGCCATTTTGGAGACATGAATAGAGCAGGGTCAGGAATGGATGTTGCAGGTTGCAGGGTTTAGATCTTTGATTAAGGTCAGGGAAGGTGGTAAAAGAGGGGGAGGTGTGGCTTTGTTGGTCAAGGACAGATGAGAGTAAACCGGTTGATGTGGTGTATATGGATTTCAGCAAGGCGTTCGATAAGGTTCCCCACAGTAGGTATTGTACAAAATGCGGAGGAATGGGATTGTGGGAGATATAGCAGTTTGGATCGGAAATTGGCTTGCTGAAAGAAGACAGAGGGTGGTAGTTGATGAGAAATGTTCATCCTGGAGACCAGTTACTAGTGGTGTTCCGCAAGGGTCAGTGTTGGGTCCACTGCTGTTTGTCATTTTTTTAAATGACCTGGATGAGGGCGTAGAAGGATGGGGTTAGTAAATTTGCAGATGACACTAAGGTTGGTGGAGTTGTGGATAGTGACGAAGGATGTTGTCGTTTGCAGAGAGACATAGATAAGCTGCAGAGCTGGGCTGAGAGGTGGCAAATGGAGTTTGATGCAGACGAGTGTGAGGTGATGCACTTTGGTAGGAGTAACCGGAAGGCAAAGTACTGGGCTAATGGTAAGATTCTTAGTAGTGTAGATGAGCAGAAAGATCTCAGTGTCAATGTACACAGATCCTTGAAAGTTGCCACCCAGGTTGACAGGGCTGTAAAGAAGGAATACAGTGTTTTAGCTTTTATTAATAGAGGGATCGAGTTCCGGAACCAAGAGGTTATGCTGCAGCTATACAAAACTCTGGTGCGGCCGCACTTGGAGTATTGCGTACAGTTCTGGCCACTGCATTATAAGAAGGATGTGGGAGCTTTGGAAAGGGTGCAGAGGAGATTTACTAGGATGTTGCCTGGTCTGGAGGGAAGTTCTTACGAGGAAAGACTGAGGGACTTGAGGCTGTTTTCGTTAGAGAGAAGAAGGTTGAGAGGTGACTTAATTGAAACATAAAATAATCAGAGGGTTAGATAAGGTGGAGATGAGAGCCTTTTTCCGAGGATGGTGACGGCGAGCATGAGGGGGCATAGCTTTAAATTGAAGGGTGAAAGATATAGGGCAGATGTCAGAGGTAGTTTCTTCACTCAGAGAGTAGTAAGGGAATGGAACGCTTTGCCTGCAACGGTTGTAGATTCACCAACTTTAGGTACATTTAAGTTGTCATTGGATAAGCATATGGACGTACATGGAGTAGTGTAGGTTAGATGGGCTTGAGATCAGTATGACAGGTCAGCACATCGAGGGCCGAAGGGCCTGTACTGTGTTGTAATGTTCTACGTTCTATGTTCTAATTCCTAGCAACATCTTGGTAAATCTTTTCTGTATCCTCTCCAGATTAATAGCATCTTTCCTACAACAGGTCATCCAGAACTGCACACAGTACTCCAGAATGAACCTCGCCAGCATCTTGTACAACCTCAACATGACATCCCAACTCCTACACTCAAAGGTGACCAACACTGGGAGAGGTATCTGACATACAGAAGAGGTATCTGACATTGGGAGTGCTATCCAAGTTGGGAGAGGGCCCTGACATTCGAAACGGTGTCTGACATTGGGGAAAGGTACCTGACTTTAGCAGAGATATCGGGTGAGATATTTGACAATGGGAGAGGTACTTTACATCGAGAAAGTTACAAGAAAGAGATACCTGGCAAGGTGAGAGGCACCTGATTAGAAGATACCTGAAACTGGATAGATGTCTTATATAGGAAGTGGCACCATGAGACAAAGTACTTTACATCGGTCAAATCTATTAACTGTTTGTTTCTCCCTGGCTTCCTGCAAATAGGCACTTTGAAGGATTTGACATTTTTAATTGATGTTCTGCATGACCTGTTTGGCTGAGACCTACCTGGAAGTCCTGACTGTTATATTGCAAACCAATTTTCATCTGAATTCAAACCCTAACTCTCTCCTCATGCAAAACCGCCCCATTACCCATCCCCACCGCACACCAACCACCACTATATCTTCAAAAAACCTGCCATGGAGGATAATTTTATTGCAACATAGCACTCTATCTTTGATGGAGGAAACAATCACCTATCCTACCATATGGAGATTTTGCTCCTGAAAGTCAGTATGGAATCACATCAGAAGTTGCCTCAAATGTTGTCTATGACCCAAATTAACTGTTTATTTTAACAGTTCTATGACAGCTGAAAATGTAATAATAGTGTTTCAACAAAGGATAGAGTAAGAAAAAACAAGTAGGAAAAGGACATATTGTGATTCTTGGAAATAAATTTCTTGATCTTGTGGGGTGTGGTTTTAAACCATAGTGCATGTACTACATTGTCATTTCCTGCCTGAGTAACACATGCAAGCACTGTTAGCTTAAAGCTATACCCAATGCAAAATAAGTCAAAACAGATTTGGAAATATTCTGACATTGTCAGTTTAGTTCTATGTAGCTTGGATCTCATGTTTTCCAGATCAATTTAGATAACAGATCAGGATTCCTGAATATAAAGATGGAAAATAAAAGAAAAACCTAATGAAAACCAACACTTTAAACTGCTGATTAGGGGAAAACAATATTCTTTGTGCATGGAAAGAAGAGAATTGCATTTATATGCACTTTTCACACCCACCAGAAGTCTCAAAAGCACATTAGTGCAAAGAAAGACTTTTGAAGTATAGACATGTTTTGAAGTTGCTGTTGTAATGCCAAATATACCCTCAGTAAGCTCCAAACAGCAGGGTGATAATGAAGAGACAAGCAGATTTTCCTGATTTCTATGACGTTGATTGAGGGACGATTATCAGCCAAGGAGCCAAGGAGAATGCAAACAAAATCTGAATTGCTGGAGAAACTCAGCAGGTCTGTTAACATATGTGGAGAAAATACAGTGTTAATGTTTCAGGTCCAGTGACCCTTCTTCAGTACATCCGATGGTATGCTCAATCAGTACAGCAGCATGCTTTAAATTCTGCACTCAAGGGCTGTGACTTGAACCTACAGCTCAATAAGATAGAAGTTAGAGTGTTATCAGTTGCCTGTGGGTCTATTAAAGCATTAATCAAAATCAAGGAACATTCGATTTTAGGGCATCAGAGTAGCTCCCTATTTGTATAGCACTTTCAATCACACTGAATGCTGAGTGGCACTTTACAGCAGGGTTATCGATCAATATTTGAAACTGAGCCACATGAGGAGACTGTGGGACAATGTTTTCTGGAATGACATTAAGGAGGAGAGAAACATAGAGATGCAGAGAGGTTTGGACAGGAAATTCTATAACTTAGGGCTGAAGCAGCTGAAGTCTCAAGGAGTTTTGATTTTGACTCATGGATTATCAGTAAGGTGAAAGCATTTAATTTAGCAGAATATGGGCAATTTCTATTAAAATGCTTATTTATATGTTACACTCAAGTATTCAACAAGTGGCATAATTTTTGCTTCGTGGAACAGCTTGAAAAACACAATATTGATTCTGCCACCAGATATATTCTTGTTCATAACATTGTAAAAGTTTGTCTCAAACATTTTTAGAATGTTTCAGGAACAAGAAAATTAAAAAAGAAACAAGACAATTTTAAAATTGATTTCTGACTTATTTATCTTCCCAGGCACTGAATTGAAGGTGGGCAGAAATGGAAAGAATGAGCCACAGTAGAGAAGAAAAAGTCATTTGTAAAACCCCTAAAAAATCTGTCTTCAAATTGTAAAGGCTGCACTATGACCAAGCAGCTGGAGTTTTCACCTCCTGGGTGGATCATATACTGAGTGTAGGTGTATGGGACTGCTGAAGTAAGAATATGTTACTTCAACCTTTCAATCTTACCCACAGAGTTCGCATTCAACCAGAATTAATTTTCATATAAACAAAGTGCACTGTGTCAAAGGCCAGTGGACCCATCTCTTTGGAAAACTTTATTTTAAACTCTGCCCTGCCATTCTTTGTTAATTCAAGGAGGAAATTGGGTGGAGGTTGAGCCTATCACAACCTGTTTTCATAACAAGGGAAGGGACTGAAAAGGGAGCATCGAAAGGTAATACTGAGATTGGGACTTAGCTGTGGCAGGCAGGTATGTCGATGAGGGGTAGCAGTTGTCTCCTTGGTAGGAGGGGATGGGCTCTGAGTAGTCACTATTTGCAGTACGGCTGTGGAATGATGAGGATCAGTCCAGAATCCCCAGTTCCATTAAAAGGTGAGTAAACAAATACCTCCAGATCTATTGGTTAGGTCATTGTCTTGCTGACTAAACATGCCAGACCGTGTGCGTATACACCACATCAGTAGATATTGCAGTTGAATACTGAAACAGGCCTCCTTTGTGCATTTAAGTTTGGTAGACATTGTGTTTTCTACATTACAACAGTGACTACACTTCAAGAGTACATCATTGCCTGCAAAGTGCTTTGAGACATCCAGCAATCACAGAAAGCTCTACTTTAAAACAAATCTTTCTTCTTTAAAATCTTCTGTTCCTTTTCTCTTTCAGATGGATATCTGACTTACATCAAAACAACATGTGCTAACAAGTGAGTGGGCCTGTCAGTGGTGCCAGTTGGCAGGCCTTGTGCTCAGAAATTGATGCACATTATGCCATTTCTACCTACCTGAGTGTGAATACAATATATATGGATTTCATCTAACTGTGCTTTAAGACACAATTTTAAATATGTTTTAACTTTCAGTGCCTCCAAGGGTTCATAAGAAACTTCTTTACCAAGAGACGAGTGTTATGTTTGGATTTACTATATAATTTACTTATCTATCTCACTGCAAAACAAATGTGTTTGTATTTCTATGTTCAAAGGATTTATTTAACTTAATTTTAAAAAATCTGCATTTTCATAATAATTGAGGGCCTCTCCAAAAATGTGGTTGAGAATGGAAGTCCCTCCCTATTCATGGCTTCATTTTCTGATAGAGAGAATGGAGACATCTTTGAAATCACATGTCCGTAGTTCACAGGGCAGTTACCCATATATAGTCTACCTCCAGTCTGATTGTTATTAGGCCAAAATGTAAAACATGTGGTGCAAAGATTAGACACAACAGGAGCAGATCTAAACGTATGCAGTTGTTTGAATAGGTAAGGTACCCTTTTGAAGAGGTAAAATATCCCTTCGGATATGATCCCGGGATGCATTTGGGTGAGGTCAGTCATCTTTTGAGAGAGCTAATGTTCCTTTCAGGAGAAGTAATGTGACAGTTGGTGTTATTAAAAGTAAGCATGAATGTGTGTAAAATGTGAACAAATTGATTGGATCTGATAAGAGAGCTATCAAAAGGAACAGTCAAAAGTTTCCAGCTGTGCTGTAAAAAAGTGTCAAAAGGAACTAACATAAGGACCTACCAAAAGTGGAAAAAGGAACTATCAAAAAAATTAAAATTGATTGCCAAACTGCCAAAGCAATTGTAACTCCTTCCCCTTGAATATTTGAAGAAAAAGTCCATGAAGTGTTAAAATCATTGCTTGCTATTTCCTTTGACTGTTGATATAACCCTGACCCCTTCTCAGTACTGGATTGGTATCACAAATGGATTGGCTGTCATTCCACTGCTTGATTGACAGTTATAAGTGGTTATCAACTAGTTGAAGTGAAATGATGAATTCCAGTGTTCATTCTTATAAGTGATTAAGCATTTGAATGAGGGGCTTATAAAATCAAGAAGGCATAGACAAGGTGAATTGCTAACATTTTTTTCCCCTATGGTAGGGGAGTTCAAAGCTAGGGGGCATATTTTTAAGGTGAAAGAAAAAAGATTTAAAAGGTGCTTGATGGGCAACTTTTTCACACAGAGAATGGTTCGTATGTGGCATGGACTGCTAGAAGAAGTGGCAGATGCCGGTACAATTACAGCATTCAAAAGACATTTGGGCGGGTACATGAATAGGAAAGATTTAGAGGGATATGGGTCAAATGCAGGCGAATGGGACTAATTGAGTTTGGGAAACCTTGCCGGCATGGACGAGTCGGATTGAAGGTTATGTAGCTGTGCTATATGACTCTATCTATATATGTCTAAAGTTGGATGATGTAGTTGAGGAATGTAAATGTAGTGAATTATGAATCAGTTTAAGTAAATCTGCAACAGTCATGGCAAATGCATGTTTACATCACAGCATTGATCCTGACATTCATCTATAGTGCATACTGGCTGCATTTGGATGGTATGTGTCTGGGCAAAGGAACTATCAAACGGAACTAAAGGAAGTGGGAGGGACATGCATTAGCTAGAGTTGATACTATATTTTTACACGGCTATAAATGACCATGGGTATGGGTAAAGGGCCATAGGTTGTCAAGGGAGGTATGAGGGGCCATGGAGGTGAGTACTGGCATATGCATCAGCTTTGACATTATAAATGGTATTGAGACAGTGGATGGCCAGCATGAATTAGCTTTCTTGGCAGCATGAGGGCTATGTGGAGGCATGAGAAGTGGGATCATTGTTTTGTTAAAATCTTGATCAAAGTGCCCATAACCATGATAGGTCTTCGAGCTAGCCCATCTCCATATGTGGCATCATCTGCACCATTTCTGGGGACAGCGGAGTCAACTCCCAGAAAGCCTGGCTCCATGAAAGGAAACGCTGAGGCTCTCAGGTGCTTCCTCCCAGAATGGGTTCATGGAACCAGAAAATGTGCTGACTCTGTGTTTCTGACCCTGGACCGAAAATGCGGGCATCAGAGTAATGTGTCTGTATCAAACACAATGACTGCACCTGCAGCTTGACCTCAAACTATAAGTTACTTAAGGCTTTTCAGGCAAGGTAGGTTATATTTATAATGCTTAATATAAAATGATATGTTCGTGTCAAGTGGTCACTAATTCACAAACCGAATCCTGAGTCTTTAATGTTAAAACATAGGTGTCTCATAACGTTGTTGAGCTGACATAATAATTTATTACAGACTAAAAATGACATCTTAAGTGGTACAGGAAGATTGTCAGAGGTTACTTTCACTTAAAGCAGAAAGTAAATTGTGATAATGGTTCAGAAAGAAAATGTTTGTGCTTACAGCGACAGGTAAAATTATATATTCTAAGTCCAAATACTTATTCGAAAGCAAATCTATATTTAGACTTTACATACACTAGAAATTTTGCACGCTAGCTAGCACTTTCCAGTAACAAGCTAACATGCAGCCTCTTTTTGTATCTTTATCTTTTCTATCAACACCAGATGCAAGATTCAGATGATTGTTTTCTGGTCTCTGCTCTCATTTCTTGGAAGATACTACGCCTTGCCTTTCGGAAGTCATTTAAATGCTGCAAATTATGTAATAAACTTCATCTGACCGAATGAAAAGAAGTCTCCCTGATGCATTTTTCCACTGTCACTGTAGAACTATTTTTTTTATGTCAGCAAATGCAGGGTGCAAAAGGTAGATGTTGCCCCAGCAACCAGCAAGTGAGGGAGTTTTGGTTATCTCTCCCAGCCTACATAGAGTTATACTGCTCTTCATTGTGCTGTGGCAGTGAGCAGCTGTCAGCTTTTACTTTCCCACCTCCTACCCAAGCAGTAGTGAATCTTGTAGCAATCGAGAATGAACCATAAATATGACAGGCTTGCATTGATAGAAGCTGCCTCTGAAATGGACATGAGCAGAACTGTAAGGGGCAGGAAGGAAAAAGGGAACATTTACAGTTTCAGGGAAGCACTGTGATGCTGTTAATATATAATGAATTGGGATTGCCCATGAGCAAAACTGCTGCCTTTCTACTACAAATATGCACTGCTCAATTCATTAAATATGATAATCTAGTCTTCACAAATTTTGTGTCCATTACATTTACACTGTTGTGCTGCTTCAAAGCTGTCTCAGCAATTGGCCCTGTTTGACTTCCTTCTGACCCACCAATGCCTTACCACTACCCGTAATACTGATGTAAGGAGTGAGGAAAATTACCACTCATCATCCCCCATCCCCACCCCTTCTCTGAAAACACCTCCCCACCCAGCTGCAACAACACTCAAGTAGCTCAATACTATCCAGTGCCTAGTGGTTTGCTTGATCAGAAAATAAACCACTGAATCTTGCCTCACCCATTATCGGCGCACTAGGATGGGAGTGCATGGTATGTGCAGGCCCAGCTCATTTCACCATATCTCCTCTCCCTGCAGCCTCTATCTACAAGTTGGACAAAAAAACAGAAATGTCATATAGAAGCACCCTTGTCTCGAGGTGCTCCTCCAGGTTACATATCAACCCAGATATATCTCACCGTTCCTAGAGTCATAGAGTCATAAAGCATGAAACAAATGCCTCTGTCCAACCAGTCCATGCCAAACAAAATCCCGAAGTAAACTAGTCCCACCTTCCTGCATTTGGCCCATATCCCTTCAAACCTTTCCTATTCATGTACTTACCTAAGTGTCTTTTAAACATTGTAACAGTGTCCATATCCACCGCTTGCTCAGGAAGTTCATTCCACATGCGAACCACCCTCTGTGTATAAGGTATGCCCCTCATGATTTTTTAAAAATCCGTCACCTCTCACCTTTAAAGTATGCCCCCTACTCTTGAAATCCCCATCCCAGGGTAAAGACACCTTCCATTGACTCTATCTATATCCCTCATGATTTTGTAAACCTCTATAACATCACCTCTCAACCTCTTACACTCCAGTCAAAAAAGCTGCCAGCCTATCCAGCTTCTCTTTATAACTCAAACCTTCCAGGGCAAAATCCTGGTAAATATCTTCTGATCCCTCTCCAGCTTAGTTAATTCTTTTCAATAAAAGGCTGAGCAGAACTGGACATGGTACTCAAAAAGAGGCCTCACCAACGTGCTGAAAAGCCTCAACATGACTTCACAATTCCCATATCCAAAGAAATGACCAATGAATGGAAGTGTGCTGAACACCTTATTAACCACCCTCTCTGTATGTGACGCAAACTTCAAAATACCAAAAGCAAATCCTTGGTGAAGTACCCAAAACATCACTCACATAATACTCACACCAGAGTCCCCGTAGCTAATACTTTGGTAAGTTTACATCACTTGTGATTTCAATTCATAGAATGAAAACTGCAGATAACATCCTCTTGGAGCTAATAATGTACCTGCTCTTAAATGTATTCAGCTTTAAGTAACCTTTTATTCTAGAGCTAATACTAATTCTTCACTCTGTGGTAACATATTTCAAAAATACTTTCCATCTCAGGAGTACTAATCCATATGCCATCCGAGGAGTTCACAGGACAGTCCCAATCAAGGTAAAACTAAATCCAAAGACTTCCATCTCTAACCCATGGGTGTTTCCCTTAAGCTTAAAAAGGTTTCAAAGCCTTGAACAAACCTTGAGGCTCTATTATTTATTCTGATTGGTCATAACACAATCTAAAATAAACAAAAATCGAGCAGTAGTGCACAAAAATCCATTCATTCTAACCAAGGCTTCAAAAGCTGTTACAAAAGAAATAATCATGGCTACAGAAACACAAGCTAATTATTAACATCAGACAACAGAAACCCCGCAGGTTATGAAATTAAAAATCAGAAACCTAAACTTACATTAAATAATCTTTAGAAAAACATAAATTACACTGTTATATCACAATATATTTTAAAATGAACAGGTTCTGAAGACAGAATGGAGTTTTGCAAATTCTTCATATGTAAAACTGATGTCTTTCTTCCTTTAATTGTTTAAAACACGATGTGCCTTTCTCTTCATGAACATATAAGTTTATTATTAGCTGCATTCTTTATCAATCCCTGGCCAAAAGCAAATCAATTATTTAATTATTTACATTCTCAGATAATTATAATAGTAATAGTAATTTATTCATTAATAAAAATAGAAATTTATGGAAAAGCTCAGCAGGTCTGGCAGCATCTGTGGAGAGAAATCAAAGTTAATGTTTTGCTTTTGATGACTCTTTCTCAGAACTGATAGTGTTCTGTTAGTGTTACACATACTTATGAAAAGATAGTAAAATTTGTATAAGGTGCCATAAGTCGCTGCCATTTTAATTAGGTATTTGTAGAAAGAAGTAAATCATACAAAGTTAGGACAAATTTCATTTTTTGTTCCATATGCAGCTTCTTGATTTCCTAAGTGGCTAAGAGGATGCTGCCACACTGATGCAGCCTCCAAACTATTCCCTGAGGACACAACACCAAGAGGAAACATGCTGAAGCAGCTCCTGTGCCACTAACTGGATCCGGAATGTTGCCTCTGCCAAATCCACCTCATCGCCGCCAGTAGTCCAGCTGCTACCATAGTCAGGAGACAGTCCCAACTCTCGAGGACTGGTGCCCATCCCAACTTCTGTGAACTGACTGACCATCCAAATTATCTCCTGAGGTCCAAGATATCATTCACTCTCCTCCACTGCAGACACTGCCAAAACATCAAAGGAAAAGAACTTACCCCAATTTGTCAATGCTGGAACATGCTCTAGCCATGAATCGTCATGGCTATGAGGAATGGACTGGGCCCTTTTCTCAACAGCTCCCCACAACCTTTCTCCACCACCACAGATACAGAAAGAAGGAAACATGAATTTGATTCAAAATTATTGTATTCTGATGCTTTTAAATTTTAAATTTCTTCTGACTTATCTTCTTCTTCTGGATTCTATTCCCAACCATATCTAAGTTTCCTCTTTTCTATGGTAAATAAGTTCTAAGGACTTTCCAATATTACAGGCCCATAATAAATCGCTAACCTGGCCTTTTCATCCTAAGGTATGGTTGGGCTAATTGAATTCCAATCTGCACTGCTGCTCACCATATTGCATTTTCAGATACCATACTACCAGCTTGTCATTTAGGCAGTGGCTTCCGGTTTGGGTATTTTTCAACCACAAACCCTTTTTGTATGTTGAGCCTTGGACCTGTCTAGTTATCTGTTGTAGAGGAATAGACCACTGGTGAGTCTAAAAAGAAGAGCACTTGCTTATGTAGTTTATTGTCTGATACCAATCATTACAGTTTGTATTAACTTGCGAAGCATAACTACTAAGGACTTTTAAAATCTGTTCAGAACTAAACTGCTCCCTTTGGGTATTCATGCTGAACTTAACTATCTCTACCTACTGAGTCTAACCAGTATAACATGAACATTAACACGCTCAAAGGAGATTTGGAAGAAATTTGTTACTAAGAGATAATGGCAGATGTGAAGGTAGTTGTGGCCATAGCTCAATATGGGTGGTACAATCAACAGCCTTATTTACACTGTGTTTGCTTTTCTTTTCTGCCTTTTTAAATAGAAAATGAAATTGAATATTGCTTTGAACAAATGGCCGAATTGCCAACCCTAATTTCGTACTCACATTGGAAAATTTTCACTTGGTCAGTTTTGGGTGGTCAGGCAGACCTCCTGCAGAGGTCCCCATATCATAAATGTCAGTCTTCAGCCAATTTGATTTACTCCACATGATATAAAGAAATGCTGGAGAGACTGGATACTACAACATCTGTGGGCTCTGACAACATTCCGGCAATAGTATTGAAAATCCTGTGCCTTAAACTGTTGCACCTTAGGCCAGCTGTTCCAGTACAGCTACAATAATGGTATCTACCTGACAATGTAGAAAATTGTTCAGGAGTGTCCCGTTCATAAAAAGCAGGACAAATCCAATTGGCCAATTACCGCACATCAGTCTACATTTGATCATCACTTTAGCAATGGAAGGAGTTCATCTATGAAGTAGCACATTCCAATAGCAGCAATAACCTGTTCTTTCATGTCCAGTTTGGCCTCTGCCAGGGTCACTCAGTTCCTGAATTGTTACAACATTGCTTCAAGGATGGAGAAAGTAGCTGAATTCTGGAGGTGAATTTACATTGGCAGCCCTCGATATCAAGGGCACAATTGTGCAAGTACTATATCAAGGAGCCCTTGCAAAACGTGTTAATCAAATGGAAAATTCTCTGCTAATTGGAGTTATAACTGGCACATAGGAAGATGGTTGCGGTTGTTGGAGGCCAGCCATTTCAGCTTCAGTGCATCTCTGCAGGAGTTCCTTAGGGTTGTGTCTGAGGCCCACCATGTTCAACTACTTCATCAATGTCCTTCCTTCCATCATCATGTTCAACATCATTCCTGATTCCTCAGATACTGAAAATATTTGATACCCAAATACAGGAAGACCTGGACAAGGGAGAAGAGGCAAGTAGCATTTATGCCATACAAGAGCCAGGCAACAACCATCTCAAATAAGATGAAATCTAAGCAGCTTTCCATGGCGTTCAATGTTATCTCCATAACTAAATTTCCAACTATCAATATCCTGGAGGTTTCCATTCGTCTCAAATGGAATCTGGACAAGCCACATAACTATTATGGCTCTAAGAGGCTTGGAATCTTGCAGCAAGTAATTCATCACTATATTCCCCAAAATCAGTTCACCACCCACAAAGACTAAGTCAACGGTATGGTGGAATATTCTTCACTTGCCTAGTAAGTGCAACTCCAATAACTTTCAAAGAGCTTGGGACCAGCTAGGAAAAAGAATTTAATATACTTGATAGAGACCACATTCATCAACATTTGCTCCCTTCACCATTGACATTGAGTAGTAGCAGCATATAACATCAACAAGATGCACTGAGGAAATTCTCTGGGGCTACTTGGACAGCACCTTCCAAATCCACAACCAGTATACCATCCAAAAGAATAAGGATACATGGGAGCACCACCACCTGCAAGCTCCCTTCCAAGCCACTCACCATCCTGATTTGGAAATGTATTACTGTTCCTTCAGTGTTATTGAGTCAAAATCCTGGAACTCCTTTGCTAATGACATTGTTGGTGTAACAGCAGCTCAAGCAGGCAGCTCACAATCAGCTCTCAAGGGCAACCAGGGATATTCGATAATGATACACACATCCCATTAGTGAATTAAAAAAGAGTCTATTTCTGGGTTTGGCATTGTGCCAAGGAGCAATCCCTGTTTATGAAACTGGCAATCCAATATCCAACAAATTACTTTTGTTCCCTTAATGCTTCTCCCATAATCTTTCATCATTTCACCTCTCCAGTACTGCCTTTGATTCTGATGCAACCAAGAAGACAGTTCTATGCTAATCTAATCTGCCCATGCAATGTTTTATAATGAGAATCAATGAACCGTACTGTTTGCCCATGTTTGTATACGGGTTTGTGAAGTTTACAGTCTCACAAACCTGAAAGCCAGTGCTGGCTTTAAGTAGAAACGGAGTTGCTCCATGTCAAGTAAGTACCTTGCTGAGCTACATTTTTATTCTAGAGTCCTCTCCGTATC
Source organism: Stegostoma tigrinum (assembly GCF_030684315.1). Taxonomy (NCBI): domain Eukaryota; kingdom Metazoa; phylum Chordata; class Chondrichthyes; order Orectolobiformes; family Stegostomatidae; genus Stegostoma; species Stegostoma tigrinum. The sequence continues at coordinate 49,740,280 of NC_081358.1, forward strand.
CTGGCCAATAGGATTCCCTCATCCAGCACAATTAGAGACCCATAATTACCTATCAGACAAATTGTTTGCCTTCCGAAAAAAGATGGTGACTGCACTTATAAAGTAATTCATGGCTCTGCAGCACTTTGGGATATCCTGAGGAAATGATACAATGTCAATGTGAACGAAAGTTTCACCCTTCCCTCCTTCTTTTCCCTCACATGTAGCAGATGTATCCATTCGTTGAGCAGTCAGCAGAAAGTGACATGTTCCACGCAATCATTATGAATGGATGGTGAAGCAAGTTCCACAGTCTTTTAATACAAGTGTGTTGTGTCAGATTATATTTGCTGAGCAGTCATTCATTTAAATCATATATCTGCCTTTACACTTCAGCTACATACTCGATTACTTAATGTGGTGCTAATATTAATATCACAGTGTTATAGATAGCCGAGATCAAGAATAACTATATCACTGAAAGATTAATCTAGTTGTTACAGATTAAAAATATAATTTTATGCAAATCATATAAACAGTTTAAATTGTATAAACAGTGGATAATTATTAGGAGCAGGAATTTAAGCTGATTTTTCACTTCCTGATTACTCAAAACAGACTGCTGAAATAGATTCCACATTTTCTTTTAAACAGGAATTAGATTATCAATTCACATATTAGCACAAATTTGGTAAATTTAAGCTGATTTCAGAGTATTACTTATTTACTGAAAGAAACTGATGTTGCGTTTTATAAACCTTAGATTGTCGTGTACATATTTTAATAATTTTTTGCAAATAAGATATATTTTTGGGGAAATAGTCTGATTGATGTTTAGCAGGACATTGCCACCAATCAGATTAGAGATAGCCAAATGATGCAAACTTATTCAAATCTTGTTGGTTTCTTTTATTGATTCAAAGGATGAGAGTGTCACTGGCTATTGCAGTATTTATTGCTCAGTTAAGAGTTAGCCATATTGCTGTGTGGTCTGGAGTCATACGTAGGCCTGATTTGCTGAGGATGGTAGATTTCCTTATCTAATGGTCATTAATGAACTAGGTGGGTGTTTACAGAAATTGATAGTGGCTACATCATCACCATTAGGCTAAGCATTTTACTCTAATTTTATTGTCATTGAAGTTAAACCTCACTCTCTGCCACCTGGGAATCAAATGCAATTCTCCAGTGTATTAGCCTGATATTTCTGGATTACTAAGCTAAAAACATCACCAGTAAGTCACCACCTCTCCATGTGTTTTGTACCACTGGCTAATATTTACAGACTCTGCTGAATTAAGAAAAATGATTTACTTTTATTTATAGTTTTATCTTTGTCACGAAGTCTGCAAGTGACAGCAAGATCATGAAATACCACATTACTTCATGTGGTGATAAACACTGCTTCGTTAATGCATCACACAAACAGACTTAACCCTGTTGTCCTACCGAATCTTCAACATCCTCTTGGACATTTTATCAGGCAGGTGTGATAAGCTAGATGCTGTGAGCATTAATATTCTGGAATCCTATGCGGAGAACAATACTTATACTTGCCTTAAGCATATACGAACAAAAGGCGAGGTGAAGCTCAAACAAAGCCATCTGTCGTGACTGTCTTGGTTTTAGGTTTATGTGAAGTTTACATTAGGCACTGATTTTCATATGCTTGAAATGTGAGTCGAATTCCAAACTAGTTCAACCTAATTTTTGTCATTATACACTGATCCACAGGTGTGAAATACTATTGTTCGAGTAGAAACTGGGGATAACTTTGCAAATAAAAATTTGAATTCATGTTATCTGAAACATAAGCTTGCCAAAAAGTAAGGCTTGTGGTGACCAAAAAGTCAAATGAAATGTTCAGTTTCTTGCCTTTGTCTGACAATGATACCTTTGTGTTTGGACTGATAACTTGTCTCTAATATTGACTCCCTTAAGCCAATGTGTGGAGTACTATTCAGGTTGTTCAAAGTATTGACCCAGAGGATAAGCATTTAACTTTTGGAGATGGGTAGACTTTGTAGAAAATTGATACCTTGCAAGGGTGTCTCTTGAATACAGATGCAGCAATTTGGCATGCTTTGCCTAGAATACAATGTGTGACAGGAAATAGGACCAGGCAGATGGGAAACAAAAGTTGCTCTCTGATGAAGGGTCTAGGCCCGAAACGTCAGCTTTTGTGCTCCTGAGATGCTGCTTGGCCTGCTGTGTTCATCCAGCCTCACATTTTATTATCTTGGAATCTCCAGCATCTGCAGTTCCCATTATCTCTTGCTCAAAATATTACTTGGGGTCAACTCTGGCTCTGTACTATTTCTGCTGAGTTGGAAATTTGTGGATTCAAGGAGTACTTGAAAAAAAATTAAAGTTGAGAATCCACGGCAGTGCTGAGGGAACATTACACTGATATGATGCCAATTTTTAGGGAATATGTTAAACTGAAGTCCTATGTGCCCACCCAGGTGAACAGAGAAAATCCAATGGCACTGTTTCAGAGAAGAGGTGAAAAGTTATTCCCAGCATCATGCTTAACATGTATCCATCAATCAACATTACAAAAAAAATGCAATCAAGTCATTACCTCATTACTATTTGTGGGATCTTGCTGAGCTGTTTTTCTTACATTTCAAAAGTGACTATGTTCACAATTACTTTCTGGTCATTAAGCACTTTGATAAATTTTACACTGTAGTCATGTTAAGTGCTTTACAAATGCAAATCTTTCCTTGTTGGATGAACATGTACACAGGTGGTGGAGGGAGTTGTTGCACAAACGTGACAGCCTGCAACACTTAATGCTCTTTCCTATCATAATTAAAGAAGCAGATTACATGACATCATTTACCATGGGTTATGGCTGATTTGTCATGTCTCAGGCCTTAAACCTTCAGTAATGAATGTACTGGAGGTACCTAGTAGATCCTTGTGATGGAAGAAACAATAGAGACACAACACAACAGGATGGTAAAACCTCAATCAGTGCTTCATACAAATCCTTGCAACCCCCATGTAAAAGTGCAATTAAGCAGCATGGCTACTCCATCCTCAATTTCATGATTTCACAATTATTTCTTACTTAAATAGCCCCTTAAGTAGATGTCTTTTAGGGTACTCACTAGCATAAACTCTGAAACCTGTGCAGAAAGTCAAAGGAAAATTAGAAGCAGATACATGTAAAGCTACGCCAACTTGCTTTTGGTCAGAAAAAATATTCAGACAACCATCAGACTATTTCATTGTACTCGTCTTTCCATTACTAATTAGCATGATAATTTTATGGTGACTAAATAAGCAAATATTACATTTTTATTGTAGAGATTATAGGATTTTCATGCACGTTTTGGAATTGAAGGCAGTAAGTCTTTCTATTTTTGACTGCAAAAGATGCACACTGGTGGCCTTGTTAATTTGGCATTCAGAGCTATTGAATACATAGAGGAAATCTGTACACTTGGGAGATGCTAATTGTAGTTTCTGACTCCTTTGACCTTTTGATTCAGCTGTGGGAAATCTCTCTTCCTCTTGTTGCCTGCTTTGCGAGATCCACTCTTTCCTTATCCAGGGGCTTTGTATTCAAAGACTCTGCCAAGAAAGGAACTTTGAGTTACAGAAAACACAGAAACCAGTCTCAAGGAACAGTGGAAGCTAGGGTAATAAATGGAGTTCCTTTTGTATTCCACTTCTCCATTTAGCTCTGTGAAGATTATTTTTTGGAGATGAGGTAAAACATCTGATATGTTATCTCCAGGATATCAATAAGAGTTAATGGCTAAATGGGAAGAGAAGTCTTTTTTATTTACATTAGATTGTAGCTTTGCATTTAATCAAATCTCTTAATATTTCTGCAACAAAGTAGTAACATAAATATAAAATCAAGCAGATATGTTCTTCGGATGAAGAGAATTAGCAGGAAAATGCATTCACAAGAGATGGGAGGAACACAATTGATTGATTTGAGAAGAAAAGGACTTTTTAAAATATGAGCTAACAAACAGTTTATTTCTCAGCTTTCCATTCTGCCAGCAGCCAAACACTCATAGAGCTTAAAGAAGATCGCTCATATGTTAAAATTTCTTCTATACTGACTTGAACTCACAGGAGTGAGTGACCCCGTCTTAATTCCCAGTGCAACAGCATAGAGTTTCCAGAGCAGCTCTCCCTCTGGCCTGTCTCAGCAAAAGTAGTCAATTAATCTTGAAGTATGTGAGGTATTACACTGTGTAACCTGAACCCTAACGTAAACCAGTAGCTGTCAAAATCATGAAAATTTCATTCAATCAGCCTCATCTGAACTCAGATCTGGACATAAATGCTGTATTGAATACTGCTCTAAACCTCTTGTGTTGCAAAATTCAGCTTACATCTAAATTTGTACAATCATTTCAAAATCGTACACAGGCAAAAGATTAAAATCACACTCACACGATTAGTAAATACTTAAAGCTTTGGTCATTTCAAGACCACACATACGCAAATATGAGCAGTCACTTCCCAACCCCAGAAGAAATTCTGAATCTAAAGTCTACTGATATGAACTTGTGACCTCAGAAAGGTGAAACTAAGGGCCTTCCTGGATAACAAAGTGTGGAGCTGGATGAACACAGCAGACAAAGCAGTATTTTAGGAGCACAAAAGCTGATGTTTTGGGCCTAGACCCTTCATCAGAAAAAAAGTTTTTTTCTGATGAAAGACCCTTCATCAGAAAAAAAGTTTTTTGTGCTCCTAAGATGCTGCTTTGCCTGCTGTGTTCATCCAGATCCACACTTTGTTATCTCGGATTCTCCAGCATCTGCAGTTGCCATTATCACTAAGGGCCTTCCTGCTTTGTTTCAAGTTAGTAGTCTGATAAGGCATGCACGTAAGTGTTTTTAAAAATTGAGAGCCACTCCAGGTTCATTCAGAAAAAAGCATTATTAGTGACAAGTTACTTTCTGTAGAACCTGCTACCTATTCTTCAAATAGAATCACCATGAAAGGATTCAAGCCATAATCCTGATTTGCTTGTAAAAACCTCTAGTGATATAATTGATAAAATATAATAAACTTGTCATTATTGGAAAAGGTGATTTTTATATATGAAAAACAGTCAGCCTTGTTAGTCTATGACAAACACACTGTCAGGAGGAACGCTTATAGACTAGATTTAACAGGGACTTCGTGGACGTGAAATAAAAGACTGGGATTAACTTTGACATCTGGGTATGAGACATCTTGTGAACAAGAAGTAGAAGCACAAGCAAAATCGAGTGGTCCAATGAGAGGAGGCTCACTGGTAAATGCTCAATTCTTCAGGAGTGGAGCATGTGAACCATACTCTCTGCTCAGTAAAGCTCTATAGGATCACAAGGTGCGTATTGTAGGCTCCACTATGGGCTTCTCTTCTTGCTCCTTAACTGTTACCTATTGGGTCACCTAAGGATCCATTCTAAGTCCCCTCCAATTCTCAAAAATGGGCTTCTCCTCGTCAACACTATTGAAAATGAACATCAGTTTAAACACATGCCCTGTTGATACCCAACTCTACTGCACCATCTCCTTTCGTGACCTTTCCTCTCCCTCTGATTCGTTATTTAGCTCGGTGCTTGGATGAACAGAAACATCTACTAATTAAGCACTGGAAAGTCTAAAAATATCTTTTCTGCTCTTGCCTCAAACTCTATCAACTCTTTCCTGGCCACTGCCTCAAACTAAACTAAATTGTTTGTAATCTTTGCCCTGAGCTGAGCTTCTGGCCTCATAGCCTCTGCAAGGCCATAAAATAGCACTCTCTCTGCCCATGTCACAATTTATTTTCATCAACAACTTAAGTTAAAAATGGATTAGGTTGTGGCAGTTGACAACTTCAAATTTCAGAAATCAGCTGAATGCTGTGATATGGTATATTTTTGTTTTCATTTGATTGCAGGATTAAACGAGTTGCAATGTTTCTTTTCCCTTCATCTTTGCCACATGGTCTTGAAGATTTTTGGTCTTCTCCAGCATAGATTTGTTTCTCTGCTTAAGACCTGTAAGACAGGCTAATTACTTGCTGGGTGCTCAAAGAAAATAATCCTTCTGTTAATCCATTTGCTGATGGCAAGATACTTGTGTCTATTAGGCAAAGAAACATTTCAGAAATAGTGACCATAATACAATTTGTGTTTGATATCAGGATTAAGAGTAAGATAGGAAAGTCACAAACTAAGCTTTAGTAAAGGCAAACTCGAAGCTGACTGACAAATAAATTGCCCACATTGGCTTCAGGCTATATTTAAAAAGTGGACACAAGAAACATTCCATGTGGCTGTTGGCAGTATCATTTCCAGCCAGTTATGAAATTCATACATCTGCAGTTTAAGGATGGACTGTCAATAGAAAGGACTGTACCATAGCTTCCATCATGTCTTTCTACTACATGCTTGAAAGAGACACTGAAATCAATGACCTCATTGACATTTCTCTGTATTGGGATTGCCACCATCCCAAATATAAATATCTTGGCTGTCACAGACTGTTAAAATGTGAAAAACCACAAAGCAGCCGTGCATCACACTAACATATAATTTATCTGGAGATAAACTTTGGACTTCCATTAGGTCATGAGGATAAGAAAGCCAAGTTTGTTATCCTGTTTTGCTATTAATAGCAGAAGCTGTTCAGCCAGAGGGACCATCTCAAAGCCATCAAACCAGGTGCAAGACAACTACATAGCCAAGGAAATGAATAAATTATACTTTGAAAGTATAGACTTCCTCTAGGCTGAAGAACTTTCTCCACAATGAATTCCATGTTCATGTTTCCTTGAGACTCAACCACCTGGTAATTCAACCACAAAAGTCTTACAGCTTACTCTGAGTCCTATGCTTTTACACGACTTCTGCTCTTTCTGAAATATTAAATCCTTTAAGAAAGTATGAACCTGGTATGAAAGGAGTTGAAATAATCTCAAATTATGAGCATTTTTTTCCTTCTCCATGTCTAGTTTTTCTGTGAAAGTATGAAAGTTGAGCGGGGTGAAATATTGCATTTTTTTAAAATGTCCAGATAAGTATGTGATGATAACTAAACTTATTTTAAATCCCTAACATTGTGCTGCTATAATTACTTAGGTTGGGATAATTCACCCTGAAGGTAAAATGCGTAGACACACACAAACACACACACACACACACACACGCGCACACACACGTACACGCACACACACACGCACACACACACACACGCACGCGCGCACACACACACACACACACACACACACACACACACACATTCTGATCTCAACCAATTAGAAAATACATATATTCTGTTCTTAACAGGTTTGTTTTTGTATCAGCAGCAAATTTGACTACAGTGCATCCAATTGCTTCAGCCATGTTATTTATATAATTTGTAAATAGTTGAGGCCCAACATTGATCCTGTGACCCTTCTCTTGTTACAGCTACAAAGTCAAAAAAGACTCATTCATTCTAACTCTCTGTTTTCTGCTAATTAGCCAATCCTGTATTCATGCTAATGTTAGCTCCACACTATGTGTAACGAGTTTTGTGAGGCACATTATCAAATGGCTTAATGGAAATCTAAGCACACCAGATTTACTGGTTTCCCTTTATCCATTTTTCAATAAACGTGTGAAGCATGACTGCTCTTTTATTGCACCATTGTTGACTCTGATTGATTGTTTTATGATTTTCTAAATATCCAGCTTCCACTTCCTTCATATTGGATTCCAGTGTTTTCCAAATAACAGATGTTAAGCTAACTGATTTATGGGTATCTGCTTTTTGTCTTCTGCCTTTCTTGATCAGAGGTGTTACATTTTCTGATCTCTGCTCCACTGAAGGGGGTTAGTTAGCTTGGTTGATTGGATGGCTAACATGTGACTCAAAATAACACTGACAGTACAGGTCTGATGTATATTCTGGCTAAAAGACTTACAACTTATCTCCTTGTCCTGTTTTACCTTAGTGGGGTAGTGGGCTGGAAATCAAGCCCTGCTATTCCCAAATCATCACAAAAATTAAAGATTTTTAAATTAAATACATAAAATTCCCAAACTATTTATTTTTAAACCCAGGTAGATAGAAAACATGAATCAGGCTTTTGTACGTAATGAGGAATCACAATTTATTGTAGGCCATTAGGTTTTAGCTAAAGGTAACATTTAAACTAAACTGAGTAAATTCAACAAATTGAAACTCTAAACCCCCATAAACCCATTTCACCTTTCCCTGCCACACTATTACACACGAAGATAGACAGCCAAACACAAACAGGGAGAACATGATGGAGGGAAAACTGGGAAAACAGGGAAAACAGATCTATTATCTTTGCTCACAAGATCTGATAGGTTGGTTCCTGGTGATCTAAAGGTTTCTCCCTAACCTTACTTCTTCCAAATACTTCTACTAGTTTACAAAAGGCACAGGGTGGCTGTTTTACATGAAAATCTTTGGCTTATCCAATTTAAAGTCACACATTTCAGCATCTGCTGAAATTAAGTTAGTTTTCTTTACGTTTAAATTGGCTTTCTGCAGACAACTGAGAGAGACACAGTGTTTATTGATTGCTGCAGGCCTGCTGGTTTCACTTCTGGTCTAAATTAGTTTCTCTCCGTTTTATTCACAGCCCAAGATATCCAGCTAACTGACAACCAATCACAAAGTTGTTGGCTGACAGAGGACTTTTGTCATTGATAATTGGTCCATAGTCCACAAAACAATCAGCTTCATTTGTAAAGTACCCCTCAGAACCAGTTTGTCCTCGCATTGCTGGAACCCACAGTGACAAAGCAGTCTTTCCCATTTCAAAGTTTTACAAAAATGTACAAAATAGAAGGGCACAGCGTTTACAGTCCTGCCCCCGCAAGTGGAAGACAGTAGCAACTACTACTGATAAAAACATGCCAGACAGGGTCCCACAATGCAGCATAAGCCAACAATGAGCAAAGGGCTACCTTTGGGCAGAGCACATATGAACATAATGAATTATAATGAATTTTCTGAAGAAGGGTCCAGAGGCAAAATGTCAGCTTCCTGCTCCTCTGATGCTGCCTGGCCTGCTGTGTTCATTCAGCTCTACACCTTGTTCTCTTAGACTCCAGCGTCGGCTGTTCCTACCAGCTCATAATGAATTAACTGTCACCTTTCCACAATGTGGATAACTTTGAAAGATTAAAACCAATTCTTCAATGATCTCTGCAGTTGCTTCCTTTGACACAGTAAGATGGAGACCATCAGGTACAGGGACCCTATCTGTCTTTACTCACAATAGTTTTCTCAATAATTTTCTCTAGTGATAACAATAATGATAATGATTGTATTAATTTCCTTTCTCCCCTTTGTTTCTTGATTTTCTATTATCCTTCTAATAGAGATACTTTTTTGTATCTTCGAGCATGAAAACAGATAGAAGAAACGTGTTCAAAGTTTCTGTCTTTTCCTTCTTTCTCATTATTAAATCCTCTGGTTTACCTTCTAAGGATCAACATGTACTTTAGCTACTGATTTCCTTTTCAGACACTTGAAGAAGATATTTCTACCTGTTTCCTAATTCTTGTTATTTTATTCTCAAGTTATAATTTCTCCTAGTATTATTTTTAAAACTACTTTTCGCTGGTTTCTAATTGCTTCCCCCAGTTCTCTGGCCTAGGACTGATATCTGCAGAATCGCACATCTTATCTTTCAGTTTGATGCTATCCTTAATGTCTTTAGTTAACCAAGGATGATGCACACTTCCCATTGATTGTTGCTTTCATAATGGAACATTTCTTTGTTTTGAGTTATGAAATAGCTCTTTGAATGTCAATCATTATTTCTCCACCACCCTACCTTTGAATCTATTTTCCCAGTCTACTATAGCCAACTCTGTCTTTATAGCTTTGCAATCACCTTATTTAAGTTTAAAAGACTGGTTTGAGTTGCAAATTCTTCATCTTAAACTGAATGTAAAATTCTACCAACTCAGGGTTACTTTTACCTCAAGAAATCTTTACTACAAGGTCATGAATTACTCCTGCCTCATTACACTACACCAGATCTAAAATGGCCTGTTTCCGTGCTTAAGAAACATATTGTTCTAATAATTAACATCGAAACAGAAATAATTGAATTGAATTTAATTTGAATTGTTGCTTGAAGTTGTTGAACCAAATCTGCCACTGAATTTGATTATAGTTAATCTACTCTAAGAATGCTTCTTTCTTGTGATATTTACACTACCTGATATCATTAGTCACCAGGAGTTTACCAATGAACAAAGAATAAGATAAACCAAACCAGGCTATCTAAATATTGCCAGTTTAAAATATTTTAAAACCAGGAGTAAAACAAAACCCCATCTACTTCCCAACACAATTACTTTACAATGAATCAAAATCCAGAGGAAAGTCCTTCTCTATCAAATCTGTTGGTTTGACTTAACTGCTTCTTCTCAGTTCCGGTCCTGTGAGCTGTGAAGCTTTTTCCCTTGGCTACTCACACAATGTAAGCCTAGACTTCCTGTCTTCCCGATCAAACATTCCTGGTCATTCACTAAGGCAACTTATTTCTTTATGGCTGCTTCCTTATTTCCCAGCCCTAATGAAGGGTCCCGACCTGAAATATTGACTTTCCTGATCCTCTGATGCTGCCTGACCTGCTGTGTTCCTCCAGCTCCACACTGTATTGACTCTAACATCAAGCACCTGCAGTTCTTGCTATCTCCGAGTAACTTATTTCCTTAATTTCTCTGAATAACCGCCCTTCGAGGAGAAATTATACTAGTATCTGACCCCAGTTTGGTCTTCTTCAAACTGCCCACAACCTTTCTGATCTCCCAGTCTTCCAAGCTAAAATCAACCTTAATTCGATCTAAGCTCAAAAACAAGGTAATGTCTCTTAATGTTTTCCCTCGTCATCGTAAATTCCCACAATATAAACAAAGCTCCATCAACAATCCAGAAGCACATAATGGTTTAAAAATCATGGTTCTGGAAAGCCTGGCTGAGTTAATCATTAAACCCCTTCACAAAAATAGACCAATACCCGTATGCTGCTGGCCTGAAATCCAAATACTAACAAAAAATATATTAACATATATGCGTCACAGATCATTCATCATTTAATTTTGTTTATGAACCTAACTGAGCTCCAATTTTGTTTACTAAGGACTTTTGAACTCATCCTCAAGGTTACATTTGCCAATTTAGTTTGTCAATCTTTAAGAAAATTAAAAATGCCCACAATTATGACAGATGCTTTCTTACAGGTCCCATTATTACTGAAGTTCACTATGTCCTATAATGTAGTTATTGTTAGGGAGCCTGTAAACTAATCCCATGAGTAAATTTTTCCATTTGAAATTTCTTATTGCTAACAAACTGATTCTATGGTTGTGATTCTCTAGTTTGCAATCAGGCAGGCATGGTTATTTGCATCTGACTCATGACCTCCATTGATAAAAAGAAGTGGTAGTGCCCCCACCTCTGAACCAGGAGACCTGGATTCAAGTTCCACCTACTCTGGAGGTGTGTGATAACTTATTTCCAAGGAAGGCAGATAAATAAGCTGAAGTTGAGTTGAGCCATTGAGTGGTCATTAATTTAAATTACTGTGATGCTTTCTATTCACTCATTTTTATGTTGCACACACAAACAAAAACAGAAGTTGCTGCAAAAGCTCAGCAGGTCTGGCAGCATCTACAAAAATAAATCAGAATTAATATTTCAGGTTTGGTGACTAACTGGACCCAAAGCATTAACTGATTTCTCTTCACTGATGTTGCCTGTCCTGCTGAACTTTTCCAGCAACTTCTGTTTTTGTTTCTGATTTACAGCATCTGCTGTTCTTTTGATTTTTATGTTGCATGCTCTGTCCCTTGCAATCAAACTTGGTTATCATGATCTGAAGTACTAGATTGCTCTGTTGTCTTGTACATTCTTAATTTCCTGTCCACATGAACTACATAGTTATATGAATCACCAGAACAGTGTTCCCAGCGCATTTTAAGTGACAATACAAGTTCCTTTGTTTCAGTCTTGGATCCCCATGGGACAACACTTTTTTGTCACATTTCGGTCTTTGACTTACATATTCAACTCTCTTGTCTTATTCCCTGTATGTGTTTGACAGTCGCTTGGAATAGGAATGACATTTGTTCATTACAAGAACCTATGTGGGGGATTCTTTTGAAATGGGGAGTCGTATATTCTTCAATGAGGGTTTCGAGTTTTGAAACAGCACTCAATGATAATTTGAAGTAGAAAGAGCCCCACAGAGGCCAGTATGCTGTCACCAAGACACCCTTCATTTGCACATGAAAAGCCTTTGACTCTAATATTGCCTTTTCAGAGTCAGCGCTCAGAATCTCTGACACTCCTTTTTATATCTGTCAGCCAGGACTATCAGGTCACTGAACCTGAAATGTGAACTCTGATTTCTCTTTGCAGATGCTGCTAGACCTGCTGAGTTTTTCAAGCAACTTCTGTTTTGGTTTGTGCATGCAACATAAAAATGAGCAAGCAGAATGCATCACAGTAGCTTAAATTAATGACCGCTCAATGGTTCAACTCATCACCAGCTTATTTATTCCCAATCTATGAGGTCCATCTGGCTGACCTTGTTACAATCATTACATCATTCCCCCTCTGAGTCCGAGTACATCTGTCGATCCTTTTTCTTGGAGAAACTCTTGGAGTGTTTTAGCACTGGGTCAGATTCCTCTGACTCTGTGTTAGATGTGGGCAGTGTGTAACATGCAATAGCTTGGCGGTTGCACAAGGAGTACCTCAGTAGAATTTCACTTTTTTCCTTTTGTCAAGTCCATCTCTGATTCTGAAGACTCATCAACACTTAACAGAGAGGGCAAATCCGTGGGTTCTAGCAGACTTTCCAACTGTTCCACGGACAGGCATGTTTTTCTTAACCACCACTTGTGAATGTGCAGCTTTCATATGGTCCATGTGCTTGTTCATGACAGCCACACTTACTCACACTTAATACATTGCTTGTCCTAACCTCACTTTGACCATGTCTCTTACCCATGCAGGTCCATTCCCATGGTTCCTATCACAACATTTGTCCTCTGTATCAAACTGTCTCTCTCACTTGGTGGACTTGTGTGTCTGACTTTGACATTCCTAATGCCATTTCAACCCCACTCCCCCTACCCCCCACTCACCCAAGTCCGGGAAGATCAGACTTAACCTGGTGCTTGGTCTTCTACCCAATAGCAATTCTGCTGGAGCTATCCCTGCAGTTGCATGTGAGATGGTCCTATAATCACATAGGAACTGGTACAATTTGGTATCTAGCAAGGCTGTAGTCTATCTTTAAAATTTGGACTCCTCTTTCTGCCAGGCTGCTGGATGATAGGTGGTATGGAGCCGTTCTTATATGTTGAATTCCATTCAACTTTAGGGAATACTGAAATTCCTTGCTGGCAAACAATGGGCAAAAATGGACTAACACTTCTGGGACGACATGCATTGAAAATATTGCGCACAGTTTTTCGATCATTGCTCCTGTGTTTGACAAATAGATTCTACGTATGTCCAATCACTTTGAGTGGATATCTACATGATTAAGAACATTGAGCCCATGAAAGGACCTGCATGGTTGATGTGCAACTGAGTTCAAGGTTTGCCTGACCACTCCCATGGATTTGGGAGAGCTACTGGTGGTAATTGTTGTCCTTGCTGGCACACTGGGCACTGTACCACCAATGCAGCAATGTCTACATTCAAGCTTGGCCAACAGACATTACTTTTCACCAACATCTTCATTTTGGAAACTGCTGGATGACTTGGCGGAGTTCTGCTTCTATCTGGCGATGACCTTTGCTTGGGACAATCATTTTTGCTCCGCATATAAATAATTTACTGTAAAATCATTTTTCCAAGTCCAAAAGTGTTTTTATTCCAGTTGCAACGGCCCTTTAGTTTCCCCTATCGTTACCAGTTGTTTTAGTTTTGAAAGGACCGGGTCTTTCTGTGTCCAAAATCTGATATTATTAGCTGTGACTGGGACTGTGTCCAGAAAATTTAATACAATCATTGATACTTCCATTGGGGGCATGACTAGAAGTCTATCCGCTAACTGGAGGCAGGTCAAGCATCCACATTTGCTACTCAGGCTCTCAGTTGATGTTCTCACTTGTAATTGTAAGTACGTTTTGTTTAGTCCACTGCTAAATGCAGCCTGAAGCTATGGGAGGCACTGCCTTGTCTTCTTTAAACAAACAAAGTAGGGGTTTGTTGTCTGTTATTATTACAAATTTTCATCTGTAAAGGTATTGGTGAAACTTCCTGACTCCAAATATGCCAATCTCTGTTTCCCTATCTGGGTGTATTTACGCTCTGAATTAGCAAAGTCCTGAATGCATTCATTATTGGGCACTTCTCTCCATTGGGCCACCTATGAGCTAATACTACTCTGATTTGTACAGGGAGGCATCGCATGCCAATAGCAGATCTTAGAGCTTTCTTCAGATCATAATGTGCAAACACCTTAGAGGATGATACCTGTTTCTTTACTGCCCTGAAAGCTAGGGCTTGCCTCTGACCATTTACAAGGCTCACCCCTTTTTAGGAGTTGATGCAAAAGTGCCAGAACGGAGGTCAAGTTGTGTATGAAATTTCCATAATAATTTACCAGCCTAAATAATGACCTAAGCTCCAGGACAGGCGTGGGAGCTGGAGTATCTTTAATCACCCTCACTACGTCTTCCAATGTTGTAACCCGGTCTTGTCAGCTCTGTGGCTCAATAGGTCACTTGATGGGCCTGGAACACACATTTTTCCCTTCTTAGGTGTACACCCACCTTGGAATGATGCCTTAGGACTATTTCCAAGTTCTCTAAGTGTTCCTCATTTGATTTTCTTGTTATTAGAATATCTTGATAAATGGTGACCTGAGGTAGACCTTACAAAATGTTCTCCAAAGCCTGCTGAAAAATTGAAGGCTGGCAATAGTGCAAATGATAGCCTCATATAATAGTACAACCCCTAATGGGTATGAATTGCAACATATGTCTGGGAATTTGAATTGGGCTTAAGCTAGTAGGCACTTCTGCCTAGTTACATCCCTAATCCCGCTCTCGTTGCCACTGAAATAACTTCTCAGAGGCCGGTATCCTGTCACCAAGGCACCTTTTATTTCCACATGAAAAGTTTTTGATTCTAGTACTGCCTCTTCAGAGTCAGCTCTCAAAGTGTCAGAATGTCTGAGACTCTTCTTTTATCTGTCAGCCAAGGCTCCCTGATTGGACCAGATTAACCACCCCAATCGGGGAACTCATATTCTACAAGGTGCACCGGGCCGACCACATTACAATCACTATATTAGTATTAGTATTTTAATTAGATGATCTATAATGACCTATAACGTATCACAGTACTAATATCTCCATGGTACTAATTTTAACGTCTACCCCAGCTTAGAGAAAGAAAAGATACTGTAGAACTCATTCAAAGAGTCTGCTTCCACCACATTTTCAGGAAGAGTGTTCCAAAGACTGACAACATTCTAAAAGAAGAAAAACATCTCTGTTGTGAAGAAGTAAATCCTTATTTGTAAATAGTGACACTTAGTTCTAGATTATCTCGCAAAAGACTTTGACCCCAAAAAAACTGCAAATGTAGCTCGGGTCCTTTCCCAAACTTCAGGCAAAGGCATTTGGATGGAGAAGCCATTAATGATTGAGATGGAAGATCACAATAAGGTGTTTTTGAAGGTTATGCAATTTAATGTTACTCAATCTACAAAAATTATTTTTCCATCTCCACATCCACCTATACCTACAGTGAGTCTCTTTGGGATCTTATATGTTTCACTTAAATTGCTTCTTACTCTTCCTCATAAGACAACTTGCCCATAACAGGTATTAGTCAGTAAACCTTCTCTGAACTACTTCAAACATATTTACACTCCTCCTTAAATAAGGCAACCAAGAGTGTATGCAATACTGTAGATGTAGTCTCGACAGTGCCCTGTATAATTGAAGTATTACCTTCTTATTTTTGTATTCAATTCCCCTTGCAACAAATTATAACGTTTTATTAGCTTTCTTAGTCACTTGATATGCTTACATACTAGCCTTTAGTAATTCATGCACTGGGACACTGGACTGCATTTCAACAGTTTGCAATCTCTCACCATACAGATAATATGTTTCTTTTTCAATTTGCCTGCCAAAATGAAAACAATTCACATTTTTTGACATTAGATCCCATTTGCCAAATCTTTTACCACTCACTTAACCTTTCTACAGTGGAAGATTAAAATGACATGACACACTTCTCAAGGAATTCATGGGACCTTAAAGCCAATTAGAGCGAAGATGTAATAACGTAATAATGACCCAGCAGAAAGTGAACCAGGTATTGTGAATCCAAAGTCAAATCAGGTACAGAAATATAAAAGGAAAGGCAGGGTGATTGGTCGTAGGGAGCACGAAAATAAGACAGACGTAAAAAGGAAAAAGATAATCGAATTTTATTTTGTAAGGGGTCTGAAGAAATGAGGGTCTGTAGAATTATAGACGTAGAGTCAGAGAAGTCTTGAGCATGGAAACGGGCCCTTCAGCCCAACTTGCCCATGCTGCCCAGTTTTCACAAATAACAGAGTACCATTTGCCTGCGAGAGATAATGGGGACTGCAGATGCTGGAGAATCCAAGATAACAAAGTGTGAAGCTGGATGAACACAGCAGGCCAAGCAGCATCTCAGGAGCACAAAAGCTGACGTTTCGGGCCTAGACCCTTCATCAGAGAGGGGGATGGGGTGAGGGTTCTGGAATAAATAGGGAGAGAGGGGGAGGCAGACCGAGGATGGAGAGAAAAGAAGATAGGTGGAGAGGTGAGTATAGGTGGGGAGGTAGGGAGGGGATAGGTCAGTCCAGGAAAGATGGACAGGTCAAGGAGGCGGGATGAGGTGGTAGGTAGGAAATGGAGGTGCAGCTTGGGGTGGGAGGAAGGGATGGGTGAGTGGAAGAACAGGTTAGGGAGGCAGAGACAGGCTGGGCTGGTTTTGGGAAGCAGTGGGTGGGAGGGGACGAACTGGGCTGGTTTTGGGATGCAGTGGGGGAAGGGGAGATTTTGAAGCTTGTGAAGTCCACATTGATACCATTTGCCTGCATTTGGTCCCTATGTCTCTATACCTATCCCAGCCATGTACCTGTCTAAATGTTTCTTAAATAACAAAATTGTACTTACTTCCACTGCTAACATGTGGCAGCCTGTTCCAGACACTCACTAGGCTCTGTGTGAAAAAAGTGCTCCTTTGAACCCTTTTGTATCTCTCCCTTCTCACCTTAAACCTAAGCCAAAGTTTTAGATGCCCCCCCCCCCAATACAATGGGGAAAAGCTGTTGGTTATCACGTTTTCTATGCCTCTTATGATTTTATAGACTTCTGTAAAGTCGCCCCTCAGTCTCCTATGCACCATGGGAAAATGTCTTAATCTATCTAACCTCTCCTAATAACTCAAACCTTCCAGTCCACATAGCATCCTAATAAATCTTTTCTGAACGCCTTCTAGTTTAATAATATTTTTTCTATAGAAGGGTAACCAGAACTGCATGGAATACTCCAAATGTGGCCTCACAAACCTCTTGTATACTGCAACAAGACATCCTGACTCGAATACTCAATGCTCTGACCAACGAAAGCAAGCATGCTGAAAGCTTTCTTCACCACCCTATCTACCTATGATTCCACTTTTAAGGAGCTATGAACCTGTACTCTAGGTTCCACAACACACCCCAGGACCCTGCCATTGACTGTGTAAGTCCTGCCCTGGTTTGACCCACCAAAGCGCAACACTTTGCATCTATCTAAATTAAAATCCATCTGCCATTCCTCAGGCCAAAGGCCCAGTTGATCAAGATGTTGCTGCATTCCTAGATAACCTGCTTCACTGTCCACCAATCTAGGTGCCATCCTTACTAACCGTTCCTCCTAAATTCTCATCCAAATCTCATGCAACCACTGCTGCGATAAACAAGCATGTGGAAATGGACCCCATCTACATACCACTACGGCACAAAACCCGAAGCAAGACTACCCAATGTAACAGACCAAAGCATATAAATCCAGAGCATGACAGAACAACAGTGCTTCAATGGAGGCCAGACAGCACTGAAGAGGTCACCTAGAAAGGAGAAATCCACTCAGCTCAGCAAACCATCCAACAACTCCAACCACAACAGATCTTTGTTGAAAAATCAAATCTCATTCAAATCATTGAGATAAATGATGAATAACAGTGGACCCAGCATTGATCCCTGCAACACACTGCTGGTCACAGGCCTCCAGTCTGAAAACAACCCTGTATACTTGCAAAGCTCGTTTCGATAAAAAAAATCTTTTGACAGGAATTCATAATTATGTCAGCTTTAAATAGGGTTCTTAGACTGAAATTGATGAGCTCAACTTTCTGCAGTGAGTTTGTTCATTATCTGTGATGTCAGGCTGTTCATTACTTTTGTATGGAGAACCAAGGAGCCAGATGGCAGAGTGGCGTATCCCAGACAGCAGTTACTCAATTTTCACATTTATCTACACACTTGTCTGAATTTGCTCCTTGAAGTGTGAATTGTGAGTGCCATTAACCTCACTGTTACTTTGCCATAAATAATGGCTCAATGCAACATCCCACTTTCAAAAGTGAACTTACAATTAAAACAGTGGTGGCCAGGCAGAGGGAAACTATATTTAGCTGGTGTATAAGAAACCATACTTCTCATATCTTCTTCACATATAAAATGTAGCAACTTTACACTTCAAAAGCAAGAGTACGTTCCACGTCAGTTTCAAATCGCAACACATAAACCACAACATTAGCAGCTGACAAATTTGTTCTGCTACCAAAATGCACAGATTTCAATAAATAACAGAGGAACCAAATGACTTACAAACTCTTTAAATTAATAAAAGCAATGCCTGGTTCCTCCAACCATGTAAAGCATTACGCAAATAATATGCTTGCAATCCTTGCTTTCAGCCTCCTACATGAGAAGGTTCCTGTTGTTCTCCTCAAAACACTTGCAGGTTGTTCTCTTGTAATTTTTTTTATGTGAATGAGAAGATTACAGAACTGTACATAGTACTCTAAATGTGGCCGAACCAAAGTTTTATACAACTGTAACATGACCTGCCATCTCTTGTACTCAATACCTCATCCGGTGAAGGAAATGAAGGCAAACTATACAGTAAATGGAAATCAGGAGCGAACTATACAGTAAATGGAAAAGTCCTGGGGAAAATTGATGTACAGAGAAGTCTAGGTGCTCAGGTCCATTGTTCCCTGAAGGTGGCAACACAAGTCAATAGGGTGACCAAGAAGGCATACGGCATGCTTTCCTTCATCGGACGGGGTATTGAGTACAAGAGTTGGCCGGTCATGTTACAGTTGTATAAGACTTTGGTTCGGCCACATTTAGAGTAGTCTGTACAGTTCTGGTCGCCACATTACCAAAAGGATGTGGATGCTTTGGAAAGGGTGCAGAAGAGGTTCACTGGGATGTTGCCTGGTATGGAGGGTGCTAGCTATGAGGAAAGGTTGAGTAGATTAGGATTATTTTCACTAGAAAGAAGGATATTGAGGGGGGACCTGATTGAGGTCTACAATATCATGATGGGTATAGACACGGTGGATAGCAAGAAGCTTTTTCCCAGAGTGGGGGACTCAATTACTAGGGGTCATGAGTTCAAAGTGAGCAGAGGAAAGTTTAAGGGAGATATGCATGGAAAGTTCTTTACGCAGAGGGTGGTGGGTGCCTGGAACGCGTTGCCAGCGGAGGTGGTAGACGCAGACACAATAGCGTCTTTAAGATGTATCTGGACAGGTACGTGGATGGGCGGGGAGCGAAGGGATATAGACCCTTAGAAAATAGATAATAGGCTTAGACAGAGGATCTTGATCGGTGCAGGCTTGGAGGGCCGAAGGGCCTGTTCCTGTGCTGTAATTTTCTTTGTTCTTTGTTCTTTGTATTACTTCATTTTTTAAAAAAAAATCATTCCCAGGATTTTACAATGATCCAATCCCATCTGTCCTAAGTAAATCCATTAAACAGAATATTGGAACACCTCGGGGGATAGTATGATCCTATTTCCAAGGGCATTAAGAACAATGCTTTGCACATCAGGGAAAATGGAGCCTTTTCGAATGCAATTCAATGTTTGTCTCCTTTGTTCACACACCTGCTCTTTCTTCGTCCCTCTTTTTGTGAACTCAGAAGAGGCCACTTTCACCTTAATAGCTTCAGAAGATGGGACACTAAGTATTTATAGAACTGATCCATTCTCACAGAATGGAATGATCCATTCTTTTCTGAGGAAGGGTCACTCAAACCGAAAGTTAACTCTGATTTCTTTCCATAGATGCTGCCAGTTCTGCTGAGCATTTCTGGAAATTTCTGGTTTTGTTTCTGATCCATTCTCACACCATCCTGATTTGCAAGTGCTGCACCAATCTTTCACTGTCGCTGGGACAAAGCCTGGAACTCCCTCCCCAATGTCACTGTGGGGTAAATACAGCACACAGACTACAGCAGTTCAAGAAGGTAGCTCATCTCCACTTTCTCAAGGGCAACTCTGGATAGGTAATAAATATTTCCTAACAATGCCCACCTGTTATGAATTAATTAAAAAAGAAAAATTGCATGTTCCTATGATGCAATTTCCCTCAGGAGGCGATAGACAATGACACAAAACGTGAACAGTGGCAGATTGTTTCAACTGAAAGGCCAAGCTGGTAATGTTGGCAATGATGTTAAAGTTAAAGCAAGTTGGTGCTAATGGTGAAAAGTTTGGGTAAGCACCTCAATTTGGCACTGTAATGTATAAAAATAAAAGTCCAGCAACAAATTTCAATGGTCATTATATTCTCCATATGAATTTTTCCTCATAGAGAGCACCTTTCAATAATTACTTCTGGCAAGTTAAAAACCCTTCAAGCGTAAGTACCACGAACACTCTATTTGATATGATGAAAAGTTTATTTACTGGTATTAAACTAATGTAATAGAGTTAAGGTCTAGGAAGGCTCTGTCTATTGTTCAATCAATTCCAGATTCTGGGTTTAGACAGCATTTCCATGCTAGGGCCTAACAATACGCTATTTAACAGTTTCAGTACATGCCGCACATGACTGCTGCCTGTTTCAATATTGGTTTCAGAAGCTTGTATCTCCTCCAGACCCTGTTATGGAAGATGGATCATGATGTGGTCCTGAAATACCTGTGTCATTGAAAGTCTGCACACCTTTTATATTGTAGCGGTATTAAAGGCAGGATCATTGTGGTGAAGAGTTTCCTCAGGGCTTCTCAATAATGCGGTTGCCTCACACCAAGCACCTCAACAAAATGATGATAAAGAAAGGACAGTGGTTTGGGGGAAATTTCTGGCTATTGTACCTGCATAGCACTCTCAGCATCAACAACCCAAATCAAGCAAGCACAGCAGTGAAAGAGTTTTCTCTAAGTTCTAGTATATCTCTCCACGTACATCACTTCTTTCCAACTGATTTTGAACACGTTTTCCACCTAATTCTTTACTGTTTAGCTATTAAACACTTCTGTAGTTTTTCTTCTTTTCAGAAATAAATGAGAACATATTAAACCAGGATACCATTTGTCATTTTTGTGTGTGTGCTTCCCAATAGTTAGCCATCCAAGAGCTATGGCTATCCTTCTAGGCAGGCTGTGGAGGAAACATCAAAAGGTAAAGATGTTTTATGTGCCTTGGATCTTTCTTTTGGGCCTATCTTAACACTATTAACCATTGTTGTGGTCTATATCTGTACCTGCTGAAATAACCTGTGTGGAGACTGTGACTTCCCAGTAAAACATGAGATTTGAACAAACAGACAGCCCAAAGATCATGAAACAAGGATTCTTTATTCAACTGTCATCAGGCTATTACTAACATGCATGAAATGAAGGTTCAACAAGGAGGACATGGTATTTCCAGGGAACTAAGTCTGTGGTTTAAGTTTGATTGAGGAAATCTTTTATCTGTCTGATTTTTCTCCCCATGAGGCATCTTTCTCCAAAAGATACCATTTCTCCCAGAGAGGCTCCATTCAACTTTTGTTGGAGCAAAGCACTGTTCTTAATGCCCTTGGAAATTGGAGCATTTGTAAGCAACCTGCTCAGTGCCCTCTCTCACTCTCACCATCTGCTGAATGTTTTGCTGCATGAAGGTAATCATGCTGGAAGGGACAGAATGCAGCAAAAGGTAAGACCTCGATGTTGATTACAAGACACAAGAGCTACCTCTTCATTTGCCATCAAGATAGCAGCTACCTTTAACATGTGGGAGATTGAGTCTCTGACATAACTTCAAGAGGTGGTTATCAAAACTCTCAATTTGTTGTTGCTAGATAAGCCTTATTCTCTTGGGCCAACCAACTCATCTATTTCTCTGGTGGAAAACCTGCTGTAACATCAGACACACCAGCACCTTTCCTGTTATATTCCCCAAGGTATAAGCTATCACCAATAATGTGCAAGTTGCCATGCAGGACCCTACCCCTCAGTGCCACAGAATGGGATTCAGTGTGGAAATATCCATGTGTTTTCCCCCAGAAATACACACCCTGAAAGTTAATACCCAGCATTCCAACAGTTACCATGACTGGTTCATTTCAGGCAAATTTGTTGTACCACCGTTATTGCAAAATTGGAGCTAGATATTTACGTTTGGACCAAAACTATTAGCTTCAGCATTGAGTCATAGAATAATACAGCATGGAAATAGGCCCTTCAGCCTAAATTAGTCCATGCTGACTGTGGAGCCCACTCAGCTAGTTTCAGTTGCCTGTATTTGTCCTATATCCCTCTAAACCTTTCCCATCCATGTACCTATCCAAAAGTTTTTTAAAATATTGCTATTATGACAGCCTCAACCACTTTCCCTGGCAGCCCATTCCATATAGGCTCCATTGTCTGCATGAAACAATTGCCTCCCACCCCTCACATTAAACCTATGCCCTCTAGTTTTCAATTCCCCATCCCTGGGAAAAAGACAATATGTATTCATCCTGTCTATGCCCCTCACAATTTTATACACCTCAATAAGATCACCCTTATTCTCCTACTTTGTAAATCTTCGTAAATCTTCTTTGCACACTTTCCAGTTTAACTATGTCTTTCCAATAACAGGGTGGCAAAACTGTACACAAAACTTCAAGTGTGGCCTCACCAATGACTTATACAACTGCAATATGACGTCCCAATTCCTATACTCAATGCCTCAACCAATGAAGGCCAGCATTTTAAATGCCTCCTACACCACCCTGTCCACCTGTAATACCACTTTCATTGAAGTATGCACTTGTACTGCTGGGTCCCTCTGTTTCACAATGCTCCTCAGGGCCTTACCATTTTCTGTATGAGCCCTACTTAGGTTTGACTTTACAAAGTGCAACACCTCACACTTATCTCTATTGAACTGTATTTACCAATCTTCTGCCCACTTCCCCATCCAATCAAGATCTGTCTGTAATTTTTAATAACTTTTCTCGCTATCAATGATATCTACTAATTTTGTATCGCAAACTTGCTAATCATGCTTTGTACATTCACGTCCGGAACATTTATGTAAATAACAGATAACAAAGGTCCCAGCACCGAGGCCTTTGGGACACCAGTAGTCACAGGCCTCTAGTCTGAGAAAAAAACCTTCAACCATCATCATCCTCTGCTTCCTACCATCAAGCTAGCTCTCCTTGGATCCCATGCTACCTAACTTTCATGACTAGCCTGCTATGCGGGACCTTGTCAAAAACCTTACAAAAGTCTATATAGACAACATCCACTGCCTTACCCTCATCTATCCTCTTGGTTACCTCTTCGAAAAACTCTAAAAGATTTGTCAGATATGACTTCCCTCACACAAATCTATGCTAAACATCCCTAATCAGACCTTGACTATCCAAATTTTGGTTGATCCTGTCCCTCAGTATCCTCTCCAATAACTTTCCTACCGCTGATGTCAAGCTCATAGGCTTGTAGTTCCCTGGATTGCCTTTGCTACCTTAGCCACGCCCCTGTCTTTGGTTGGCTGATTAGCCCATTCAGACCCCCAATAAATAGCACAAGAATCTGCCAACTAATTTTGTAGACTGTTTCTCTGAAGCCCAATTCTCTAGAATCCAAGTTAGTGAGAAAACACAGAGTACAAGTATTAAGGAACTAATCCACTTTAACAAATAACTCCACTCATGAAAGTGTGCTCTATCAAATATCCCTTTCTGCAGTTTGTTGTCTATAAAATATCTAGGGATGAAAATAGCTACACAAGCACTTATCATTGTTGGAGGTCTTGAGGTGGCATACTATTCAGTACTTGAATGAAGCTGGACATTGGATTCGAATGAAGCCCGCTATTGGATTCATATTTTTCTTCCTTCGGGGCAGCTAAAGGAGTGGAAGATGAAATAGTTAGGAATGATGGGGATAAAACGCACTTTGAAAAAGGTCCTTACATAGAAGATTATTATGTACAGGTGTTGTATAGACCTTTATTTTTATTTACCCGGGGGACGTGGGCATTGCTGGCTGGGCCACTATTTATTACCCATCCCTAGTCACTAGCAAAGAGTTGGTGGAAAGTTGCTTTCTTGAGCCACTGTAGTCCATGTGCTGTAGGTTGCCCCATAATGTCCTTAGGGAGGGTGTTCCAGGATTTTGATCCAGCAACACTGAACAAGCGACAATATATTTCCAAGTCAGAATGATAAGTAGCTTAAAGGGGTATTTGTGGGTGGTGATGTTTCAATGTAACTGCTGCCCTTGTACTTTTAGATGGAAGTGGCCAAAGATTTGGAAGGTATCTAAAGAGCTTTGTTGGATTCCTGCAATAGATCTTGTAGATAGTACACACTGCTGCCATTGGGGTTTGGTGCTGGAGAGGGTGGCTGCCTGTAGATGTAATACAAATCAAGTGGGCTGCTTTATTGTTGACGTTGGAGCTGCACTCATTGAGAAAGGTAGGGAGCATTCCATCACACAGCTGATTTGTACCTTGTAGATAGTGGACAAGCTCTGGGGAGCCAGGAGGTGAGTTACTTGCTGCAATATTCCTAGCCTCTGATTTGCTCTTGAAGCCGCTGTGTTTATGTGTTGAGTCCAGATACTTACATATATGGGAATGATGGAGTGAGTGAATTAGGAGATAAAGAATAAAAAGCAGAGATCACTATTAGCCATGAGCTTGTTGGAAGTTTCTGATCAAGCTTTCTTCCCTGACCGAGTTCCGTTGTTAATTTCCAGTGCCTCCTCCACATTATGAGTCAAGGTTTATGGCAAGTCCCTTAAGTCTACATTTTTTGTTACATGCCAAGGCTCTATTTGATTTTTTATATATTCACTCATGTTACTGGCTCGTCCTATTTCTGGTTAGCCTTGAGAAGGCAGATCACCCCAACCTTCTCCAGAACAACTAGGGGTGGACAATAAATGCTGATCTAATCAGTGATGCAGAAATCCCATGAGTTTCACTTTAAAAAAAGACATATATAAAAGCAAATCGAAAAGGACTGTTGAATATTAGAATTACCCAGGTCCCCAAACACTCTGTTAGCAACATACTGGAAAACAAATTCAGAGCAGGGATCAATAGTTCATCTCCTTCCAGCCTGCTCCCTCATTTAACAAGGTCATGGCTGACCTGAATATAGCTGCAAATTCACTTTTCTACCTATTTCTGACCTCCTTTTTTGTCAAGAATCTATCAACTCCCATCTTAAAGATATTTAATGACCCTGCCTCCACCATGTTCTGAGGAAGACTGTTTCAAAGACTCATGAGTCTCTGACAGAAAGATTTGACTCTTATCACCATCTTAAATTTTTAATTTTCCCTCATTTTTAAGTGATGTCCTCTAGATTTAGTCTGTTACAGAAGGGGGGCAGTCAGTTCCCATCAGTTCCCTTCAAGATCTTATATGTTTCAATGTGATTTCAATAGATTCTATGCTTGATGTTTGTTGTTGGTTATTACTATACTTAATCAGGCACAGAGAAAGAGCAGTGTTATTGAAACAACTTTGTGGTCAGTTGGAAAACATGTGAACTACTCCTTGTTCTTTAAGAAAGATGGCTCGCTAGACTTATCCATGAAACAAGATGCAAGCAGCATATACTGTGACAACCTTCCAAATGTCTGCAGTTTCTTCAGCCCATGACCTTCTGCCACCTCATTTCCAGAACTACATCATTGAGAGGGGCATTGTGAAATTGACAACTTGTTTTAACCTTTCCTTGTGCTGAAAAGATGTCAATTGCAAGAAAGCATATCCATCAAAATCAGACGAGGTTATCGAGGAGAGAAGATAGGAAACATAATTGATGCAGACTACAAGAAGCATTGAACCTTTTCCTATTTAAAGCAGTAGATGTGAGATTGAAAGACATTTGCTGGTTAGGGTTATGATAGGATAGGCAGCCAAGTTGGGGTGAATTGGATCAGGATGTAGCTGAATCATGATCTCATCGAGTGGTGCAAGAGTCCTGAGTGGATGAATGTCTTACTCCTGGCCTTTTACTCCTTTACAACCTTAACAATATGCAGCTGTGCCAGTTCTCTCACTCCCAGCATTTGTGATGTCAACTCATCATCAACCACCTGCCTTCAATCCTTGCAGTGGTGACATGTACAGTAGGTTCTGCTGTAACTCCTGTCCCAGTAATGCAAATGGGCTATAACGTGGCTGACGAATAGGGGAACACTTTTTCTAAAACGCAAACTTGTGTTGGCTATAACGTGATTCCATTGGTGCACAGAGGAATACGCTTCAATATCACATGATCATTTCACGGGCTTTGTCCAGAGCATGTGCAATGTTAGCCCTGAAAGAGTCTCCAAAACCTCCTCCCCATCAAGTCATCTTGATATTTTTTCAAGGCAAGGTGTTAAATTTGCTTTTATTTCATTATTAGATATGAATTAACCATGCATTCAAACTGTGTTGTCCTTTGTGTTAAGCTTTTGGGCAATTTTGAGTGATTTTTTTGATGGTCTGTCTCTTACTCCACGTTTCCCATAAGCCCCATTATTTCTACAGCGTGATTTTCTATAACACAATGTTGCACAGGAATGCAACTATCGCGTTACAGCGGAACCAACTGTATTAATGGCCTCTGCAACTGGCTGAAATCTCATTGGCTATTTACAATAAATCCCTGAATGCAGCAGTCTTGCCCCTAACCAGTTAGCGCCACTCCACATCTGTGTGAATGACAATGGGTGATCATTTGATAGTTTGATTCTCAAATAAGAGGAATTGACATTCACAGCCAGGGAACTGACTGGACCACATCCCCTCATGGGATGCAGGTTAACAGTACACAGTTGGTCCAGAGGATGGATTTGTAACCATTATCCTGTCTGCTTGTCTCTTAAAGATATGCAGCCATGAAAGTTTTGTGCGAAGAAACAGATTTCTCTCCTTAACTAGCAAGGCAGCCTCTTTTACTTCTGCCTCTGTAGCAGAGGAGAATATAGACTGCTAAAAATCTGGGTCAGAGTGTAACAGCTGGTTTGTATCAGTACTGAGTATGATAGCAAAGGCAGCCTAAGAAACAGACACAGATGCCTATGGAGATTCATAATCTTTTCTTTATTAAATTATTCAATCCCTACAGTGTGGAAGCAGGCCATTCAGCCCTTTGAGTCCACACCAACCCTCTGAAGAGCAACCCACCCAGCCCCCAACACTATCCCTACATTTCCCACCCTAAACACTATGGGCAACTTAGCATAGCCAATCCGCCGAACCTGTGCATCTTTGGACTACTGGAGAAAGCCCACACAGGCATGGGGAAAATGTGCAAACTTCCCACAGGCAGCCACCTGAGGCTGGAATCAAACCCAGATGCCTGGTGCTGGGAGGCAGCAGTGCTAACCATTGAGCCACCATGCCGTACCAAATGCTAGTGCAGTACACCAAATCTTAAAGTACTGCTGCTTAAGTGGAGCTAGTGAGTTAGCTGACCAAGGAGAGGAGGATGAATTCATTTGCGTGGCAACAGGTTGGCAATATCCTAACTAGCTTTCTCAGCATGTCTGTGCACTATGCCTATTGGTAGACCAAGCCGAACAAATGAGAACGACAGCAGGTTTGAACTCCGAACCTTTAAGGCAGCTAATCTTGGCTGGAGAGTGGCTATAACCTCAGCAATAATTTACTTCCGGACCCATCTGAGGTTATCCAGCATGGCAGTGGGCCACTCCTGATTCACATGCTGCAAAGTATTAACATGACACTTTGCTACACCTGAGGCCAGCCATGGTTGCGTACTGAAAGTGAGTGGAATGGGCTTGGGCAGGGTGAATGGTCTACGTTCCCTCGGGTGAGGCACAGATGTGTCACTGGTATTAATTTGACTTATTATATTTTTGCATAAATAAACGAAAACAAACTTTAACCCGGAGGAGGAGAGGTTGGCAAGGTGTTGCAGAGTGCTGAAGGGCAGGGCAACACAACAGTGAGAAGGATGCCTTCCTGGCATAAATAATCACGTTGTCCTCCAACACAGGTTGCCAGATGAAGACAGTGCGCCCAAAGTGCCTCAGACTTCCATCAATAGAGATAAAGCCTCGAGCTCATTTCTATTGTGATGCCCTTTTACAGCTCACAGCTAAGAGAAAAGATCGAAAAGTTCCTGGCCAGGCAGGACACAAAAGTGGTAATTGACGAATTAGTGAGTATATCGTAACCCAGGTATGGCAGCTGCAATAATTTTTATGCTCAGTTGGGAGTTGCAAATATGCTGCACTGAGTCTGGGTTTCTCAGATGTGACTCAGCTTCAAGGTCTTTCCACAGTAAAGGAGAATTTGATGTTTATCCAGCCATCATTGATTCTTTCCTCTTGTCATTGCCACCATATGCCCAGTTGCCTTTACTGAGCTCCTAGATCAGATAAAAGCGCTTACAGCTCTTTATAAAGGCCTGACCAGGGAATCAACCTTTTGAGCTATGATGTACAGCTAAATATTGTTCAATGATTCAACTAGTTAAACATGTTCACACCGTATAAACAAGTTAAAACCATATGAAAGCAATACACATCGCAGCCTGTATAATGGTATAAAGTATGATTAGCTGAGAATGAATGTGTGCTTGGCTATGGATGGGACAAGTACATATGATTGAATCATGTATTGTGCTTTCAACACATTTTTCATAGTCTTTCATGGGATTTGTCACTGGCAAGGCCAACATTTGCTACACATACTGAATTGCCCTAGAATGGAAAGGTTTACTAGTCTGTTTCAGAGATTAGTTAAGAGTGAACCACATTTCTGTGTGTCTGGAGTCACATGTAGGCCAGACCAGGTTATAATGCCAATGGTGTTCCATTAAGGAACAAACCGATTTGGTTTGAGCAACAATATTTATCATAATTACCATAATGGAGACCAGATTTTAGTAATCAAATTTGAATTTCTGCTCTCATGGTGGGAGTTGAACCATCTATTAAGTGGGCCTCAGGGTTACTTGCCCAGTAATGTTACCATTATGTCACCATCTCCTCACAAGGGTCTGACAATAATTTTTCTCTTTTTCTATCATCCTTTCCCAAAGTCTAGATTTAGGTTCCCTGATCACAAATGACCCTAAGTTACCTGACTCTAAAAGCCCGTACTTCACATATGAAGTTTGACAGTGATTGCTGGGATAGGATTGACTCTTGTTGCAATACAATTTCATGAATGCTAACTTGAGTGGGCTTTCTTCGAAAGTGAAGATTCCCATGGACCCGCCCTTGTTGTATAATATAGTAGAGATCACAGGTTTGGAAGGAGCTGTTAAAGGAGCCTGGATGAGTTGTTGCATTGCGTCTCGTAGATGATACACACTGCTACTACTGAGCATCACTGGACAAAAGAATGGATATTTAGGTGTTGATGATCTGAAATTGGGCATGCTTCCACAACTTGATTAGAGCATTTTTTTGTAGCATGTCCCCTTCCACACAGATCAGTCATCATCATCTTGTTCATACCTAACAGGCAGTTAATGCATCAGACAAGCCCTAATCTTCTGCAAGCACTTGGCTTTCAATGCTACAGAGTGCACCAGCTGATTTCCAGCAAATGCAACATTTAATGAATGAAAGTGTCTTTTTTTTAATACAGGAACTTTGTGAAAAGCAAGAGTGGGATCTGTTTAGTGTGCTTGATCAACATTATCGAGACGAGAATGAGTTGGGATAGGGCAGGAAGGATAAAACTATAAGGGGAGAGAGTGGATGGGAACAATGCAAAGGGAGAGTGTCCAATAGGGAGGATTAGGGAGTTTATCAAGGAGGTGAACAGATGCTGCCTGCCAGCGAAATAGATGGCACAATGTGCTAGGGGAACAAGGGGCCATTGCTAGGTGAGCAGACAATCTGCCAGGGGAACGGTGCAGCATGCCTGAGGAACATAGGGAGAGGCATGACAGGGCACAGGAGGTAGAATAGCAGAGAAGGAGGAGAATACATGATGAGAAGAGGGCAGACAAGCATAGCAGTGGGAAGAGCCTGAAACCGCAGCAAGCGGGAATGGTTCAGAGGTGGAGAAGGGAAAATGGAGTGGGTCGATGGCAGTGACAGGAATCCGGATATACAAAGGAGGGAAGGAAGGTAAAGAATGGTAAATTCATGAAATAGGGAGAAATGAGAAATCAGTGGCAATGAAGGGAGGGAAAGAAAAGGAGGAGCTGATGATTTTTAGTGAGTGGAGTCACTCAATGTGACGAATTCCTCTTAAATCTACTAGCTATTCTTGATTGACCACTGACCAATGTGTGTATTATGATTTCAGGTTATTTATATGTGTGATATTTCTCTTCACTTTTAGAAGACTAACGTGGGCCTTCAAACAAACCCATCAATTTCCAACAGAATAAATACAGGAAGGATGCTCCCACAGCCCAGAGAGTTTTCTTTTTAATGTCATGTTATGGGATGTGGGAATCATCTGGCTGTGGAAGCATTTATTACCTATCCCTAATTGCCCAGAAGGCAGTTAATAGTCAACCACATTTCTGTGGGTCTAGAGTAACAAATAGGCCAGACCAAGTAAGGATGGCAGTTTCACTCCCTAAAGGGCATTAGTGAACCAGATGGGCTTTTGCAGCAATCAACAATAGGCTCATGTTCATCATTAGACTCTTGATTCCAGACTTTTATTGTACTCAAATGCTACCATTTACCATAGCAGGATTTGAACCTGGGTCCCCAGAACATTACCTGAGGCTGTGGATCTACAGACCAGGGATAATACCACTAGACCGTTGCCAAGTGCAGGGCAGATATTTCCGAGGGTCACAATCTAAGGATACAGGGTAGGCCATTTAGGACTGAGTTAAGGAAACATTACATCACCCAGACAGTGGAAATTCTCTGCCACAGAAAGTAGTTTAGACTAGAACACTGAATGATTCAAGAAGAGTTAGATGTAATTTTTTTTTAAAGGCTAATGGATGTGGGGCGAAAGCAAGAACAGGGTATTGAAGGAATGGTCAGCCATGATCATATTGGATGGTACGGCAGGGCTTGATGGTCCAAATAGCTGCAGAGTATTTGGGATGTTCAAGTTAGCACTCCAAGAAGAGAACGCATTGAACAATCAATTGTGGAGGACAGCGTGGCCAATTGGGAGCCCCCTTGTAACCAGTAATGTAATCACCAGAGAGGGGTCAAAGAAGAGGCACAAAACTTCAGACTCAATAATCTCCAAGCCTAGAGCCTGAGCTTGTACACAGTGTAACACGTTTTATAACTCACTGCAAGTGAGAGAGAAAAATGTAGTGTCTACCCTGAAATACTTCGAAGGTATACACAGCAATCAAATTCATTCAACTCTTAGAATTTTTCTGCTGTGAACTCAACTTTCAAATGGTCACACGTTTATTGCATTTTGGTATGCAATATATGTTTAATACGACGAAATGATGTTGATTTTTCATGAATTTATCATCTAAAGAAATCAGGACTGTAATTGGAGGCTTCTCGATGCTTCTTCCTCAGTTTTCTTAAGGAATGTTGCTGCCGCCGCTTTCAGTGCTGACAGCTGGATGCTAATTGTTTCCGAGCCTTCCCAACCATTCCACCCCCAAGTCCCTGTTGTGAGCTGCACTTCCTGTGAGGTCTGAAATGGAATGGAGAGGCCCTTTGTTGCTGCCATTAAGGAGTGAATGAATATCAGATGGAAACTTTATCAGAACTTCAGTGGGGCTAATTCTAACATGGATCCGAACCTTATCTTATCAGAATAGTAAAAACTCACCAGTGGATTCAGACTGTGGGCTGCCCACATTTGAAAGAAGCATGTGCAAAATAAGCCAAGTTTGAAATTGTTTATTTTGTTTTTCAGAAAAATTGTATTTAGATGCCAAACTCAGCAGGAAATGGGGCCACGTGGGTTTTTAATGTGTTAATCCTAATTTATGCCCTTGTTATCTATAGACAGAGCCATCCCAGTGCACTCCTGGCTGATCTCCCATGATCCTCTATAAACGTGAGGTCATCAGAGACACGGAAAGAACCGAGGAATCAGCAACAAAAACAGAAGTTGCTGGAAAAGTTCAGCAGGTCACCGGACCTGAAACATGAACTCTGTTTTCTCCTTCACAGATGCTGCCAGACCTGCTGAGCTTTTCCAGCAACTTTGTTTTTGTTCCTGATTTACAGCATCCACAGTTCTTTTGGTTTTTATTTAGGATATTAAGCTGGATCTGTTACATTCTTCAGTCTAAAATTTCAACTTATGTCCATGCTTTAGAAACATTTGGCCCGGGAGTATTATATCAGATAAGGTTATCAGAGACAATTTTGCAACATTTTTGATTCAAATGTTAAACAAAATTGCCCAGCCTGCCTTGCATGAATTTTCTCCCTTTTCCTCTGAACCCACCAATTCCTCTTTACATTTCTTAACTCTTTGGCCTTTCACATCCTGCTCTATTTCTTCTTTAATCCACATATTTGAACCCTGGAGTTTCTTTTCTTTTACAGTCTAATTTTACGAAATCATGTCCGTAGGAGCAGGGTCACTTGAGGCATCAGTGGGTTGGTCAACTCTGCTCTTCTCATTGTCTTCTCATGCCCAGGTAAGCATTCCAAGCTCAGGGCCACGAATCATGACCAACAGCAGATCTGGTGAGTGTTTGGTGGTGACGCTGAAAGACCTGTAAACTCAAGGGACAGATTCCGCTTATAGTGAAGGATTCCTCAAGACCCAGGACTCGCACTTCCTTTAGTTACAAATGATGAAGAAGATAAGAAACAACTTCAAGCATTCTTTACCCTGGCCATGTTGCTCACAGAAATTGAAAATGGAAGTACCATCTAAGTGGTTGAAGAGGACAAGTCCATGAAGCTGAGAGAAATGGGCAGGTCACAACTCACTGTGGAATTTCCCACTATAGCTTCTACAAATCTCCCAAATTAACCCCTGACATATGCTGGCTTGACAACATAGCAGGAACCCTGGGTATTAAAGACAGACATGGTAGAGTGACAATGAGACAAAGGTGATGTGAGGAAAAGTAAAATTTCCACACAGTGAGTAGTTAGGGTAGGAAATGCACTGCCTGAAAATCCAATGGAGACTGGTTCAATTGTGATCTCCAAGGCAGCATTGTATGGATATTTAAGTAGAAATGATGTGCAGAGATTTGGAGACAAGGCTGGAGATTGGCATTGGATAACAGATCTGGTGGTGGGATGATGAACAGAATTACCTGCTGCACCAAAATAATCCTGCGATCTAAGACAGGTGTTAGAGTTATTGTGAAGGTTGCAGTTTTCTTTGTCTTTGCTTTTTGGCCAAAAAAGGCCATAAGACCTAGGCAAATATTCTTCAAGTGAGAAAAATATTCTTCCAGCATTTCATCCCTCTGCAATTTGTTCCCTACTGTCACAAAGAGTACTGCTCCAGTAATATTGGTGCCTTGTTTATAGTGGGATCTTTATAAAGTGAAGAAAAGTTTATATAATACCTTTCACGACATGAGGATTTCCCAAAGTACTTTACAATAAATGAAGCATTTTCAAAGTGTAGACATTATTATAAAATTGGAAACGTCAATTGGAAGCTTGCATGAACAGTAGTGAAATAACTAAATGTGCCATCTAATTTTAGCTGTTATTTTTAGGGGCAAGTGTTCACTGAGCCACTGTGGGAGGCGAAAAACACTGCCCTGATATTCTTTGAATGAGGTGATAGGATATTTTCTGTTTACCTGAAAGTCCTGACAAGACAACAGTATAAAATGTCATTCTAAAGCACAGCAACTTAACAAGACAGCACTCCCTCGGTGATGGCCAGGATGTATTGCCAGATTCGAGCCTGTTGGTTCAGAGGCAACAGCAAAGGTTTATGGGAAGTTATTCCTTCAGAAAGAAGAAGACAGCTGAGCCTCTATCCTCAAATGAATCTGCTGTTGGGGCTCAGTGGTATGTCCCTGTCTCCAGGCTTTACTGTTTACAACATATCTGACTGTTACAATTTCAGGGTAGGCAATTTTCTATTCAAATTGTGAGAATTTGAATCTCACAAATTCTATGAGATTTTGAAAAGCACACCCAGAATGGAGGACCCCCTGATTTTCTCAGGATCCAGTTTGCAGGCCGTCTGGCCTCAAAGTCGCCAAAATTTGTGTTTCAGTGAGACCAATTATGGGGATGGGAATTGACAATGCGCTAAGCTAGAAAGTGTGTTAACAAGTTGTGTCATATTGAATTGAAAGCCATCAAATGGGCTTGGTTACGATGTAGCTGCTCTCCAAACCCTCGAGTTTGTTGTCAGCAAAGCGACCTTTGGTACCCGCTTGATTATTCCTCCTTTTTTTCTCTCTCATCTGCGGAATTCCTCGCACAGTTTGAGTTGCCAGCTCCCAAAGAATTTGTCCCTTCAGTAACAGAGTGAGTGCTTACACTCCATTCAGGCTTTGTCTTGCTAATGTAGTTGAGGCGAATAAAGCTTCCAAAAGACTTTTCTGTTTCTGTCTCGGCAAGGGACTGATTTGAGACAGTGGGAGAGGTAACAGATTATAATGGGGTCTTGGGGACTCCTCTTGTGAAGGGGGGTCTGGGGTCAGCGACAGCTCTACACTAACAGTGCGGACATTCTTGTTTGGGCCTGACAATGGGAAAATGCTTGAGACGTAGGAACACAATTAGATGAAAGCATTCTCTGAAGCCATTAAACTGTGAGGAAATGATGACCATGAATTGTGACAGACACAGAATTAATAGCCGTGAGGTAGATGCCACAGTCAATGATGCTTCAGCAGCGCCAACGTTATTTGGCCGGTAACAATTTCCATTCGGAAGACCTTTAAAGAATTATTTTACAAAGCTCCATTTAAATCGCATTTACATTCAAATGAAAGAGATGCACTTTGCACAGTTTTCCATTCAAATGAAACAGCACTTGTGCCCCAGGTATGGATAGCGAGTTCTCACTGCAGAGAGGAGGACACAAGCTGTTTTGAGACGCGCATAACACTAAGGGCCCTATAATTTCCTCAAAATGAGTTATAACCCACTCTGTCCTTTTCAAATAAAGATTAAGTTGTACTCGCCACTGAACACTGAAGGAATTATGCACAAGCTGTTTGGACCTGCTTATTGGTGCCAAATGCTAAAGGTAAACATTGGGATAAACCAATGTAGGCAGGGCAAGCTACCTGGGAGTCTCTTAGAAACCTTTCGACACAACTTTGAGGACTAAACACTCTAATTACTTGATTACATGTCATGTGATAATACACAACCAGAGTATTGCTGAATAGAAAGATTTATGTTTCTGAAGCTTTTCAGCAGGTTCTCATCAGAACAAATACATGAATTTCAAATGATCACAGCAATCTATTGTCGGGGGAAAGTGTTCTATTTAGTTGGCAAGTTAGCTCTTATTGGCTACAGACAAAGTGTTGGCTATTGAATCAGTTGTTTGCAGTAGGCAGAGTACAAATCATACTACAAAAACCAAAACTAATCATTCACCATCAAACGTGATTCCACAATTGACCAGCACTTGGTGAACATATTGTATGTGATAACAGTTACATTAACAACCAAATTAAGATAGTCAGGGTCATAATATGATTCATTTTGTTTACTAACTGTGGGATGTGGGCATCGCTGGCTGGTGAGTATTTATTCCCAGTTCTTAGTAGTCCTTGAGAAGGTTATGGTGAGCTACCTTCTTGAAATGTTGCGGTCCATGTGTTGTAGGTAGACCAACAGTGCTGTCAGGGAGGGAATTGCTAGAAGTGACAAACGTTCATTCACAGGGACCTGTTCTGTGCAAACAAAAGCACTATGTTGAAACTTTGAGCCTTTTAAATACCCATGAGCTTGGAGTGCCTATTGCTCATGTTGTTTTGTCAATGACAATGCATACGTAAGTCATGTCACAAGATCAATTGATTATCATAAATTGATACATTAGAATAACCATAAGCATACCTAGGATTGTTCAGGAACTGCTACCTAATCACTGTATTTGGAATTAGGGAGAAAGATAAAATTGTGGAATCAATCAAAGAAAACATTCGACAGGAACTAAGATCTCAGAAAGATACACTGTAATGATGTTACACATGAGGTAATAGAGATTGATGTGAGTCCCCAGAGGAAGCATATGTGATTGTCTTCAGTGATTATGCCTGTCAAGTTATGTAAATTATAACATAAACTATATCTGTAGTTAAAGTTATAGCCCTCATTGTTTTTCATTTTTAAAATTTTCTTCTTTTATCAATTTTGATTTTGAGCTGTGAACTGGGGACCATGAGCTAAAGATGACTTTTGGACTGTGGTTAATATCTTATATTAGAAGGAAAACAAATCAAACATGCTTTTGTTTATTTGTGGCACCATGCCTGAAAGTTAATTGTATGTTGGTTGCTGATCAAGGTTCAGCAAACACTTTATCTACAGGGCACAGCATTATACTTAAACAGATAGCACAATTTGTCTATTGATGAGATCAGTATCTGGAATTGCTTCCAGCAAGTCTGGAAAAGACCTTCCTTTCAACCCAATGTCAGATGTTGAATTGTAACTGTGGAGGAAATGATCAATCTATCAGGGGGTGGTCAGAGTTTGAATCAGGTTTGCGCTGTACATTCTGTAAGAATTAATCTGGCAGGTAGTACTACAGCATGTCGATTTGAAAGCTACATGCCTAACCTCCCATTATAGTTCTTGACTACATTCTAAGACTTACTAAATGAAAAAAAGAGCTACAATACTGGAAATCTAAAATAAAAACTGAAAAAGCTGGAGAAACTCAGCACATCTGGCATTATCTGTGGAGAGAAAACAAAGTTAACATTTGGCCCCTTCGGGGTCACTGGATCCAAAATGTTGATTCTGCTTTTTTTCCATGGATCCAAAATGTTGATTCTGCTTTTTTTCCACAGATGCCGAACAGCTGACTTCCTCAGTAATATCGTTTTTAATTTTACTACTTCTTCTAAAAGGTGGCCCTGATTGACACCTACCGAAACCATTATCGATGCTCATGCAACAATGTAAGTGGAAACTCTTTAAGTAATCTGGCCAGTTTTGTTATTTTCTTTTATTTATCATTTCAGTGTGTTTGTTTGCCTGTCTGTCTTTTGTGAGAGTGGGGCTGAACACAAAGGCTTTTGTTTTTATAGCATTGATTAATTAGATTACTTAGTTGTTTAATTTTGCTCTACTAAAGTTATTGTACTATTAGTAAATTGCAAAGTCTTTTGTTTGAGATGCAAACTGGGCTTAAGAATTTATTATTTGCAGAGCCTGGGATTAGTTATACAAAAAGTCTGGTTGGGAACCACTGAGAGATATTCTGAGGGTCTTTAAATGTTTTACTTTGACTGTGTAGCAAATACAGAGATTGAAAGGTTGTTTTGGTTCAAAAGTATGTTTCCACATCGTAACGCTATATTTAATGAATTATCTTGTTATATGAGACAAATGTCTCAATATTTTAGACTCACCAGTGGTCTGTCCTCTGCCACTGACAATTAGACATGTCCCAGTCTCAGCATTGAGGATTGAGGATTGTTGCAGCAAACTATCCAATCCAGAAGACAACATAATGATCAGTGATGGGCACACAGAATCCAGTTGACCTTGAAAAAAGAAGAAACCTTTTTTGAACACATTTTAAAACTTACCACTTTATGAGCATTAACACTCTAAGAAGACACAAACAGTCAATCAGCAGCTGAAATGCAAAAATGAGTAAACTATCACCACTAGTTTTGTGGACCAGAAACAGGGCAAGTTCAGCACTCGAAAGCCAAACCTTCACTAAGAAGTTAGTAAGAGGCACAATGGGAAATGTGGGTCAGGGAATGAGAAAAACTACAGCCACTAAAATAAAGGATCACTTAATGAAAGCAGGCCCTTAAGCAGCCAATGAATGCTCCCGAAGAGAAGTTACTTAATTCTAGGTGAAATGGTGATAATCTTTATAGAAATGGCACAACGATCAGAAAGTAAGGCAAGAGAGTAAAAAATAGAGTCCCCACCTCTCAAAGATGAACATTCATTAGGAACAGTTGCAAATAACAGTGAAAAAATCGAAAAAATAAAATATACGATAGCTGAAGTCTTGGGAAATTCTTAGAATTAAGTTAAGAGAGGCAGCTGCAAACATAGAGAAAGATTTAAAAATTACACAACCGGACAACTTTATTTAATAAATTGTACAGAAGAAAGTGCATTGTGTTTTGAATGGCTAACGGCAAGAAAACATCCATTATACCCAAGAAGAAGATGGAAAATTGCACCTTGGCTGCAGAAGGCAGGAAAACCCCTAAAAAAGCTGGCAAGCCACTATTCTGATTTTGAAAAATGTGTGAAAATTCAGTAAGCAGGACAAAGAGTCAGTATTTCATTGAAACAGAACTTAAAACTTTGAAAGTGGTAGATAACAACAGTTCAGCATTTAACAGAATTTACAGCCCTTTTTGGAAAAGCTTGATATTTTACTATTCCAATGCAGAGTTTAAAAGGACTGGTTGACAAAAGAATTACAGCAAAACTGTTGCAGTACAGAGCCAAAGAACTTTACAGCAACAGAATCTAAATGGTGCAAACTGAAAGCAAGATGGTAGGTTACAACTCGCATTGAAATGATACATAGTTCAAGCAGCTTTGCATGAATTTGTAACCATATTAAGAAGAAATAAAAGAAATGAGTCCATATTGGCATTGTGGATCATCTGTCCTTCACAAGCACAGACAATATTTAGTAGTGACAGAAGAATGCTACATCTCTAAGGCTTTTGGTCACTTCCAAAGATGTCCAGCAGTAAGGCAATTACAGACCTGCAAACAATTGGAGACCCCATGTGAAGAGCTCAAACTGGTCAAGCAATTTCCTTTACAACTGGTAACTGAGATGATCATAACAGAAATATGTGATCCCAAGGCTGAGGTTTCACAGAACCTGTTTGTATCAATGGATACATGGTTACTTTTAATCTTGATAAAAGTACAAGTGTCACACTCCAGTTATCCAAATACCATGTCTTAAGAATAAAGCATTACAGGAGAGATGATTAGTGGAACGACTGTCAATGCACTGAAGAGAGTTGAAAATAGTTACACAGTTTGTAAAAACACTCTTCATGGTTGAAGAAGTTTGACCACCTCTCAGAGAAAAAGGTGGTCTGGAAACAGACATTAAAAAAAATTGCCCAGAAATAAATAGTTGTTGACCAACCCAACATTTGTTGGAAGATCACATTGGGCTTGTTAAGCTCAAGGAGAAACAAAACAATGAACCTGTTGAGAGAATCTGCATTAAATAAAACACTTCACATAGCCAAAAAGAAATAGCAGCCAACAGGTCAAGAGATTTTGTATTTAAGGATTAGCAGACTAAAAGCATGGCAAGTTGATGGAGAACACATAACTTTAATACCAGCAGCATTTCACAGTCACAGACACCTTAGTCATGTCTGACAGAAGGCTAGTTATTCCACCTTCCCTTTGGGACAAATTATTGGAAAGGCAATACACTGGGGATACATTAGGCATTAGCACGTGTATAGCCAGGACTTTGTCAATGGTATAGTGACCAGAAATCTCAAAAGAGATTGAAGATGACATAACTCATTGTGAAAAATGTGATTATGTAGGATTCCTGTGTCTGGAAAACACTCTTGTATCTCTGAAACATATTAGTAGATAAAATGTAGCCAAGCTTGTGAGAAGAGGCAAATACTGAGCAGTACAGGCCAGTGGTGAGTTGGTGAGGTGTTTTTAATAGTATTCAGACAGCAAAACAGCCTGGTGAATAAACTAATTTAGCAGAATTGCCCTACCAGTGACAAAGAGAGGGTGAATGGAATAGCAATATTCCGGTAATACAACCAAGGGTTTGAAAGAGGTTGGTTCAGCAGTCAAGCAATGTCACAAGGCAAATGAATATGTCCAACTGCATCAACAGGTTGAGGTCAAAACATTGTACACATCAACCCAGATGTAGAAACAGATTGAGAGGACAGATTTGCTTCAACAACACCACTATGGAATCCAGGCCAATGCCCATAGATTCATGACATGGTCAAAAAGAGAAATTGTCTGGTCTAAGCAATAAGGAGTGCAAAAAAGAGAGTATCTGTTCCAATTGGAAAAATATTGCCTGGCCAGGAAATCCAGAATTCCCCGAGGAAGAAAGCATTTGTTTCCACAGAGTAGCTGCCCTCCGTGTTTGACTTTCAGAAGAATAAAGGTCCCTCAACTAATGTTATGAGAAAACCTCCTGTGTTACCAGGGAAGAATTCTCTGAGAAGGGAAGTCAGAAGATTAAGGGTCCGCCAGATAATTATATGAACCAATGACCACCAGGAATCTCATCCTTCACAAAGAATATCCAAGAGACAAAAGATTCTCTGGAAATAACTGAACCAATCAGAAATGAAGCAAATAAGCAGAAGACTTACCATTCTTCCAAATCTGAAGAGGGCGCATTCTGGCATAGTTGTGAAACATTCAAACCTCATGCAATTGTGAAGTTAGAGACTTAAGAGAAATGGGGTAGAGGTAAATGTAATATATGCAATGGCTAACCGTGGTGAAAGGAGACAACATTCTTACTCCAGGTATGGATCTATTAAACCTCCTCTGGATAAACATTTACATTTACACGCACTTATAGTCCTCTTTAAATAAGGGAACTAAATAAGGAAATTAAAAATGCACACAGTACTTAAGATGTGTTCTTACCATTGCCCTATACAACTGAAACATATCATCTTTACTTTTGCGCTCAATTCCTCTCTTAATAAAAGGATAGCCATCTTAAAAACTTGTTGTATCTGCACACTGCATTTTGTGGCTAGGTCCGTCTCTATCTCAGAATTGTGCAGTTGCTCATTGTTTAGTTAATACTCTGCTTGTTTTTATTCTTCCTGCTAAAATAAACAAGTTCCAATATTATACTCCATCAGCCAGACTTTGGCCGAAACTCATGAAGGTTTATTCAATTGGATGGTGTCACCGGTGGAGATCTACATGAGACCCTAAGAGGAGCAGTCATATTCTGCACAACCCTTAATAGCCCTTCACAATTATGCCTAGCAAGCTAATGTAAACTGTACATATTGCGATCATTCAAGGCTTTATTATGCTTGATTTGTATCTATAGACTACCAACAGATGGGAAGAATGAAGAGGATCAAATCTCTATTGAAATCACATACAGGTGCAAACTTTATAGAACACCAATAATGGAGGAGATTATTTATCTGAAAGTAGACTGCAGTAATGGTAGTGTTAAGGGCAGAGGGGGGCAATTATTTGTAAGTTGTGTTTAACAGAATGTTCAAAAACTGTAGATGCCCAGACTGTTGAGAAAGGAGATACAGTAGGCTTGGTTCTTGAGAATGATTTGGGTCACGTAGATCATGTATAAATGGGGGAACATTTAGGGAACAATGATCATTACACCATTAGTCAACCTGGATAAATGCGAGGTGATGGATTTTGGAAGGTCGAATTTGAAAGCTGAGTACAGGATTAAGGATAGGATTCTTGGCAGTGTGGAGGAACAGAGGGATCTTGGTGTGCAGATACATAGATCCCTTAAAATGGCCACCCAAGTGGACAGGGTTGTTAAGAAAGCATATGGTGTTTTGGCTTTCATTAGCAGGGGGATTGAGTTTAAGAGTCATGAGATCTTGTTGCAGCTCTATAAAATTTTGGTTAGACCGCACTTGGAATACTGCGTCCAGTCCTGGTCGCCCTATTATAGGGAAGATGTGGATGCTTTGGAGAGGGTTCAGAGGACGTTTACCAGGATGCTGCCTGGACTGGAGGGTTTATCTTATGAAGAGAGGTTGACTGAGCTCGGACTCTTTTCATTGGAGAAAAGGAGGAGGAGAGGGGACCTAATTGAGGTATACAAGATAATGAGAGGCAGAGATAGAGTTGATAGCCACAGCCTATTTCCCAGGGCAGAAGAGGCTAACACGAGGGGTCATAGTTTTAAGCTGGTTGGAGGAAAGTATAGAGGGGATCTCAGAGAGTTGTGAGAGCATGGAATGCATTGCCAGCAGTTGTGGAAGCAAGGTCATTGGGGTCATTTAAGAGACTGCTGGACATGCATACGGTCACAAAAATTTGAGGATGCATACATGAGGATCAATGGTTGGCACAACATTGTGGGCTGAAGGGCCTGTTCTGTGCTGTACTGTTCTATGTTCTAAGTTTGAGGGTACCAATACAAAGAAAAAAACAATGAACAATCCAGGGTCTGAATAATAAACTGAGGTGAGCCAGCCTTAACAGGAAAGACCAGACCTGGGCTGGATAGATCGGGACACGTTTTGACAGGCACTGACTGGATCTGCCCATGGCTGAAGTTAACATAAAATGGCTGCATGTAGTTTTTAGCTGACATAAGATGGCTGAAGAGAATTGATAGCTCAGGTAGTAGTTTTCACAGTAAGAATCATGGCCTTTGTACACATAGCAACCAGG
This sequence comes from Stegostoma tigrinum, assembly GCF_030684315.1. Lineage (NCBI taxonomy): Eukaryota > Metazoa > Chordata > Chondrichthyes > Orectolobiformes > Stegostomatidae > Stegostoma > Stegostoma tigrinum. Next base: position 49,783,211 of record NC_081358.1, read on the forward strand.
TAAGATAATAGAATGTTTTGTGGGAATCACAATAGGATATTAACGAGAAGAAGTGAAGGGATGTAGACATTGAGAGATTTCTGATGAGGGAAACTTGGATGGAAGCCTTTTGACAAGCGAATTTAACGTCCTCAGTTGACGACCGAATAGAACATGACAGGAAACGCTACTCTTCCCCTTAGTTAAGACACCTTAAGTAATTATAATTATATATATGTGAATATACATGTATATATTCATACAACAATGCTAATAGCTTCAGTTTTAGTGCATTAGGCATCGGAGAATTTAATTAGTGATAATGGGAACTGCAGACACTGGAGAATCCAAGATAACAAAGTGTGAAGCTGGATGAACACAGCAGGCCAAGCAGCATCTCAGGAGCGCAAAAGCTGACGTTTCAGGTCTAGACCCTTCATCAGAGACGGGGATGGGGAGAGGGTTCTGGAATAAATAGGGAGAGAGGGGTAGGCGGACCGAAGATGGAGAGAAAAGAAGATGGGGGAGAGGATTACAAGAGAGTTGCAGTGGGAGAGAGATTCCCTGAGGTTGGTCCGGAGGGAGGAGGGTAACTTCTTCAGGTTAGGCATCCCTGGAAGAGGCTTTGCAGTGAGGTTAAAATTGTATCAGTGATAATGGGAACTGCAGAGACTGGAGAATCCAAGATAACAAAGTTATTAACCTCAGGGAATCTCTCTCCCACTGCAACTCTCTTGTAATCCTCTCCACCTATCTTCTTTTCTCTCCGTCTTCAGTCCGCCTACCCCTCTCTCCCTATTTATTCCAGAACCTTCTCCCCATCCCCCTCTCTGATGAAGGGTCTAGGCCCGAAATGTCAGCTTTTATGCTCCTGAGATGCTGCTTGGCCCGCTGTGTTCATCCAGCTTCACACTTTGTTATCTTGGATTCTTCAGCATCTGCAGTCCCATTATCACTGATACAATTTTAACCTCACTGCAAAGCCTCTTCCAGGGATGCCTAACCTGAAGAAGTTACCCTCCTCCCTCCGGACCAACCTCAGGGAATCTCTCTCCCACTGCAACTCTCTTGTAATCCTCTCCACCTATCTTCTTTCTCTCCATCTTCAGTCCGCCCCCCCCTCCCTATTTATTCCAGAACCCTCTCCCCATCCCCCTCTCTGATGGAGAATTTAGTTAGGTTCCTAGAGAAACTCAGCTCTAGGCACAGAGACAGTCTTGCTAAGGAGTACCCTTGGGGGAAAAAAAAATCCTTCTAGGAGGGTGTGCAAATATCTGTATTGGAATGTGATTGAGTAAGCTGGATTGTGAAAGCCAAAGGACAGATGCTAAGGATGTTTGGTAAGCATCAAGAGCTCATGGGCTGGCATAGGTTGTCCATATAATTATCCATCATTGACCATGCAGTCATAGGATTAGGTGTATATGTCAGAAGGGAGATGGCAAGTGCTGATGTCAATTTTGCACGTAATCATTTGAACATGAAGATATCAATAAAGTGTACCTGGTTGGGAAAGCCAGTGTGTCTTGGAGGCTGCCTCTCCCAAGCTGCAGTGGTAAGGAACTCTGAATAAAGATCAAATAGTATCATCAAACTTTAGACTCAAGGGTCCTCTTTGAAATCTCTCTCCAACAACAGGACAAACTGTTGCTGAACAATGGGCCATCTTCAAAGTAGAAATGATTCAGGCACAGACAGGATGTATTCCTTCAAAAGGGAACAAAGTCAGAGATTCCTGAATGAAACGGAGAAAGAAATTAGGATATAGCTGAATGTATGTGCTTAGGACAGGTGTCAGGTAGACAATACAAGTAAGAATCAGTCTGACTATAGAAGATTCAAATGTAAGGTGAGAAATATTAGATGCAAAGAGAGATTTTGAAACGATACTGGCAGCTAACATAAAAGGGAATCCTGAAGTCATCAACCGGCCAATTAGGAACCTGAAAGGGAATTTGTACATGGAAGCAGGGGGAAAGGTTGAGATATTAAATGAATATTCAGAAGAAAAAAGAAGTAATATTGGACTCAAAATGTTAACTCTGTTTCTGTCTCCATAAATGCTGGCAGTACAGTTGAGTTTCTCCAGTTGTGTCTGGTTTTACAAAATAAGTTATTACTCATAATAAATAACTAGAGGAAAAACAGATCAATCAACATGCCTGCAGTGCAAAATGAGTCTGCTAATGCAAAACACATGATGTTCTGAATAAATGAGTATCAGGCACCAAAAGTAAAACACTTGAATGTAGACATAAAATGTCTCAATGATAAACAAGCTGGAACAAACTCAACAAAATTAGATCTTCAATTTAAACTTGAAAAGCTGTAGTATCAGGAGTCTCTCATGGAAAAAAATGTCTTGAGTGGGAGAAGGAATTATTGAAGCATTACAACAGTTGATTGAGAGCAAAATTAAACACCAAGACTGAAAACTACTGAAGCTTCATTGCAGAGGTTTTAAACTCTGATGCAACTTTGGAGATAAAGAAAGATGAGATGTGCAGTATAGAGAAGCAGATCCAGACTTTAAACGCACTGAAAAGGTGCACAACTGCCTTGGTCCAGGCTTATACATTTGCTGTGAATCAAAGCAATGAAATGACAATACCTGTTATGGAGGAAGTGATTAGGAAGATAACTTGAAATTTCTTGTCAATCAGAAACAAATACCATCTATCGCAAACTTAACGGATCTATTGAAAGCTCATTTTTATCTTAAGAGGAGAAGATGAAAGGGAAACCCCAAGAGATTTGGAAGCATATGGTTGATGAATTGCATGGAACAGTAAGAGTAATGGAAAGAAAAATTAATAAAATCCAGAATAGGAAAATCTTTGACATCCATTCTAGAGAATTAAATAAAGCATATTCAGAATAGAATCAGGAGAAAGTAAAAGATCTCAAAATGTGCAGATATTGAAACCAACAGGAATGTAAAACACATTTGTGTGAACATAAAAACTTCTAAATAACACTTTTCAAACAGCTAGAGGGATTTTGATTGGAACAGTAGTGAATTGTTAACACACCAAGAAGCCATTTTGATATTATTGAATAAAAATAAGAATTTACTCATGTTTGAATTTGGAAAATGAATTTAAAGTCAGAATTTTGCTTACCACTGATGAAAAGACTAACGATTGGTTCATGGGCTTAATTAGAGCATTGCAGAGTTAAAAAAAGAGTATAAGAAAAAGTGCTGATGTTCAGTTATGTAAATATTATAGAGCTTAAACTTGATAATTCTACTTTTTTTTGTAATTACATTTGTAGTTTTGTAAATGCAACATATGTAAGTATGTAAATGAAAATATTAACTCTATTATTTAGAGTAATTTGTTTGTTATATGTTATATGTTTATGACAAGACTTGTCTTTTCAAAGCCATTGAATAGAATCCTCTGTTTTCAGGAAATTCCTTTAAAGTGGAAAGGTGTGATTAATTTTCGTATGAGTTTTTATTCTGTAAGAGCTAGAAAATCGGTAAAATTATAACATTCAATTCCAATAGATTGCCAAATCTAGCTGATTTAACAAAAGTTAGGAATTTTCAGTTTTGACTCACAAGAGAGTCAGGCACTTGCAGGTTTTCAAAAGGACATTTCAAATAGTTCAAGGATAGCCAAACAGCAAGACATGTGTGCTATGGAGGCTCAGAAGAAGCCAGATGCCACTAAGGGTCCAATGGGCAAGGGTGAGTGTGACCTCACGAGGAGCTCTTATTTTCTATAGCTGAGTAAGATTTGAGTTATGGAAAAAAATTTAGGGGGCTTCACTTCATAGTGAAGCTCACTATGAATAAGCTGTAGTACGATCTGTTAGTCAGTGCTGAAATGCAGCTTTCAGGACCGAGAAGAGTCTTGTCCCAGGAATGGAAGCTGAACAACCCGAACTTGAGCGATTGTTGATTTAGCCTAAAATGGAGTCAAGTCCAAGGGTGGTTAAAAGTCAGATCATTGTAAGTGAAGAATGATAAAGCTTGTGAAGTTTTAATGAGATTTTCTGAGCTGCCACATCATCAAGGTTTGGGGTATTTGCTACAAAATCTGTGGTATCTGGTTCAATCATAAATGCACATTTACGTATTCTGTTCTGCAACAACCATAGTTATCCACATAGTGTTCATCCAGCCTCACATTTTATTATCCACATAGTATTTGTCTCATGTTAAGTTTGAAATGTTAAAAATGTAAGTTATGTCTACCTTTGCATAATCTAAATCGTTTTGATCAATAATATTTGTCTCTGAGAGCATCTTTATTTGTAATAATCTTGTTTTTTGTTGACTAAGGAAACATGTTTGCATTTTTTCTAACACTAAACCAGAAGCAGTTTGAAAACAATATAATGGTTAAATTTAAGATTTGTTGATACCAGTGGAGGAGTGGGGCTAGAAAGGAATTGTTGCATACCTCCATTGTCAGTCATAATAATTTCCATTGTCTTCTGTGTAGAATACTCCCTAAGCAATAGAATACAAGACAGATGAGATCATGGTGAAATTGTGTAGTGTACTTGTCAGTTTGAAGCTTAGTAATTGTGCTCTGTTCTAACGACTGTGGCACAGGGGATATGTTCAAATCCTGGAAACAATGCAAAGGAGAAACAGAACATTCAGCCTCAGTTGTTACATGTTTGAGACATGAGGAAAGGAGGAAGTTATATTCAATCCTTGACAGGAGGTGACTGTGGGAGCTTGCTATGTCCAAATTGGCAGCAATATTCACTTGCTTAACAAGCACTTTCAAGAAGATGGTAAATTCTGAAGTAGGTATTGTATAATTGCAAGACTTTCCAAGGATGGACCACATGTGGGGAAACTCCATTTTTAGGAGACAGCAAGAAATGCAGATGCTGGAAGTCAGAGTCGACAGTGTGAAGCTGGAAGAGCACCATAGGAGCATGACTCTGATGAAGTGTCCCGATCCAAAATATTGACTTTCCTGCTCTTCTAACTAGCATTTTAGTTCATTTTCGATGATACAATATATTGTAGAGCAACACTTCAAAACGCATCCTGTAGCACACCTAGAACCACAACAGGACAAGGATGTATGAAGGAAACAATATAATTTTACATCCTAGCCGAGGGATTCATACATTTTTCATAACAGTAAATTATGCTTGTGTTTGATGTTTAAAGATGTTCTACATTCCACTCAGTATCAGAATTCAGCACAATTAGGTACAAATTACATATTTTGCTGCAGTATCCTGGTATGTGGTCTCTTCCCAATTTCAATAGCATATGCTACAGTACTTCACATTGATTAGTGAGATATATTTTCAGTTCCATGATAGTCTAATTTTGGCCCTGCGTAAGTGAAATTGCCAACTGAATGCAGAGATCTGTGTGAATGCCCTTCAGGTATTGATATGAATTCATTTCCTACAGGAGACCTGAAACATAGCAGAGACCGGAAATTTTCATCCTAACAGATTGTGATGATGTGCAATGTTACAAACTTTTTTTCAGGAGTGGTAAGCATCATTTGGGCAACATAACTTGTCTTTGATATCTTTGAACAAGGCAGTACTACGCAATCATTATTTGCGGCTCCCTGTGCCATCCGCCATCAATGTGTTTTATCCTCAGACTTCTACCAGCGTTTCCCTTGAACCAAGCAATTGAGGTATGTGAGAGCAGTTTGGAGATATTCATACACTCTGAGTCTGAGCCTCCACCAGCTCCCTTGCTGTGTAAGTTTCAGAAGCCAGTCAATGAGAAATAAGAGTTTGATTCTGAATTCCTACCAATTCAATGACAAACTCCTTCAGAACATGTGAACATTAAACTTTGTAGAAAAGCTTATTAAAAAAATTAGAGAAATGTTCTGCAGTGAGGCTTTCTAGATGTGATACAGAGATTTCACTTTCATAAGAACAATAAATTGACAATTAAACTTCTGATCACTGTGTAAAAGTAAAAGTCCAGCCCTTAAAGACAGAGATTAGGATAAATTTTCTGACAGAAGACTTTTAGTCTTTGGGACACTCCGTCAAAAGACAGTGGAGAAAAGTCCTTGAATATTTTTTGAAGTGAGATGTGGATAAGGTATTGATCAGCAATGGATGAAAGGTTATCAGGGGTAGCCATGAATGTGGAGTGATCAAATCAGCCGTAGTCTTATTGAATGATGGACCAGGTTCAAAAAGCTACCTCTGCTCGTAATTCAAATATATGTTCATATGTATGGTCAGACAGGAATTGCCTTATGTAAAACAAAGATTGAAATTCATAGACAGTGGTGTATCAGGATTGCAACCTGTCAACCTACCTTCCCTTTTCTTTCATCGCATGTCTCGAAGACATGGTCTTTGCATCAACACTGAAGGTGATCACACCACTTCTTACACTCCTTCGATCTCTGTTTTGGGAAGAAAACGGCCAGGAAGGAGGGGGAGGAGTAATTTCAGAACAGTTCTTTGAGGCCAATGAAGAAGTGAAAAATTGTTTAAAACCAAGCAAATTCCTATATGCCACTTTGCTAAAGGTGATTAATTACCCCGCATAATTCTTGCATAGGCTATGTCTTTCAGAGGCTCCACTTCCACCAGAATGACATCCTGCCAGCGTAAGTATGTGAGAGAAATACAAAAGTCAGTTGCATTCCCCTCCTTTGGAATAACAACACTGGAAATCCGGCAGAACTGCTTCCAGTTGATAATTTGGTTTCCCCACCTGTTTTGCATGGAATTGGTTCAAACCAGTTAAACTGCTTAATAAATATGTGGCCAATTGGCTTGACCCCAGTAGGTGCAAAATGCCAAATTCCTTAGGTATGTATCTATTATTCATGACTGCTCTTCGCCTCAACTCCACTTTTACACCTCTCTCCAGATCCTTCGGTGCTACATAAAGTTATAGTAATTTCAGTCTTGTTGGGTCTAACAGATCCTTGATACAAAAGGACTTTTAGGAGATGGCCATTGAGATTTCTGTGAAATGTCCTTTCTGTGAAAAGGTGCTTTCTGATTCTGGTCCTGAATGGAAACCCTAAGTCTGTGAGAATCAGAATAACAATGGCACAGCTTGAAGGAGAGTCTTCAGCCTCATGTCTGAGCTGGTCCTTTGGTAGAGCTATATCCAATTTGTTCAATGCTGTTGCTCTTCTCTTATAGCCCTACATATTTCTTTTCCTTTATTTTGAATTTGCTTCCAACAACCTTTAAACTTTGCAGATCACAACAACTCATAGAATTGATGCAAAAAAAGTGACCTCAAGTTGCCTCATTGCCAATTATTTTCTATCCATGCTCCCTAGTCATTAACCCTCCTGCCAATAAAGAGACATACCTCGTATTTACATTTCAGAAATGTTCAAAGCTCTGAATACTCTAGCAAAGCTCCTCTTAATCCTTCTGTTATAAAGACAGCAACTTATTAAATCTCTTCCATACCCTCTCTAAGGTCTTACAATCATTCTCCCATCAGAGGAAATAGTTTCTCAATAATTGTTTTGTTGTATGATTTTATGCCCACACCCCTGAGTTTAGGTTCAAGATAGGCTGTTTGAGGGAAAAGCAAGTAACTGTCTTCAGGCTCGGGCTTCTTCAGAGCCCTGTTTATTATACATTAAGACTGTATGCTGCAATGCAAGGTTTTCAAAGATATACCAGACTCTAAGATTGTAACTATGTCATTGTCAGAATATTCCATAAACTCTACCTGTTAATGCTTATTGGTCTACACCATGTGCTCCTTTGCTTGTGTTTCTAACATTCACAAAGTTAAGCTCCAGGCTTTTCCCGCATCTCCAAGAACTTCTGTCTTTCCTTTCTTAATTCTATTGTTTATGCCCAGTGAGGAGTAGCCCTGTGCTGTCATCACAAGATTGCTCCAGAATCCTAAAACATTTACACAACAACAGTGTCCCTATCGATCCTTCCAACATGCTCAGCCCCATTTAAATCATTCCTCAGCTTTAGACTTCAATTTAACAATGATATTTGTGATTAGTCACACTTGCAAATTCCACAGAAGTTGCGGAAAACTGAGCTGGCATTTTATACATAAATTGTAACTATTAATAAACCTTTTGCCAACTATGAGATTCATGCAAATATCGAAAGTGGAGACATACTCCTGAGTTGGCTGATCTCAACTGAGTGGCACTACAGTTTGCTTTCCCTCAGCTAGTTTAGTAAGATGTTGTTGACCAGTGTTCTCCCTCCTTGTCCCATGGCAGGATTTGGAGGAAGAACAGTGGCGTTGTCCCCTTGCCAACAGTTATCCCCAAACTAGTCAAAGTCATTGGAGACGGGTTATCTGGATCATTACATGGTGTAGTACCATATTTCCTACATTTCAACTTCAGAATTACTTCATTGTCTTTAAAACATTTTGGGAAATTATGAAGTCAAAAATGGACTGTGCAGATCCATTATTTTGATATATTCTATATTAATTAATTTATTTATTGATATAAATGTATTTCTACCATGGATGGCCCCCAACATATTTCGAACTGATTCTTGCAAGGAATAGACATCTTCAAGAGATCAAGAGAGGGTCTGAGAAAATTATTAAACCCATTGGCAGAAAAGTAATTTCTATAGCAGTTAACAAAACACGTATCCCTGAAGCTTGTATTACTCATCTTGTAATGCAATAGAACTGTGAATGCACAATGGTTACCTTAGTGGTAAAATCATAAAATATTACAATTGGCACAATACAATGACTGTTGTTTAATGTTAACGCATGGATGAGAATGTGCTCATTGCTTTCCATTTAGGAAGTTCGCCAATTTAAACAAATCTAACTCTTTTTCAGTCTTGGTCTAGGTTTCTTGTGAATAGTTGCTTATGATTCAGTGCAATTTGTTAAAGTCTGCAGGAATGTTGAATGGAAATATTTTCTGGGAATTCCTTCAGGGAACACAAGTTGTTGAGGATTTTGCCGGAGGTGTATTAGTTCAGCTCACCCGATCTTTTTCCTCTGCCTCCTGAAACACTTGGATTTCCCTGGACACAGACTTTCTATGAGCAGTAGCCGTGACTGTTACTGCTCAGATATAGTGTTAATACTTGATAGAAATGTGAAAGATGTAGGTTAAAAATAGAATTAGCCAGATCCCTACTTAGCATCTGCTTTTAGGAAGCCTTGCATATGGTTAGTTATTTTGTTTGCATGTCCTGACTTTCCTTTTTGTTGGGGGTTGGAGAAGTGGCTAACTTTGACAATCTATTTCTGGGAAACTTCACTGTGGTTCATTGGCGAGAGGATGCAGAGATGAGAATATCTCTATCATTATGTTGCTGACAACGTCTGGCATGACATGATCCTTATACTTTATCTTGGCAATGAAAGCGCTAAAAAGCAAACAAAAATAAAAGGGAATTGAAACAAGCTGAAGATTTACTGAGATCAAGATGACCAGATAATGTTATTATAAGTGGAGGTACATGTAACTTGATTGCTTACCACTGCTCTCTATACCAATGTAAATGAAAGCATAGACAAGGGATTTTCCAATAGCTGGTTAGTGACAAAAACAATGCGTATTTACATAGGGTTTAAAATGTATTAAACGAAGGTGCTTCATAAGAGTAGTTTTAAACAAAATTTGACACCAGGCCACACAAGTAGATATTGGAGCAGACAACCAGTAGCTTGCTCAAAGAGGTAGATTTGATATTATCTTAAAGGAGAAAAGTCGGATGACAGTGACAGGGATGTTTAATAAATGAATTTCAGAGCCTGGGATATCGGCAACCGAAGGCAGAGCCACTTATGATGAAACAATTAAAATTCAGAATAAGCAAGAAGCCAGAACTGAAAGAACACAGATATCTCAAATGCCTTGTAGGGTTGGAAAAGATGGAGGAATTGGAAAACAAGGATAAGAATTTTAAAATTGAGGTGTTGTTTAAACAGGGCCAAGGTAAGTCTTTGAGCACAGGGGTCCTGCAGCCAGGGACTTATTGTGAATTAGGACATGGGGTTGAAATAGGAAGAAGGGTGGTGGGGGGAACTATAGGGAGATCAAAAATTCAGAATCCACATAGCTCGATGAAAATTGGCTTTAAAGTCCTCTGAACATTAAAGATGGGTTGAACTTCCTGACAACAAGAGTTGTGAAGTCTTTTTCCATGAATTCTCATCTCAAATATGCTCACTGAAATACCAGCTCACCAAGATTCATTGTTCCTCTTCAATTAATTTCTCTTCAATTGAATAAAACATGTTTTCAGATACTTGACAGTAAATAAGAGATCTCATGTGGTAGACTTCAGAGTAGGTAGTTGCTGCTTTATCCTTCTCATTTTTATAGCTAATGGCTTTGATTGAGTTTGGATATTGGTACTCTAACCTGAGCCAAGGTCCAGAAAAGATGGAAGAGTGTCGTGGGGAAGACTTGAGGGGTCGGGGACAGGTTTTCCAAGGGTGGGGGGGCTACACAGTCGGACGAAAGGTGGGAGACTGTCCAGGGAGCAGTAGGACTTTGTCCAGTGAGACAAGGAATGTTCAGCTAAGGATGGGAGGGTATACATGGAATCACCTGTCTTTTTGTTTGTGGTATAGTAGAGGAGATGGATGATTGCATGGATAACAGGGAGATGGGTATATAAGGACACGGGTAATGCTGTCATCAACTAAGTCCTGAGAGCGTGTATGAGGATAATAGCAGGGGAAGGATATAGTCACAGTGATAGTCACAGTAGTTAGATATGTTCAAGTGATAGTTTAAGGGTCATATGTAGATAATAGATAGTTTAATGTTTAGGGGGCCTATTAAATGTCCGGATGCTGATGAATAGAGTTGGGGGGTATGAGCATATCAACATTTAAGAGGTCAGACTGGAGGTAGGGTAGAACTACCCACATATACAAGTATGGGATCAACAGTAATGGGGTAGATTCAAGGTTGTCAGAATAGATAGGAATGACAAGGCAGTGTACTATTGTGGAGGGGGCTTGGTGGATGTCAAGGGGACGTGTTGGAGGAAACTGTGTATGTAAATCTCACTCATAGGCACAAGTAAAAAGGCAGCACCCAAACAAAAGGAGGCTATGTGTGGGTGAATAAGGATAATCATAGAATCATAGATATTAAATTACAGAAGGAGGTCTTTCAACCCATTGCCTCTGTACTGGCTCCCAATTTAGAACTGAACTAGTCTCATTCTTTGGCCATATCTTCTTCACTTTCAAACATATATCCAGCTCTTTTTTGAAACCTCATAGGGAATCTGCTTTCACCACTCTCCCAGGCAGTTAATTCAAACACCTAACAACTTTCTGAGAAAAGAGGCTCCTCCTCATCTCACTCCTAGTTCTTTTGCTGGCAATGTTGAAACTGTGGCCCCTTGTTACTGACATAACAAATGATGGAAACAGAATATCCTTTTTTACCCTGTCAACATTTGTTTATTATTTTGAATAAGGTCATCTCTTAATCTTCTCTGCTCCAAGGAGGTGAAGCCTAATTTGAGAGCTTAAATTTTTGACATCCTATTAATTATAGGTCAAGTGTATAGAAAGCCATGTTCAGCTGCTCTCTCCATCAACACCCAAGAAATCAGCATTATGCAGAATCTCAAGGGGCACATTCAAATCAGATCTTGTTGAGGTGTGAAACTAATTTTACTTATAATCTGGCTGGAATCTTGTGAGACCTGTGGTACGGACAAAGTCATTGACGAAGAGAGAGAGCTGTGAGGTTTCAGAGGCTCAGATTGGGGCAATTAAAGGAATGGAATCTACGGTTTCCTGGCAGCAAGTGTGTAGATCACGTGTTTATAAAGGTTATAGTAGCATGGCGAGGTGAGCATGATTGTGATGTAAGATGGTTAATGGGAAGCTCACTATTATGTAAGGAAAAACAGACGGATGTGCTTCAATTACCCCAGTCAAAGCCGAATGTTTTCACGCACAGGAATGTCTTGTCACAAGACAATCTTCTCTATGGCCCCACAGGATACACACTGTTCATAGCAGGTGCCAAGGAGGCCAGTGGAGGTGAGATCCCATCTGCGGGGATTAGCAGGGGCTTAAAGAATCAAGTTTGAAGGGAAAATATCAAAGAATATTCTGACGTGATGGATTGAAGCACTTGATTTGCAGGTCACCTCCGCTTCATACTACTGTGACACAGGACAACTTGGCCCTTCTCCTGATCTTGGTGTGGCTGTGGAAGCACTGATTTAGAGGACAGCACCAGCAGTGTCAGCACAGGGGCCACGGTGCCAGGGGCAATGGCCTAAAACAGAACACACAGCAGCTATTATCAAATGAGCCAGAGGAAGTATATTTGGATTGCTTGGAAAGTGATGTCTGACATATTTGAGCTGTTGAGTAAGACCTGCAACCACAGGGACTGGGAGGCAATCTAATGGTGACATTGAAGGTCACTGCAGCCAGATTATCACTCCAGGGCTGGTTATATGTGGGACCTTTGAGGATATCTCAGCCTGTGATATGCAAAGTGTTTCTAGATGCCGTCTTCTGAAGATCCATGAATTCAGTTTGGATTCTGAAAGCTTGGGTAGTGGGATTTGCTGCAGTCACAGGATCTCCACTGATCAGAGAAATTCTTCAGCTTTATGTGCGTCTTTCAGAGACCGACCACATATACTACAGAGTCTGGACTACTCACAGAGGTCACAAGTCTTTGATGCATTGCAGTGATAACAGGACTGGCCGTTAGGAGAGGAGGGAGACAACACCCCAGTAGGTATGCTGAAATGAGGTTCAGATGTTTGCCCTTCTCAGGCAGAGCATTTCAATATTCCCCATACAGAGCATTCCACATCATTGTGGTTTGCTATATCATCCAAAACCTCACCCATCAAAGGAGAGATGACCATTGTAGAGGGACAGATGTGCAATATGGCTTGGGATGCAGGCTATCCACCCCTAATGTCTAACTAGTAGAGATTACAGAATCTTCTGTGTATTAACAGAAACTAATTTTCTGCAGAGATAGTAGGAACTGCAGATGCTGGAGCATCTAAGATAACACAATGTAGAGCTGGATGAACACAGCAGACCAAGCAGCATCAGAGGAGCAGGAAAGCTGATGTATCGAGTCTAGACCCTTCTTCTGCTTGGCCTGCTGCGTTCATCCAGCTCTACATTTTGTTATCTCTAATTTTCTGCATACTTGTGAGCTACATACAACATCACAGTAAATGGAGCTGTTTCTTTTGAAGTTCATGTAACGTCTCCTTGGAGAACCTTTTCAGGCCCTTATACTGCTAGATGAAGGACTGAGACAGATGCGGAAGGAGAGGGTGATGCTAATGATAGTGGGTGGCAGAGTATTGAGCATGGATATTAAGTAGCTAAGGCAGTAGTTAGCTGAGGCAGACAGCCCTGTGGCAATCTGACAGCTAACAACTTCTGAGCTGAGAGAGCTAACAATGCTTGCATTTCATAGCTTGCTTCTTAAAATATTGCTAGCTGCAAGACCACTATTTCCAATTTTGTATATATGTCATTGAGTTATATAAGTTATATGGGTTTTTATTTCCATAAATAAAGAGCACTGTTCAGCTCTGCTGATAGTATTATCCCCTACATGCATTAATCAGTTCAGTAATAAGTCGCCTTTCAACCATTTGTGTGCAACAATACAGTTGTACTCTGACCTTGACATCCAGGAAGGAAGCATGATATAGGCCTTGGTTTAACAAGCCCACATGTATGACATAGTCAAAGCCACACACTCTTCTATTTCAGCTTGAATTCATTCATGTCACCTGTAACCAAATAGAGGCAGTGCCTTGCTCAGGGCTTGATAAGGCAGCCATACAGATCAATGAAAGAGGAGCAAGTGTAATGCATTCAGTCCCTTGAGCGAGTGTTTCCATTCTCTTGGACCATAGCTGGCCTTCTAGCTCATTCCTTTATTCCTTTATTGTCCCTGTATCTTTGAGAGTCTTTCCTATCCGCAAATCTGTCATTATGTTGCTTAAGCATCCTTAATGAGGGCTAGTTCAGGAGTTTTCAACACTTTAAACGCTAGCGCATTTTGAATGAAGTTGTCCTCTAACTCCTCCAGGTCAATATTGCTTTTAGAGGCTTTTTGCCCAGAACTGAGCCCAGTGACAGGAATTGTTAGATGTCCCACTTTCTCTCTCAGACAGAATTGCAGGCATTTTTGTGGGGGTGGAGCAAGTTTAGGAGGATGAAAAATTGAGCTGGTGGCTGATCTGCCACTGTAGCGCCTACCATAGTTTTCTCCTGCAATATGGCGGTGGTTGACAGATCAGCTAGGTCACACTAACCCCACTTTTGGGGCTGGTGACATTCATAGAACAATTAACGGACACTAAAACGTGCAAAAAAATCAATATTTTAAGTACATTCTTATCAACGCATTTGTGTTCTTTTTATTCATTAACGAAATTTGGGTGTCACTAGCAACTACTTTTTATTGTCATCCCTCAGCTTCTGAGAAAGTGAAGTAAAGCCAACTACTTGAATATAACTGAGAGTGTTATTTTTCTCATACCTTCATGGGATGTGGACATTGCTACCTTGCTTTGCTTTGTCCTTGATGTACTGGTCAAGGTGGAACAGTGATAGAATTCCAAGACAGGGGGCTTTGTGATTTGAAGGGGAACTTGTGTATTGTTCCTGTTCGAGGTGAATGAGGTGGTACGTTTGAGAGATGCTGTGGAAGGAGCCTTGAAGATTTATTTAGTGGTTATGAGGACAGTCACATCGTTGTTGGTTTAGAGTCACATAAAGGCCAAACTGAGTAGGGATGTTGGATTTCCTTCCCTAAAGGTCATGAGTGAAGAAGTTTGACTTTTGCAAAAAACTTTATCGTTTAATGGTGCTTACTTATGTGACTAGTTTTTTAATTCCAGATTTATTCAATAAATTGAGTCTAATTTTCAAAGTTTGATCATGGAATTTGAGCTGTAAAATGGACACTGATGATATAGCTAGAGGGAAAGACCTAACTGAGACCAAACTGAATATTTGCTCTGATTAGCTTTGTCTAAGTGGTGGTAGACATAAAAGTGGGTTAGTGGAGGCGGATGCGCATTGTCTTACGGGTGGATGGCAACTATTTGAAAGTCATATCTGTGTTACATTGGGTATGAGGTTTCTAGTAGGCCTATAAAAATACAGTTACAGAAGGTTATTTGGGGGAGTATTGTCATTTATCATTGTCGTGAAGGAAGTCCAGGTGAAGATACAAACCACAATAATGCAAATCTCTGCCCAGTCATGCAGTATGAGATATTGTTTCCACTTCAGAGATGCTAATGTTCCATGAGCAACTGCAAGTACTCTCACAATGATGTGAACCAAAGAATCAGACAGTGCAGAAGGAGGCCATTTGGCCAATCTTGAAAAATCTAACAAGTTGATCCCATCTACCTGCTTTTCTCCCATAAAGATTCATTACACCTCTTGCTTCAGAGAAATTAGACAAGTTGTTTCATTTTAAAAGCCATACAATTACTACTGCTTTTGTTCACTGAAGGAAACATTACATTTGGAATTTTTTTGATCTGTTCATCTTTCTAATTTACTTTCCTGAGAAACAATATTTTATAAGAATTAGAAAAGACAAGAAGTATGAATTATGAATTCTGTGTTATGTGTGGTTTCTGCACAGCTCTGGAAGAAAATATAGTAAAATTTGTGAATGTCACATACTGTTCTGACTTGTATTGTACACCTCAGAAGAATGCCCCCAATATGGCAAGTACATTCATTTCCAAGTATTGCTGAATTTAAAGGGATGAGGGTGTCAAGTGTAGGGCAACACAGTGGCATGTGGAGGTGAGATAAATGGTAGTAACAGGATGCTCAAAGTGTTTGCAGAGGGGCAGGTGGAACAGTACCAGAGGGTATGCTATAATACATGCTAAATTATTGGCAGTGATCACCGCTATGGGAAACACAGTGGACTAAAATGGGCATCAATAAGATATAGCATTTGCTCAGGGGGTTAGTAGAAAGGACAGTTAGAAGGAATGTTCAACATGGTGTGCCCCCAGCTGAGGCAAATGGGTGGAAATGAGCTGTTGGGATAAAGCAAGGCGAGAGGGCATATAGAGGTTTGTCAAGAAGAGGGGCAGTACCTGGTGACCAGAAAGAACCTGGCACAGACAGTGTCCACTGTGAGCTGTGTTCCTGCCATCACTTGCCGTTCACTGGATGTGAAATGAAACTGAAAAATTGTTCGCTCTATGCCCAGTGTGAGCAGAGTCAGTATCAATTTCAGTTTGATTAGATAAGGCAGCGAAAGGGCAATTACATGAAGCAACGTGTTTATAAATTCCAGCTACATTAATTTGCAATAATTTCTTATTCCGTTTGAAATTCATGCAGAATAAACATGTTGAGGCTTCAAAAGCTGATCAAAGGTCATTGGCACGGGGCGTTGATGACCTAGTGTATTATAGCTGGACTGTTAGTCCAGAGACTCGGGTAATGTTCTGGGGATCCGGGTTCACATCCCACCACGGCAGATGGTGGAATTTGAAATCAATAAATATCTGGAATTGAGAATCTAATGATGACCATGAACCCATTGTTGATTGTCAGGAAAAATCCATTTGGTTCACTTTGGTTTCCTTTAGGGAAGGAAACTGTCATCCTTACCTGGTCTGGCCTACATCTGACTCCAGACCCACAGCAATGTGGTTGATTCTTAACTGCCCTCTGGACAATTAGGGATAGGTAATAAATGCTGGCCTAGCTAGTGATGCCCTCATCCCATCAATGAATAAAAAAAACTGTTGTGTGCTTGCCAATCTAACCTTGCTGTTCCAATAAGGCAGACGTTGCATTAATGATTTAAAAAAGATGCAAATGCTAGTCTTAATGTATCACTCGTAGAAATTCTACGGCCGCTGCGAGACTAGAAGAACATCACTTCATTGCCTGCCATATAAGTGCGATGATGGACTCTACTAAAAGCTATACGTACAATCCATTCTCTCATGCTACTCATTGGCTAACTACCAGGCCACTCAGTTTACTTGTCCTTAGCTACATCCTACTTAGAGAATCATTCTACTCTGTCCTCAATATTCACTAGAGACCCTTTGCTGGTAATTATCCAGGAGGGGAATGTCACATAGATGAGCAATTAGACAATTCCAAACATGAGCTTTTATTTGCAGATCGCAGAAGTGGCTACAAATAAAAGCAACAGAGGCTGCAATTTCCTCCCACAATGCAAACTAAATGCTGGTTTCATGATCAGCAACTTTTTTACATTCCATAATGATCTACTGCATCCAGCTCTCATTGACTGGAACCAGTTTCTGTCTGATTTGTAGCATCTGAAGCAGCTGAACTCCGTTATCCACAACGAGAGCTTCCTTCTCCCCAATGCCCTCATCCTTATCCTCAGCCAACTGATCTGATTCCCTCAGCCAACTGATCCGAATCTCTCAGTTCCTCAGCATGTCACATCATCTTCGTTGCCCACTCCAATTGTGCAGATCACAGCACACCAGGAAGATGTGGCACACTCTGCCTGGATAATATTGGAGGACCCCACACCCCATCCGCCCACCAGACTACTTTGAGTAGTGGAACCATTTCCTCAGCAGCCCCACCGTCTGTTGCACTGTGGTCCTGTTCACAGTGTGTGCACCAACTTTTGAAGGTGCCACACTGACCAAGTGTCCAACACATTACATTGAAAAGAGAGTGTCTGCTGTGCTTCAAATCCTTTCATCTCCCAAGCCGACATCAATCCATGGGATATCCATGAAATACAAAAGTGGAACCAAGCTACAACTCAGATACTGCCAAGGCTGTTGCAGTCTCCAGGCCAGAAGCAGGAGGGCTGGCATGCTTGTTGGGTGCAACCGTCAAGGCCCACAGTCAGACCTTCTGTATATACCAGACTATGCGAGGTGGCCATTTCCTATCAAAGGTAAAATCCAACAAGAGTAAGTAATGGACACTGCCGCATCCCCAACTGCCTGCGCTCTCCTTGTTTTGGAGAGGATGTAATACCCAGTCAGTATTTTTAACCCATTACCTAGAATGTTTGACACTGCGGCCTCTTTAGGTGCACAGTTAGGTCTTACCGGACACAGTCTGGCAGTTTGGAGCTGTACTGCAGCTAAATAGGATATTTGCCACATTGTCTGCAAAGTTATGATGGTGGAATGGCATTCAGTTTCGAGGATGTTCACAACTATACAGTTTAAACGAGCTCCCAGTAATTTACCTGCATGCATCTCAAATACTTTTAACTCCCAGATTTTGGGTTAACATCTGTAAGGAAGAAGTACCAATGGAGAAAACCACCCTTTTTAAATCAGCAAAGTGCACAAAACTCAATCAGGAGTAATTGCGTGAGGAAGAATTACCGGTATGAATGGAACTGAAATTTGTGATTTCTGAGGGTCAGGGGGGTGCTCAATCTGACATATTGGTACCTCATTTCACAATATGATTACTTGGCAACTTAATGTGATGTGTCTTCAATATATTTTACACCATCCCTCTGTTTTGTTTTTGTAACCTTTGTAATCAGGTATGTTGAAATCACTGATGGTAGCAGCGAGAGCTCACATACATTTCATAAGTGAGAAGTAGCAATGGAAAATGTCAACAGTGCAAATGGAAACATTACAATTTTATTTCAATTAAAACAGGAGAAAAGAACGATGGAGCAGTGGAAATCCAGAAAGATTAATCTGTGCATTTAAACTGTGTTGATCTGTTACAATGTGAAAGAGTATGGTTGCTCAGATTCGGATTCTAACTCAAGTAAAATCGGAACAAATCTTAAAGAGATTCACTCGCTTTCAGTAAAGTTCTTTTGGACTGTCCAAGACACAAAGCTTAACTCTGTTGCTCGTCAGGAACAAATTCTCAGGGCAAACTGCCAAGATTCACGGTACTAATGAAAAAAATAAAGACTTCAAGTCATGCCTTTCACATCCTCAGCAATTTCCAAGGTACTTTGCACTAAGAAATAGTTTCAAGGTGTAATCACAGTTGTATTGTGAAAGACGTGGCAGCAAATTTGTTCACAGCAATCTCCCACAAATAGCAATGTGCGAATGAGCAGATGTTGCTCGGGATTCTAGGGAGAGCTCCTTTGCTTTCTCTGAAGTAATGTCGTCAGATCCCATTACGTTCCTTGGAGAGGACAGGCTGGGCCTCGGTTCAATGTTTCACCTGAAGAGCAGCCCTCCAATTACACCTACCTCAGTCACTACCACAATATTGCACTGGAGTCTCTGCCAAGATGTTACATTCACATTTCTGGAGTGAAACTTTGAACCTGCAATCTCCTGATCCCAGGAAAAGACTATGATGCACTGAGAGACAGGTGATGTCCAAATGGGTTCAAACAATACTTTGTGACTTGAGCAAAGAATGTTAGAGTAAAAGTCCTCCACCTGATTTTCTATGATGCTGTTGTAACAGTATTTAAAACGAAACTGGATAAATACTTGAGCGGGAAGAATGCAAATGCATTCAAGTCATGGCAAGGAAATGAGATTAAAATGAGTTGCAGATGAAGGTTAAATATGGACACAGTACATAAAAGGCTAAATAGGTTCTTTCTTAATTTTTATTGATCTACAATTTCTGTACAATGGATTCTATTCAAAATAAATGAATTAAACCCTTAATATTATTGCCCAACGAAATGTAAAGTGACAAATTTGCAATGGGGCAGGGGAAAGGGAGAAGTGGGTTATAAAAATCTGGGCAAGATATCAACTTTGCTTGGATCCATGAATATTAAGCCAGACATTCTAATGGGGATTCAAGCTGATAGAACTTCTGTCCACCAAAGCAGGGCCTTCTGAAGTTTTAGGGTTTTACCCAGGCCGAGCATTGCTGTTAGTATGAAGCTGATGAACCAGTTCTACAATGGTCAAAAATATGACCCCTTAGTCATAATTTTCCAACAATCCCATTCTTGTTCTGCTTCTATTGGTTTGCCTAAAGATGCACTGATGTGTTTACCTGTCCGCAGTTTAGGGGGAGGCCCACCACTGCTTGCTAATATGCCATCTCATATCGCTCTGTTTCAGCTGTCTGCTAATGTTATACAAAAGGTATGCTCTCTAAGCCACATATTGCCCATGGTAAATCTTGAAATGAGGATGAGAATCATGTGAATCTGCATGTGAAGTCTTGTAACATGGAGAGGCTGCAGTTACTATATTGTTCCAACTGACCAGGAGTCTCTCCAGCTCTTTGGGCCTGTCTTATGTGCATCAGAAAGACTTACAGATTGGTAGTCAACCTACGTGGCCACATTATGTTCCACTTTCCATAGCCATTAAGTCTTAAGATGGGACTTGAACCTGATGCTTCTGCTCAGTGGCTGGGCCACTACCCATTACAACATATGACTTCCTATGCCAGGCATCACAACTCTTTCAGAAGCCAATATTAATATCACTCTTCTATTGCACTGACAAAGCTACTCTTGACTGAGGTTTCACTCAAAGGTGGGGCTGACTTAGGAAGGTGAAACGTTGCCCGACTCCTAAAATTGTAAGATGAGGATTTTCCTCTTGCCACTCAGTGAAGCTAAGTCATGAGAAGGAGTCAAGAAGTGTTTTGTATTTGGGCCATGTTGAATATAATCTGGGTCATGTCTTTGATGCTGACGCTCTGTGAAAAGACAAAACTACAGACAATTGTGAGACATTAGTTTTTGTCCTAATCTTAGACCCTCTTCTAAGCCATGAATGTCTGTTGTCAGCCATGATCAGAAAGAGTAATGTCATTGGTCGACAGTGCCAAGGTTCTGGAAGCACAGTTCTGAAAGCTTCCTTCAGAACTAAAAGAAAAGAATGCTTTTATTCAAGGATGTGATGTGGATGTCAATGGTCAGGCCAACATTTTTTGCCCATCCCTATTTGCCCAATTAAGAGGCATCTCCAGTGCTGTCAAATATAGGCCAGACCAGATATGAGCAGCAGATATCTTTTCCTAAAGGACAATAGTAAACCAGATTTTTAAAAAAAAAACACAATGTCATTGGACAGCTGTTTTTTAAATTCCAGATTTCATTGAGTTCAAAATTTATCATCAGCTGTGGTGGGTTTCCAGCTGAAGTCCGCAGACCACTAAAACTTGGCATTCTGGATTGCTAATCCAATGAAATGCCATGACACCACTGCTTCCTCAGTTCTAACACCTTTCATAACCTCAGGATGTACCCATACATTGTATAGCCAATTAATTTTTTTTAAGTTTAATCACGATTGTAAAGTAGGGAATGCACCAGTCAATTTATGCGCAGCAACATTCCATAAACACCATAAGTGACCAGACAATTCAATTTAATGATTAAAAGATCAATAATTGTTAGACCCTTACACTGAGTGAGGTTTTTCAAAGAAAAACAGATAGAAAGTGCCCCAGAGTAGACAATCTTAATGAGCCAGCTGAATAGCAGGAAGTGGGACTTGCAGACCAAACATAGATGATAAGGTGGAAGGCAGCATCAGGATTCATGACAATTCCCAAGTGTATTTTAGGCAGTTGAGGGAAGTTAATGGTTTGCTCGACAATGCCAGGAACCACTGATTCACATTGTCTGATGAAAGTGAGTTTTTGGTGGATATTTATCTCCTGCTTTCTACAGATTATTTGTGTTTTATAACCACAAGAAGGGAGATCAACATGACTCCATGAGCTACTGAGTTCTGCTGATATAAACAATTCCTTCTCAACAGTGACAGAGTGGAAGAAATGTATGAATGAATGGAAAACTTAACATTCTCAAAGGAAAGCATGGCATTTATATTATTTGGTATCATTATCCTTGTGTTCTCTTCAAAGAGAGACAGTAGGTTTCTCCTGAATTTTATGATGGACTGTGTCAAGAACACAAGTACAACTTGTCGAGAACTTTCCTTAGAATAATAGGATCCTGCCTGTTTGGGATTGAATTGCAGTGGATAGGCTGGGAGTAGATGTCCCTGATATAGGGTTTTATTGGATAACTTAATGCACTGTTTTCACCACTTTCAAGAATAGGTTACCCATACTCGTTTGGGTACACACCAGTGCCTGCCTTTGCCCCAGACAAGAGCAAAGTTCATAAAATACCTGAAATACAGTTGTGGACTCTTGTTGATGCCTAACAGTCGTAGTAAATACCAGCATCAGTCTGGAAAGTAGTCAAAGATTCTTTGGCATTTTGTGCCTTTCTTGAAGAATGCAACGTCCTGATGCAGGTTACATTTGCGGGGTAAGTGACAGGCATCCAAACAGTTCTCTTTCATGCTCGAGGTCTCAGGCATGTCATGGGCTGAGCAATTCTTGGCCCATGCAATCAGTCTTTGACTTTTCTTTGTGACATAAGGGAGAGATATTTGCATATAGGGATTGTTCTTGATTGCACTGGTCTGCCATTTTGTAGCCTCCAGGGAAAGTCTAACTCATGTTAGTCACAGGGTTAATTGTCAAGCTGCTCACATGAGGCCCTGCATTTAGCAGCTAAAGAGCATTTGTTAGCTTGCAAGGGGAAAAGTGTCCTGCATACATTTTTTTCTTTGCTTTTAAGCAAGCCGCCAACCAGAGGAGCAGCTACGCACAAGTTCCCCCAATAATTTCCACTCAGGAGACTGCAGAGGTGGCCGGATTCTTCACTTCCTGTCTCTCTACCCTTGAAGCTATCAGCCGAGGAGTATCAACTTGTACCTGGCAAGAAGAGCCTTGGCATGTCCGTCCCGGCCACAACAAAGCCCCTCTGGGGTAACGCCTTCAGGCCCAATGTGCTGCACTGCCGAGCAGTTTCCCTCACCCTCATTTGCGGAGCAAAGGAGTTCAGAGCGGCACAGCAGGAGGAGAAGAGTCTACTGATGGGACACGTGGGAGATGGCTGGAAAATGCATGTAAATGGTTTATGCTGCACTTGATGTGATATAAAGAGTTGTTGTTTAGTATATAATGTGATACACATAGCTTTTTTTAGCATACAATGTCATGTTGAACACTTGGTTTTTAAGCAATGCTGGTTCAGTAATTATTACAATTGATAAACTGCTGCATTTCACCACTCATGTGGGGTTGCTGCTGCCTCTGTTGTGACTGTAAGATGCTTCATGGTGCTTTGAGGATCACTGTTTGGTCATTAATGAGGTTCAAAAGTTGAGGGTGTACAACAAGTGACAAATACAGCAAACTTTTTATTATCCAGTACCAATAAGACTGGATAGTCAAGAGATAATATTCTGGATAGTCAAGAGATACACATAGCCAAAGTAAACCCTGACCAAGCAAAGCCTTGAGACATCAACATCCCACAAAAAAAACAAAAGCATTAGCACACATCCTAAAATCAATGTAAAAGCACATAATAAGTAAAAGAAACATAATGCAGGGTGTATACGCAACAGTATATTTACACCATAAATACTTGGGACATTGCCGTATTTGAGGTATATAATTTTTGCCGGTTTATAAAGAATGCCAATGATAAGGTGTTGGTTAAAACAAAGTTTGCTATGCATCATGTGAGAGCAGGGTGGCACTGTGTGTACATGGCATCAGCTCACCTCAGCAACTTATCCTGGCTGATGAAGATTACATGCTGCATGGCAAAGTTGTTCTCCTGTGCAGGCCCAGTACCCGGGTGCAAGTACGGATTCCACCCTCACAAGTTACCTCACTTACCCCATCTCTTTTGCAGTCATTCTTCTCAACATTGCACACTATCCACATGGTCCATGACTGCAACGACAGTGAGTGTTAACATGCAACTGAGACTCTCAACATCACCTTTCTAGGTGCCTGTTCTGTCAGCCCCACACACTTCACAATTCATCAGGTCATCATCCAAGCTATATTTGCCTTCCCATTTAATTGCTGTGAATGGAGGTGATGGAAAGCCGTGGCCTACCTCCTTGAGTGACCTGACCTGCCAACACCAGATCTCATCTGTCCAAACCCCTGGTTGATGGACACACATGTCCTTGACCATAATAGTCCTTCCCTACACTGACTGATGGGAAACCCCATGGACCTCAGTGCACACTACCCTTAGTCTTTCAGAGCTGTTGTACTTTTTTTGCTCCAGTTGCTGTGTGTTTAGCACATGCACTGAGGCCTAGTGGTACAGGTGCTAAATTAACATGGCACACTGATGATAGGAAAGATGCATGCATCATTAACTGAGGATTGCTGGACAGTCCTGCCATCCATCTGGTTGTTTAACTGTGCCAATTGCCACTACAAGCTACAACAAAGCAAGGCAAGGCACAAATGTTCAAGGCACACCAGTAGGCACCAGGTGAATGCAGACTGAGAAAACAAAGGAGCACCCTGGTTGACACCATGTCATTGTGTGTCTGCCCTCCCTCTGCAGTTCCTGAGCCTGATATTACCATGCACTGCTGGTTGTCAGTGCAGCCTCCTGCACAAGTTTGTCTTTACAGAGTGCAGTACCAGTGAATTGGAGAATGCCAAGATGGGAGCAATATCTCCTTGAAAGGGCAGCATCAATATCTCTGATGGAAATGTAAGTATGGCTGGCACTAGAGATCGTGCCATGCTATACAGTTTGTTCTTCACAATGTGGAGGTCTTATGGAGCAAGGTGAAGGTTAAATCCCACCAAGAGCATGCTGTGGTTTACACGTCAAGCTTTTAAGATAACTAGTTTCAATGCTGAGTTTGTTCAGGTTGCAACCCACAATGAATTGGACTGTTAGCAAAGTATTTTGACAAGCAATAATTGAGAACTCTCCACTGATTAGTGGGAATCTCACCACTCCCAAGTGAAAAGTGAACAGGATGTTTTGAAATGATCTTGACGTCAAGATGAACCTCATCGAACATTTCGCCTGATACGGTCACTCATAGCCATTGCCATTCAGAGCCTGGCAATATTCTAACCTTAGAGTGGTGCATCCTTGAGCTGAGAAACTAGAGTTGTCATTTGCAATTGAAGAGACCTCATTATGGGCAGTGATGAAGAAGCGCTGTTGAGCACTAATATCACTTCAAGTCCAGGATTCAATTACACCTTAAACTTCCTTATGTGAGCAGATATTACTCAACACACATGAGCCCCTTGAAGACATATGTAATAGTTCACACTACAATTGTAGCTTCATGGAGTATGCTGGAATGTGGAAATGCAGATTGCAAACTGGATCTGGAAGTCAGATTTACCTCACGATGTTCGTCTGTTACAGTGCTTTCAGAGATTCCCAGAATTGACATCATTATCTCCAGTTCTGAAGAAATCAAATTGGACTCGAAACATTAGCCCTGTTTCTCTCACCATTTCTCTCACACATTTGCTGTCAGACTGCCTGCAGTTTCTCCAGCATTTTCTGCATTTGTTTTGTTTTGATATCTCCTCTCCAACTGAAATTAGGAAGCAGAAGACTCGTTATAGGAAGAACATTGTGTGAAACATGATAAAAACAAAATTGTCAAAGTATTCTGTCATATTATTTTCAAGTCAGTTAAGTCGAAATACATACATTTTGGAGTAATTATTATCTTCAACTGAAGGTTTATGTGATTTGCCGTGATATTTCATTTATGTACATCTCATTATCACGTAAGAACATTTTAGCAAAATATTTTCCGAGCATTTCTTTCTGTAAAGGATGCCCTGTTCTTAAAGCTTACTGAAGACATCTAGACTCCTTGAACGTTGTACAGTGTACACAGGTACAAGGTATTGCCATCTATGCTCTGTGTGCTTGTCTCTTTCACAGTGTTCACCAAAGTCTAGTTCAAGGAAATGGCAGATTAATTTTGTCTGGCATTATCAACAGTTGAGCTTTAAGGAGTTATAATAAAGTTCAATAATGTGGAAAATCCGTAGCTCAGTCATTAAACAGCACTGGCGTCTGTCAGAAACATTGGCTGTTTTTCCAGCTTTTTTTGTTGGTTCCTGAACGTAAGTACATACATTCCCACAGGAAAGCTATCAGCTGAATTCTTAACTGGGCTTGCAGAGTGCATTCTGCAAGTCGCCAAACACGTGTTTGAATCAGCAAGTTCACGAATCTTATTCTTTGTGTTGGCTGCCATTCAGAAATGCCAGTGCACCTCAGGACAGACTATATCCCATTGACTTTTCCCTCTTCTTACCCAGTAATTGATACATGGTGCATATATGGGCTTGATGCCCAGTACTACTAGCACTCATTAGGTCTATATGCACATTCTGTACCCATGTCTGGGGCCGTTTTGCTACTAATAAAAGGCTTCTTTATTTAAATTTAACCAGACAGCCTATAATTTCAGTCTAGCTTGTATTTCGGGCATTTGGTTGCGTATGAAAAATGACCTATTTTGAATAAAATCATGTGGCTCAAAAGGAGGAGTGTATGATTTTATAGCATATAACTGCAGCCCAATGGAATTTCCAGGCACTTTGCCATCAGCATGAACATCTGATGACTACTTTCAAAAACAGTTCAGTCTTCTTAAAGAGACATCTTCTCTCTAGGGAGGGGTATAAATAACTTCTGGTGAAATGCGGAAAAACCAATGTTGCTGTTTTCCAATGCAGGAGGCAATGTTGATTTGTTGCTGAATCTTTAAGTGGATAATGCCAAAGATATAAGGGTAAGGTGAAAGTGATCCACATCTTGTTGCTGCTAAATAAGAGATGCATTACACAAATTATGACACCACTGACTTCATCGAAGATTACATTTGTAAATAAGTACATTGCAAGACAATAATAATCCATTAAGGCAACAAAAATACATTCACCTCCAATAATAACATGAAAAAGAAGTACAAACTGAAATAGTGTTTCACTGAATGATAATGTTGAGATTACTTGGTGTATGATTTAATGGTTTACATGCAGCAAATTATTTAAGCTGCAATTTTAAAAGAAATAGTCTATTTGCAGAGTGATTTTATGGATAATGACCTGGCAGAAGATTGCAAATGAAAGAAATTAACAGCGGGTCTTAGCCTCATGGGAACAACAAAAAAGGCTTTATTCCTTATAACCTAGTTATCTTTGTTTTGCAAAATGCAGTGGATTAAGTAGCAAAGAAAAGCATGAAATATAATTAATGACTGGAAGATTGGCTGACATCCTTCAAAAATGCCAGATGAACAAACAGAAGAGGAACTCAGTTGAAACAGCCCAACCAACAATTTCACTGAAGAATCCTTCTCAATGCTGCAGTGGGGGACCCACCTGAAGCTCAGTTGATTAATGCACAACCTATTGTGTTAATTTAAAATGCATAGCACCCTGAAATCTGATACTTGTCTGTGCCATTGGTTTGGGTACTATTGTTAAAATGAATCAATTTTCCTACTCCCGGTAAATATCTCTCAACTAGGAAGGTAAGAATCAGCCAGCAGTTCCACCCTGATGGCTATCTAGCGACCCCTGTTGGTAACTACCCCATTACAGAGAGTGGGAGATCCTATTCCTGTCAAATATCCTAACTACCTTAATTGCCGAGGCTTCACTGGTGTTAAGGATATAATTTAGAGCATAAATACTTCTCAGACAATGTTGCAGGGCTACACAGTGACTTCGCTTGATAGTGTAAAATAGATGATAGCAAATCAACAGCACATTTTCCTTTTCTGTGTTCCTCTCTCCCTCTTTTATGCCCACAAACTGTAAGGTGCTTAAAATCGACAGAAAACTCACTATTAATTGTCTTACACCAGCATAAGTCAAAGTTATTTCCACACGGGATTCTGTATCGCTTGAACATGGCAGAATAAATCTGGAGATGAGAGACCTTCTTAAGTGCCTGAAATTATTCTAAGGTAGATGGAAATTTTAGACTTGAGAGTCTTTTCAGTTTCAGATAGAGACTCCCAAAGCATCCTTTCAACTGAATTACCCAACAGCCTGTTGCCCTGTTTGTTTTTGTAATTCAGTCACATAACAAGCACAATGTAAGTCTATTGGAATTTCTGGGAGTTTCCCAGTTTTGATTGATTCATTGAAAAACATGCAACTCTCTTATTGTACGGGTGCACCCTTCTCGAGTATAAGGGGAGGGGTACACAAGTGGGAGAACACAGCATGAAATGGTCAAAATCTTGATCTCATTGATTGGTCACCAACAGTAATCATTTATGCACAAATACTGTGAAGTACTTGGCTCCGTTGAGTTTCATTTAAAGACTTAGGCTCTCTGTTAATGTGCCAGAATGACTGAAGCAGACTCCCTAATGTTGTGGGAGTGTGGTGCCAGTCAGGCCGACAGCATTTAATATTTCAGAAGGAGATCAAAGTAAAGTGCTCTGTCAGAAAAGTAGAACAAGTCACTGTGAAAAGTGTGACAGAAGCTGGTTCTTCAATGCCAAAATTCTCTGGTAGAATAGATAATGTTTATTGAAAAAAATCTGTTTAACAGCATCATAACACACTTGCAATATGCTAATTGCATTTAATGGTTTTACATCATACAGTAGGTTACTTGTATTCTAAGTGTACAAATATGTGAGAGTTCTTCCTGTCTTCAATTTTGCTAAAGACTGATTTCTTTAAAAAGTTTCCAGCCAGGTTTGTATGATTTTACAGTGCGGAACTACAGCCCACTGGAATTTTCTGGCATTCTGCCATCCCAGAAGTCAGTGATGACTATTTTCAGAAATGGAATACAGTTAGGTCCCCTTAAAGAGACTATGATCCCAGGCAACATTTTACACATTTATAATTTTGTATATATATATGTGAATACTTACAAAGTATGAGTGTTTCAGAACTGAACTGTCTTACTATCAGCAATCAATAAGAAAGCAAGGCATTCAATCAACATGTTCCACAGACAATTTTCTTAGGATTTTACAGTTCAGAGATTAATCATGTACTTGTGCTGATTCACAAAGGCACAACCTGGTTTAATTCCCCTGGCTTCTATTTTACCTTGAACTTTCATTTTCCAAGGTTGACGCATTGGCTAAAGGAGAAAGGAGTCGCAGATGAATATGTTAACTTCAAAGCTAAGCTGTTGTATTGGGTCATTCATTTATTAATGATTCTTTCTGTTTCATGCTAAGTGAATAGAAGATGCAGGAAAGGACAGAATGATGGGCATATGACCGTATTGTTAATATTAAATTACATTGGACAGATAATTAACTGGCATTAGATGTTGGGCCACCTTGCAAAAATACAACTGTTTTGTATTATCAGAAAAACCCAGCTGTTTCAAATTGTTTTAGATCTGTACAGAAAATATGGTGTGTGTATGCTGTAACACCCAGAGATGCAGACAGATACAAAATAGCATTGAAACTTGCATTATAGCTTGAAGGATAAAGCACTTTCAGTGCCCAGCACTACTTAAATCAGCTCAGTGACCAGGGAATCAACATTGACTCAGTGTTATGGTGTCGATATCGATATTGGAAAATGGGGAGAGGAGTAAAACAAGCTGTCAACGCATCATTGCTTGTTTTATAGCATCGCACAAAATAAAGACCTCTCCACATAGTTTCCCACCCCAGTGATCGGTGGCATTATGCACAATTGCCTTTGGTTAGGTGTAGGATGAATACAGAATTGGTTTGGATCTGCCTATTCAAGAAGAGAGCAAAAATAAAAAAGTTGATGTGACTGTAGCATGAGGTTTGTACACAGCAGATGTTCTTAATATCCATGGGAGAGATTTTCCAATCCCTGAGGTAGCAACAATAGTGGCAAGTCTGATGGCTTACTCAGGGAAATGCCCAAAAATCAGATTTTGGCCTCGGAAAAATCTTGTGGAAATTTAGTTTTCCCCTACTGAGAAGACAAGTTTGAGTTCTTTCTATAGACTCCTGATAGTGTGGAAAAAGACACTTTGGCCCAACAAGTCCACTCTTACCCTTGGAGCATCCCACCCACCTAATCTACACATCCGTGAACACTATGGGCAATTTAGTACAACCAGTCCACCAAGCCTGTGGGAGGAAACTGGAGCTCCTGGAGAAAACCCACACAGACATGGGGAGAATGTGCAAACTCCACACAGACACTCACTGGAGAGTGGAATTGAACCCGGGTCCCTGGTGCTGTGAGGCACCAGTGCTAACCACTGAGCCACTGTGCTGCACACCACTGCCAGCCCCCACCCCTGCCGCCACCAATCAGGTGGCAAGCAGTCTATTAGGCTATATTTGCATCTCAAAAATGACATAACTTGCCCTACTTACTTCCCCTTTCTGCTAAACCTCTACCCTGTTGAAAAATGTGACACTTCAAAAAATCAGCAATTAAAACTGAGCGGGTACCTATTTGGATCAATCCACAGAATCAAGTCTGGATGAGTTCACAGCTGTAGCAGCTGTCTGCCTTTACTTTACCTGGAACCATTTCAATGTTAGTAGCTGCCTCCACAGTCTTTAGCACACAATAGGGCAATCACAACCTATCAGCTTCAGAACTGTTGTTTGCCATTGAGCAAGCTTAGATATGACAGGTCATTGTAGGATCATTCTTCATGGGATGACAGCAATAAAGGCAACATGAAGCCTAACATCAGTCATGGGGAAAATTCTCGAATCCATTATCAAGGACTTTATAGTGGAGCATTTAGAAAACAGTGGCAGGATCAGGCAGAGTCAGCGTGGATTTATAAAGGGGAAAGCATGCTTGACAAATCTGTTGGAATTCTATGAAGATGTAGCTAGTACAGTTGACAAGGGGGCAGCCAGTCAATGTGGTATATTTGAACTTTCAGGAAGCATTTGACAAAGTCCCACATAAGAGATTAATATGCAAAATTAAAATGCATGGGATTGGGAGAAGTTACTTGAGATGGATAGAAAACTGGTTGGCAGAAAGGAAACAAAGTGTAGGAATTAATAGATCCTTTTCAAATTGGAAGACAGTAACCTTTGGGGTGCCACATGGATCAGTGCTGATACCCCAGCTATTCACAATATATATTAATCATTTGGGTGACGGAACAAAATGTAACATCTCCAAGTTTGCAGATGATATCAGGTTGAGTGGGAAGGTGAACTGTGATGAGAATGCAGAGATCCTTCAACACAATCTGGACAGTTTGGGTGAATGGGCAAACAATTGCAGATGCGGTATAATTTGGATAAGTGTGAGGTTATTCACTTTGGAAGCAAAAACAAGAAGGCAGATTACTACCAGAATGGCTGTAAATTGGGAGATGGGAGTGTGCAACGAGATATGGGTGCCTTTGTGCACCAGTTGCTAAAGGTGGAGCAGGTGGTAAAGAACACAAATGGTATGTTGGCCTTCATTGCGAGAGGTTTCGAGTACAGGAGCAGGGATGTGTTGTTGCAGTTATACAGGGCTTTGGTGAGGCCGCACCTAGAATATTGTGTGCAGTTTTGGTCTCCTTTTCTGAGGAAAGATGCTCTTGCTCTCGAGGGATTGCAGCAAAGGTTTACCAGGGTGACTCTAGGGATGACAGGTTTGACATATGAGGAGCGATCGATTAGTCTTTTGCAGGAGTTCAGACGAATGAGTGGTGGATCTCTTAGAGACTTATAAAATTCTAACAGGACTAGACCGGGTAGATGCAGGGAGGATGTTCCTGTTGGTGGGTGTATACAGAAACAGAGGTCACAGTGTGAGGATTCAGGGTAGGCTATTTGGAAAGAAAATGAGGAGTTGTTTTATCACCCAGAGAATGGTGACTCTCTGGAATTCATTACCAGAGGAAGTAGTTGATGACAAAACATTGAATGTATTCAAGAGACAGCCAGATATAGCACTTGAGGCAAATGTGATCAATGGAAAGCAGGATTAGGTTAGTGAGTTGGACGATCAGCCATGATTGTGATGAATGGTGGAGCAGACTCGAAGGGCTGAATAGCCTTCTCCTGCTCTTATCTTCTATGTTTCTACAAAAGATGAGATGGTGCATGGCATATCGCAGGCAGAGTCTGCAAGTCATTCATTTAAGAGTAAAGTACGAGCCCAAACATTATTTACAAATCAAATATGTAGTAAAATCTGAATCTAGAATTAACTGTCTGCAAAGTGGAAGGAATAAGTAATGTTTCTTCAAAGGGTTGGTGTGTAGTGCTGTAATTTGATTGAACTGCACTTGTCTTTACTCAAATGAATAAACAATCTTAGCCATCAGCTTTCCAGTCATTGTTAATCTATAAATCAATATTTTTCACGTAATCCAATTCTGATCGGTAATAATGAGGACTCATTGAATGTGTGTTGTGCCCACTGATTGCCATGTTGTTATCTGTGGCTCAGTAGCACTGATTGTAACAAGGTACTTTTCATCACAGCCTCATCTCCTTAATTGGCTAAAACACACAGTCCTATGGATTTGAATCCTTCATATTACTGCTACCATACCCTGACAATTAACAGCAAGACTGCTATGACTTTATTACTGAGGTGAAGTGTGAGGAATGAGGGGTCAGTTAGCTCAGGTGAAGGGCAAAGGGAAAGGTTGTTGTGTTGTGTAACTTTAAGTGAAGAAAGAATAATCATTCAAATTATTTATCAATATAGTATATTGGAGCACAGTCTCAAAATCACTCATGGTGAGTGCATAATGTTCAACTTCATTGAGAACAATGCTGCAACTCGCTGCACTTTTCTCACAGAATGGTTGAGGCTAATCCAGCCATTGATCTGACTGTGCTATTTCTCAGATGAGGCAGGTGCATTGCGTAGCAGAGCGAAGAAGTTGTGCCAGCACAGGAGGAGCAGCAAGAGCTAGACACTTGCTTTCCTACCTTAATGTCATTATAGGCCACTTTATATATTATCTCTATATTCTTTAAAGTTCTTAGTCTCCAGAAACCCATCAATTTCTGTAATGAACATGCTCAATAGTTGAGTGTCCACAGCTCTCGAGGTAGAAAATTCCAAAGATTTTCCTCAGTCTGAGTGAAGAAATTTGTAATAAAAACCAAGAGAACTGCGGATGCTGTAAATCGAGAACAAAATCAGATGTTGCTGGAAAATCTCAGCAGGTCTGGCAGCATCTGTGAAGAAAAAAATCAGAGTTAACATTTCGTGACCCTTCCTCAGAAAAAAATTGGTCCTTATTTCCATCTTAAATGGTATACATCTCAACCTGAGATTTTCAGTTCCTGGATTTTAGAGTCATAAGTTGGGAAACATTTCATCAATATCCATGTTGCCATGCTCTGTAAGAATATTATATCACTCATTGAGATCACCTCTCAGCTTTCAAAACTCTAAGGAATACAGGCCCAGTTTACCCAATTCCTCCCCAGAAAACAATCCTGCCATCCCTGATATTAATCTGGTGAACCTCTGTTGAATTGTCTGTTTGGTAAGTGCATTCTCCCTTATATAAAGGGTCCAAAATTGTACATAATAGTCTAACCACAGTCTCACCAAGTTTCTTCATATTACAACCTGACATTTTTATTTATGCATTCATGTCCCCTTGAAATGAGTGCCACTGTACTGTTTGCCTTTCTATTTTGTTTCTGTATCTGCACACTAGCTTTTAGTGACTCATAGACACCCAGAGGCCTTTAGAAATCCACCCTTCCCAACTTCTCCCCATCTAAGAAATTTTGTGTTTCTCTTTTTTTTCTACCGAAGTGAATAATTCCACCCTTATTAGTACATTATGTTCCCTCTACCATCTCCTAGCCCATCCATAACGTCATAGAGTTGTACACCTCGGAAACAGACCCTTTGGTCCAACTTTTCCAAGCCAACTAGCTATCCTAAATTAATCTAGCCACCTTTGTCATTCCCTTAGCCTTTCCAAGTATTTTTGAAGAGCCAGTGTACAGTCCTCACAATTTACCTTTCGTCTTACTTAGATGTAATCAGCAAATTTGGAAATATTACAACTGGTCTCCACATACAAATCATCCATCTAGATTGTGAATATTGCGGACCTAGCTCATGAGTAGCAGTCAATCATCCTGAGAATGATCCATTTACATGTAATGCCTGATTTACAAAAGTCGGAGTCATGAAATGCTCATACTTATGAATGAGATTTCATACAAGGGTATATTGATATTAATACTAATTTTTAAAACCTGTTTTGCAAACATTTCCTTGTATTACAAATAGCTATTTTATATTGTCCTGCTCTAATTTGTGTACAAATTCACTTGTGGAAACATTCTAGAACAGAACGTGTTCTGCCACCAAGGGACTGCTTGCATTCCTATTCTCTGCTTTCTGCCCATTAACCTATTCTCAATATGTGGTGATATATTGTCCCTGGTCTCATGCACGCTAGTTATATTTACTAACTTCCCGTTAGGACCTTATCGAAAGCCTTCTGAAAATATCAGTAAACCACATCCACTGATTCTCCTTCATCTATACCACAAGGAACATTGTCAAATAACTCCAAAAATGGAAAAATGATTTTGTCAACCGCGATTTCCTTTTCATAAATCTGCGTTGTCTCTGCCCAGCTGTATGGCCATTGAAGATGAGGCTCTGATGCCTGGACTAACCAGGTGAAACCATGAACATCTATTCGGGGTGTTCTGTGTGGGACTAAGCTGATGCTTGGTCTCTGAGTATCAGAGACCTGGGGTGTTTCTTCCTCCACTGGCTGTCGACACCTGTCAGCGATGTCCTCCACAGACAGTGCCCTTGAGTCTTAATGAGATAGACTACACAGGTGACTGCCTCTGTGCTCGTGGAGGGTGCAAGTGAAGCCCTGACTGGTGTATCCCCTGAGGGTTTTCATTCTTCCTCTTCAGAGGTAGCATTTGTGATGAGGGACTTAGGTGGCAGTGACTTCCTGACTGATGGTCCGTAGATGCTGCTAGAGCCTGTGTAAATGAAAGAGGGAATTAGTTGATGGAGATGGACAGACTTTAATGCAGAGGGAACAGTTAGGGCTAGTCTTCATCTGTTTTGGGGTTCATTGCTCTCTCCTAGTCACCACAGGACCCGTCCTAACTTTCTCTGGCTTGTTCAACCATTCTTTCCCTAAAGGGGCTCAGGAGCTTTGGGCCCAGCACTCCACTGCCAGTCTTGCCTATCTTGGCCTGGATATGGACAAGTCTTTCCTTCAATGAGCGAAAGAGAAAGCTTAAGTATAAAGGGAATCGGCACAGGAGCAATCTGTGAGTGTGCATAAGCATGCAAGGTGACAATATCTCATAGAATAGAAACTTGTAGAATCCCCACACTATTAAAACAGGCCGTTCAGCCCAACAAGTCCACACCGATCATCAGAGCATCCCACCCAGACGCATCCCCTATTACCCACCTAATTTACACATCCCTAAACACTACAGGCAATTTAGCATGGCCTATTCACCTAGCCTGCACATCTTTGGATTGCAGGAGGATACCCATGCAGACAAAGGGAGAATGTACAAACTCTACACAGACAGTCACCCTAGGGTGGAATTGAACCCAGGCCCCTGGCACTCTGAAGCAGCAGTGCTAACCACTGAGCCACCATACCACCCAAATATCCCCATTGATTAGGAAACATGGAGGATGGGAAGTACTTAGAGGATGAGATGGGTGCAAGCCCTCGAATGGAATCGTGCATTTGGTGCAAGGTTGCAGACATTGTTGAAATACATTTGTAATGGGAGACTCACACTGAAACTTGGCCCTGTGGGCGTGAGATAACAGGTAAAGGATTATATCATATACCCTTTCATAGTGTAGGAGAACATTTACATTTTTAGATTAGATTAGATTTTAGATTAGATTCTCTACAGTGTGGAAACAGGCCCTTCGGCCCAACAAGTCCACACCGCCCCTTGAAGCATCCCACCCAGGCCCTTCCCCCTATAACCCACACACTCCTGAACTCTACGGGCAATTTAGCATGGCCAATCTACCTAACCTGCACATATTTGGGCTGTGGGAGGAAATCGGAGCACTTGGAGGAAACCCACGCAGACACGGGGAGAATGTGCAAACTCCACGCAGTCACCTGAGGTGGGAATCGAACCCGGGTCCCTGACGCTGTGAGGCTGCAGTGCTAACCACTGAGCCACCGTGCCGCAAAAGGAACAATGAAAAATGTAAACTTGGATGACTTCGTTCACAGCATACCTGGACAGTGGAGTCATCATGCTGAGTCTGCTGAGGTGTAGGGGACAGGTTCTATATTCCTGGTGCACCTTGTGGGGAGGAGGTGGAAGAGAATGCTCTCAAATGTCCATGATGGCACTGGCCTCTTAAGGAATTATGGACAAGATAATGGGGGTAGACAAGATGGGGGT
Organism: Stegostoma tigrinum; assembly: GCF_030684315.1. Taxonomy (NCBI): domain Eukaryota; kingdom Metazoa; phylum Chordata; class Chondrichthyes; order Orectolobiformes; family Stegostomatidae; genus Stegostoma; species Stegostoma tigrinum. The sequence continues at coordinate 49,819,265 of NC_081358.1, forward strand.
AAGGTGAGATTGATAGCATGAGATGGTGAAACGGAGAGTAAGATGGAAGGAGAGAAAGTCATAGAATGTGAGAGGAAATTAGAGAGACAGAGATGGGGAAGGTGTTGGAGAGAATGAGAGATAGTGAGAGGAGTAAATGAGAGTAAGTGAGTGTGAACACTCAGATTGGGAGTGAGCCAAGCCTCTCCAAAACCTATCTAAATATCTATCTAATTCAATGTAATTTAGAACTCGGAGCAGGAAAATATAGGCTGAAAGGTAATCTGTTTCTCTAAACCACTCTTCTTGGATTTTGACAAAGCTGGATTGAGAGTGAAATGCCAGGGGTGAGCACATGGCTTATGGTAACTAAACACAGCTGAGATCATTGTCCCTCTTTGTCACTGATGAACAGGGTTTGGGCCTAGTCTGTGACTCACACTCTGTCCACCTCTGGATCAATTTCTTAAACAAAATGACAAAAAGGTTCTTACAGGTTAGTTGCTATCTGCTTCTTTTTATTGTTCATTATAATTGCTCAGTTAAGCATTTATTGCTTGGGCACACTTTTACTCAGAATATTGCATGTTTTCTTCAGAACTCAGCATTTATTTTGTAACTCACATTATTAATATAGTGCCAAACGTCATCTCTCTGAAATTCGTTCTTTATGGCACTATTTCCCAATTCATTGGTGCAGTTTATCATCTCTGGCTTTTACTACTACCAATGCACAGATTAGATAGGTGTGATACAATGACCTCTTGATTTCATTCACTGCAAGGGGAACATCCCCATCTTTCTGCGATTGCTCCTATCCAGTAAGATCCACAGGCATGTTCAATAAACCAGGGAGCCAGCAAAGTCTTTTTTACTGGCATCCCTTAGGTCGTAGGAATAATCAGTACAGGGCAAAGTTCAGCTCCTGGCTTTAGAGTCTGGATTATCATTCAATGAACCTTTGAGTGTGGAGCCAGGGTCTTTGAGCCTGGAAGATGAACTTCTGCTTCATTTTCTAGCCAATTTGTCAACTAACTTGTCAATATCTCACCTGCATAGATAGTAAAAGGAGAAGCATGTCATGAGATGAGATAAGTTGCCTTAGCCCATGGCAAATATGATGCCATCCAGCATTCACACAGCTATTCCTTAATTTCAAGTAGGAAATTCTGCTCCATGGTTCCATTGTCTTATTCACCTATCTGTGCCCTGATAGGAATTTAGGAAGTAACATCAATGAAGAACTCTTGTGCTGCTTTGGCACCATGGCTCAAAATAAATCTATCCATCTTATCTTGCTTAGCGCCCCTCATTCTTCAGCCCTAGTCTTCGATTATTGATTAGGATTGAAAAAGATGTGGCGTCTTCTATCTTCAGTGCTGTGAAATGTCACAGTTTGCTGCTAAGCTCAGACCAGACTGTCGCCACAGAGATGAGGCAAAACACAAAACATTGAGAAGATTGGGCATTTTCTCTCTCAGCTACAAATTGTGTTGAAATCAAACAGAGAGCCACATAAGCACTATCAAAACCCAACTTCTCAATGGTTGTACGCCTTTGTAGCCAGGTTATCTTGCATTGGACAGAATTACTCATATAATGACCTTAGCTACTAGAATTCCTTGTTCAATGCAGATGCTGTTGATCCCAAATAGAGTTACAGGAGGGCTTTATATTTATTCCCAGTGCTGCTCCTGGCCACAAACCCCAATGACTGTGACTGAAGTGTGCCTGTGTTTCGCTGTTGATTTCAATGAGCTTGAATATGGAACCACTTTTTCCTCACTCTGCACATGGTAAAACAGTAGGGTGACACTCATACTTCAGCTTTGCTTTATGCTCTGGAATGAACATTTGTGTAATGTAGTAGAAAATGACATTTTTGGCAAGGAGTCAGTGCCTTTCGCAAGAGAGAAAAAAAAGCAGGGACGGGATGCAGATGGCAAATTTTTTCTACAAATCCACTGTTAGATGTGGGCATCACTGGCTAGGCCAGCATTTATTGCCCTTCCACAATTGCCTAGATGGCATCTAAGAGACAATCAATTTACTGTGGGCCTGATATCACATGTAGGCTGGACCACATAAGGATGGCAACTTCCTTCCCCACACAACATGTGTGAATGTGTGGCTTTATGACAATTGACAGTGGTTACCATTACACCAGTTCCCTCTTCCAGATTTTATTAAATTCAAATTTCGCCTTGTGCCATGGTGGAATTTAAACCTATGTTATATTGGCCTAAGGTTCGAGATTACTATGGAATTATCACTACTCCCTTGCCTTTCTAAATGTTTGATAAACCAATAGCAGGTTCAACTACACTTCCACAAATAGATAGGATGCTATTAACAGTAATAATAGTTGGGTTTCAATTTACAACCACTGCTGAGAGAAAACCATCTCCAAATGACTTCAACGATTCCAAAGACATCTGTACTATCATATTGTTGATGAATGGTACCTTAAAATTTTGAAATATTCGACAAAATGTAACTGACTATATTTGCTGTGTTTGTGGATGATAAATGAGTTCAGTGTTACATAACAGATACATTTGACTGCAGTGAGAAAGTGTTGAAGACTACTAAGTGTTTGGCTGCCAGCCCAGCTGAATTCAATAATAACCTGTGAGTAACACATCAGAATTTATATTAAAAAAAAACACAGCGAAATTCTGCACTGCATTATTGTGTAGTGAAAGACACATCTTCACTTGCCTCATCCTCTATCGCTCACGCAGGAACGCAAATAAAACTGACTTGACAGAATCTTGTTACTGTAGCTTGTCTCACTAGCAACCTTCTGCGAGCCATCTCTGAGCTGCCAAGTTCCAGAAAATGGATTTCAGTGAGATTACTGCAGTCCAGGAGTTTAACCATCCCTTCAACTGCTGGAGAGTCCTCAAGATGCTGGTGCAATTTCAAGAGGGCTACAGTTTCAGTGAAATAGTTCCATTTAATTTCATCAAAAGAAACAAATGCAGGGTTGAAAAGTTGACATTATAACACTTCGATAAATCTGTGAGATTTTGATATCTAAAAGAAAATTAGAAAATACATAATAAACATAAGTTAAAAAAATCAGCACCTATCACTAGAAATGTAAAGTAAGATATGTTTTAGACTAGTAGCCGCAGTGCTATTTTGTGCTTTGTTCAAAACTAATGTTAAATAAGGCCAGGCAGTCCAATAGTTTTCAAAGCATTTGTGGCTTCCCTTCAATGCATTGAAGGGTTATGCTCACTATGTTTTTCTTGCTGTAGGGATGCATAAGTTTCTAGCTTCTAGAATTATCGAGTGACACTAAGAAGACTACATCTGATTTTTTATTGCATTCATGGGACAAGGGCATCACTAACTAATTTATTGCCCTGAGGCCAGTTAAGAGTCAACCACATTGCTGTGGGTATGGAGTCTCATACAGGTCAGACCTGGTGGGGATGGCAGTTTCCTTCCCTCAAGGATATCAGTGAACCAGATGGGGTTTTTGCAACATTGACAATCAAGAATGAATTCATTGTTATCATTAGTTTCTTAATTTCAGAATTTTTTTTTACTGAATTCAAATTCCACGATCTGCCTTCGCAGGATTTTGTACGGGGATCACCTGGGTTTCTGGATTAACAGTCCAGTAATAATACCACTCGCCGATGTCCCCCCTGATTTTCCATGACACAGCATTGTCAATTTTATTCTTCAGTGCCTGAGGGTTACCCTGTTCTGGGGAGTAAGTCAATTTCTTGGGCATCGACCAGTGTTTATAAGGAGATCTGATGGAAAAGTCTGGCAGTATAATCATGCACTGCTTGGTTACCCCTCCATTGAAAATACTGGAAGGGAGGAACAACCAGCCAGTTCTGAATGCAATCCTCCCTCCAGGTTTTCTTACTGGCACACACAGGTGGTAAAAATAAAATGTACCCTAGCATACAGTTAAGATTGTCGGTATAAGTAGCTCGGTTGATAAGACATTGCTATCATTTCACTCCAGATCCCTCACTAACCTCTTTGTCTCTCTTTGCAGCCTCAGTGGCTCAGCTTCTTCCATAAGCCCATAAGATATAGGACCAGAATTAGGCCATTCTGCCTATCAATCAGGTCTTCCATTCAATCATGGCTGCTATGCTTCTTAATCCCGTTATCCTGCCTTCTCCCCTCAGCTTTTGATCTCCTTACTCATCAAAAAACTATCTATCTCGGCCTTAAATACATTCATTGACATAACCTCAACTGTCTTCTGTGGAAATGTGCTCAACAGACTCACCACCCTCCAGCTGAAGAAATTCCTCCTCATCTCAGTTCTAAAGGATCATTCTAGGTTGTGCCCTTGCGTTCTAATCTCTCCTGCTAATGGAAACATCTTCTCCATATCTGCTCTGCCCAGGCCTCTCAGTATTCTGTAAGTTTCATTGAGGACCCCTTCACCCTTCTAAACTCCATCAAATAAGTTGAGTACAGTCCTCAACTGTTTCTCATATGACAAGCCCTTTATCCCCAGCATATTCTTGTAAACCGCCTCTGGACAGCCTCCAAGGCTAGCTTATCTTTCCTTAGTCCAAAATGGCTCACAACATTGCAGATACAGTCTGCCCAGAGGCTTTTAGAGTTTCAACTGTACATCCATGCTGTTCTTTTCTAGCCCTCTTAAAATGAATGCTAAATTTGCATTTGCTTTCGTAAATGCCAACTGAACCTGCATGTTAACAGTAAGTATCCCAGTCTTTTCATGCCTCAGATTTCTGAAGTCTTTTCCCATTTTGAAAATATGCCCCTACTCCTCCAACCAAAGGACAGGATTTCACACTACCACATTTTATTCCATCTGCCACTTCTTTGACCTCTCTTCTAACTCATCTATGTCCTTCTGCAGATACCCCAACTTGCCAACACTACCTTATTTTTGTGTCATCTGCAAATAAAGCAACAATGCCTTCAATTCCTTTGTCCGGGTCATTAATGCATAAGGTGAATACTTGTGGTCCCAACACTGACCTCTGTGGAACTCCACAGTTACCGGATGCTATCATGAAAAAAAGATTTCTTTATCCCCACTCTCGGCCTTCTGTCAGTCAGCTAATCCTCTATTCATGCCAGTAGCATGGAGACAGCAATGACCCGCGTAGCGATCACAGACAAGGCTTTAATGGTTTGGTGTAGAGTCTTCCTCTGCCAGTCCTCCAGGAAGAGGGCATATCTCCTTCATACCATCCCACCCACCAAATCTCCAAGTCCCCAGCACCTTCCCCATCTTGGACACATTCAAATTTTGTCATTGACTAAGCAGGCCATCTTAAAATGAGACTGACGCCAGAAATGCTGGTCTTTGGACATATATCCATTAAGTGGCAAGTTGTTCCAGGAATAGCTCATCGTAAGATGAGGTGGAAAGCAGAGATTAGAGGCACCATAGGGACAAGCGTAAGTAATTAGTAAGTGGTAAGTTTAGTAAGATAGAACAAGAAAACTCACTAGACCTCATGCCAAAAACCCTCTAAAAATCTCACGTATTCCAGGCTTACCCAAAAATTTTGTAAGATTCAAATTACTAATCCTTTTATTTGCATTCCAATTCATCCAAAACAGCCCTATTCACATATTACAAAAAAAGCTCTCTGATCTATCTCTTCAGTCTTTGCCATTATCTCCAATAATATAAAACAAAGAACTGGGATGGTAAAGGAATGAAACACAACAAAAATAGAAATTGCTGGAAAAGCTCACTAGGTCTGGCAGCATCTGTAGAGAGAAAACAAAGGGTAATGTTTCAAGTTCAGTGACCCTTTCTCAGAACTACCATAAAATTACTTCAGAACTACACAGCTAGTTGTGCAGTGCCTTGAGCTTTATGGTGCAGTCCCCTTGCTGGTGTATTTTTCTGTAAAGTACTTTTTGCAGCTTTATAGCTTATGTTTAAGAGGTCTGATAGTTCAGCAAGATCATCACAGTCTTTAAGTCATACATTCTGGCTTTGAGACCAGAGGAAAGCCAAGGAAGATATATTTATAATATGGTCAAACATATCAACCTGTAAATTCTTCTGACATTTGCCAACAGCAGGCAGGCGTGATTGCAATATGAAGGAGAGAATGCTGAAGCTTTTACCATCTCTAATCTTAGCTCCACACTACAACGTGCACATGCATATTGCCACAGTAAATTGGATTTACTGACAGAGCTGTATAATTGAAACAAAATGAACACTGGTAGCTTTTAAATATGTTTTCTTCAAAAATGTGAAAAAGACAGTGACAAACACTACATTGGACAAACAGGCAGAAAGCTAGCTACCAGGATACATGAACATCAACTAGCCACAAAACCACATCACTCGAATCCTTACATACAGATGAGGAAGGACACCACTTTGATTGGGACAACACATCCATCCTAGGACAAGCCAAACAGAGACACGCACGAGAATTCCTAGAAGCATGGCATTCCAACCGGAATTCCATCAACAAACACATTGTTCTGGAGCCAATCTACCATCCTCTGAGAGAAAGAACAGGAAATGACATCACCAATGCAGGAAATGACATCACCAACCCAAGGAAACCTAAACAGATAAATAGAAAGCGGGACATAACACCAGTGCTTCATCGGAGGCTCACTGATGATGTTACCTAGAATGGTGACGCAACGTTTGAAAACTAACCTTCCAGCTCAGCGAGCAAATTCACATCCAGAACCTCAACCTGAGCTACAAATCTTCTCCAAACTCGCTAACAGTGATGCATATTTAAGAAATGGGAATGCCTAATTACTCTGTTGTATACTAGCTGTATATAAAATGGTTGCAGTCAACTATCGTCAGATTCATGTCCATGTCAGCAAATACTCACTTCCCATTGTAAATCTCATGTAGAGATTGGCTTTCTTTATATATATGTTTGAGGAAACGTCCCTCACCAAATCCTTTTAGTCTTTGCAAGTTTGGTCCCATGTAGAGATTTTACAACATTTGTCATATCACTGAATTTAAATATTGCATGAGTAAAAAGCTTTTAAGGGGGCTTCTCTGTGATTATTTGAAGATACAATCCCTATCCTAGGTTTGAGCCCTTATGTCCAGGGAATTGTATTGTTTTATAAGAGCTCTCCAAAGGAATTCTTCAGCAAAAGAAACAAATGGGTACAGGTTTTATAGTGTGTTTTAAAACAAAAGCTCTCACTTTTTTTCCTAATCTAAGGAGAGCGGGGAAATCCTGGTTAATATTTTTCCTCACTAAACATCTGTTGCTTATTGTTGGCTGTGGAAGCTGATTTACACAGATTGGTCACCACTATCTTTTCTACATCACAGTTGTGACTGCAAATCAAAAGCATTTCATTGATTGTGCATTGCTTTGGGCCACCCTAAGGTCATGGAAGGCTCTATGTAAATGAAAGAATTTCACTGTTTACTCCTACTGGCATTCACACAAACATCACCTTGGCTCAATTGGGTACCAATTGTATCTTTGAAGCAGAATGGTTTGGATGGAATGAACTCTCACTCAAGCCTTGTGCTCATTACATTGTTGAAGACATGACCTTATAACTAAGACCTTAATTCAAATGAAATTTGATGCTTCGGACAGAGCAGCAAATGTTAACATTTTCGTTCCAGGGATGAAATTCCTCAGCTATGGAGACAGAAATATTGGAAAAGTTAGGACTGTTCTCCCTGAAGAGGAGAAAGCTAAGAAGAGATTTGATAAAAGAAATTGGGGGATGTGAACAGAGTAGGTGTGGAGAAACGAGACCCACTTATAAAAGGATTGAGAATGAAAGTGTGTAAATCTAAACTAATTTACAAAATAACCAAAATGAAAGAGGGAAACTGCATGAGCATTTAGTGTCTGGAATGTACTGCCTGGAAGTGTGGTGGTGGGCAGTTTCAGTCGAGGCATTCAAGATCAAATCAAATGATTGTTTCAGTAGAAACAACGTGCAGTGGTTGTTGAGGTAATGACAGGAGAATGACATGATGTTATGATGCTCATTTGAAGAGCTTATGCAGACAGAAATGGCTGAATGGCTTCCTTCTGCAAAGTAACAATTCTATGAGTCTGTAAAGCTTATTCATGCAGCCTCTTTAGCCACAAGCAAATGAGAGTGATCCCATAGTCAGAATCAAATGATTATAGCCACCTCAGCCAGTTAGTTAGCAAAGCGGTCAACACAGTAAAGATAGACTTGCATTCATACAGTACCTTCTGTTGCCTCAGGACATCCCAATGCACTTGTTACAATTTTTTTCAAAAGATTTCACCACATTCTTGCAAAGGAAATTGACTCCAGTGTATCTCTGGAAAACTGGTTCACAGGTTTGGTGGTATGGACTGACTATTTGGGAGGGATTGGAGGAATGGAGTAGGAAGTAAATGCAAAAAAATTGTGATTAAAGGGGTGGTCATCAGACACCTTCATGCACTCCATGGCATTCTGCCAGTGGCAAAGAAGGAGAAGTCCACAGCCCAAGTGTGTCACCTAAGAGGCTAATTAAGGACCTTTTTGCTGCTGCTGTTGACATTTTACAAGTGCCATGTTGCCCTCTCAATTGTCGCCAAAGAGGAGACATAATGCCCCCCAGCCCACCCTGGTGTCCATTGCCACACTTGTTGGAATATTTCCTACCCTATATGATCCCCACCTCATCCAGGGCTCCAGCTGACTAGCCCTGGTAACCAGCTCACCCACAGCATCCATGTTACCTCTCCCAGCTTTGTGTAGACCCAGCAGCGGCCACCGCTGTGTGGTACCAGAGGGTATGAAAACATGCAGGCCCTCTGATTGACTGTCATCCACACTTAGTGAGATAGCAGTCCCAGTAGAGGCTCATTAGCTACAGGATTATCAGCATCCGGTTTGAGTTCCTCTCAGCTTAATTTCCTGCCTGTCAGTGCGCTCCCCGTTGTACTGACAAAATCCAGTGCAATACGTGCAGTATAAGGATAAAGAAACATACAATGCCTCAATAAAAATTCACATGCAACATAGCCATTGACACCATTAACCAAATAAGCCATAGAGATAGGCATCCCAAAAACATCTAAAGGGGAACGTACTCTCACAAACCTCAAGGGGTTTAAAACTGACCTTCCTCATCAACAGTCTTCACTTACAAAAGCTCCCTTTAATGAGCGAAAGACACAACGACAATCATTCCCGGAGGTATGAACAGAGGTAATCACACAAAACAGTTAGCAGCGTTGCAGGTCAAATGATTAGCAGTAATTATTCTAAAGGCTGCCAACACCAGCAGCAACCCTTTCAATCAGATTCAGTGCACCTCTTTATGTTGCTTAATTGTTTTGAACATTATCATTTTCCTCAATTAAAGACCCAGATCCCAGGGCAGCTCGGAGATGTCTCAGAAGGCTCCCTGCCACCAACGAAGTAGCCAGTGAAATATGGGTGGCTGCTGACATTCAGCGTGCTCCTTAAATTTCAATGAAAATAAGCCCTGATGACGGCTGGAATAATGGTTTCTGTATATTACATGCAGTGCGCTGATTAGAGTGTAAGTCACTCCAGATTATGTCAAATCAAATCAAATCATGTTTACAAACTGTGTCCACTTCTCAGCACCAACAACAAACACACTCTAGTTCAAAAGTTCTCCAGTATAACATGCTATGAGCTACTGAGATGGACACAACTGTTTTGGCATTCATAGGAAACAGTTTGGGGATATCCAACGATACAACAATGGAAGACAACTTTTAGGTCAGCAGCATAGCTTCAGACTGTAGTCTTGAAGTTATGTGAGACTATCAGGTGTAGAGCTTTTAAACGTGAGAGTTTGATGCTCGATATTAATAGGGAATCTCCTATTATGAAAATGTTGCTGAAAATGTACAAGCCATACACCGTGAATGCTGTTATCCCTTGATGGAGGCTGGCCTGTGGCTCATGGAATACTTCATGTTGAATAGTGGAACCCAAGGCATGAGGTCAGTGAAGCCAAGCAAAACTGCTAGTGATCCTTGACCAAGGCTTAGGAAATTCTGAACAGCACTAAAGTGGACTGACTGATTCCTTAACCTGAGGCCCTCTTGCCAGAGGCTCCTCACCAAGAGGAAATTCACACTTTTCATAGAACCCCTACAATGTAGAAAGACACCCTTCACCCCAAAGAGTCTGCACAGACCCTCTGAAGGGCATCCCACCCAGAGCAACTTCATCCTTGTAACCATAGCTAATCCACCTAGCTTATACATTCCCAGGTGCTACAGGGCAATTTAACATGGTGAATCCACCTAATCTGTCCATGTTTGGACTGTGGGAGGAAACCAGAGCTTCCATTGGAAGCCCACGCAGCGACAGGGAGAATGTAAACTCCCTACAAACAATCACCCAAAGCTGGAATCGAACCCATGTCCCTGATGCTGTGAGGCAGTAGTGCAAACCACTGAGCCAACATTACACATTTTTTTCTGCACTTTGGGCTTCAGTGTGCTGTTTTTGAAGCTGTCTTCGATGCAGTCAAAACTGCTCAAGAATGTAAACAACACCAGTACTCAGTTCTTTTCTTTGGGGCAAACAGCAATGAGCCAGTCTGTAAATAATAGTCAGACAATATTTTGAGTTAAGGATGGAGAGGGTGGCAAGTCACCAAGGGGTTCATTCTAATTTGGAATGATATGTCACAAATTCAGATAGAAAGCATGTATGGTGAACATTGGGAAATAAATCCAGGAAAGAAGTAGACTCTGATGTCCTTCAATCACCCTATCATGGTTGATCCAGCCAGACTTCATTCACTGTTCCAGTCTGTATCAGATGTGAAGAATGACCAGTTCTCTGATTTATTACTTTTTGATCGATTTCTTTCGCAAAAAGCTAATCAGTTTTGGGAAAGAAAGATGATAAAAAAGATGCGAACATTCAAATTGTATTTAGTAAGGTTTTCAATAAATTGACCATCCCTCACCATGTAAAGGATTATACTACGAGAACAGAACTCAATGCTTTCACTATCTGCACTGACAGCCTGTAAAAGAAGAATCACCCAGCAGTGTTCTTAATGAATAAACAACGCATGTCTAAAATATCTTAGAAATTTCATATCTGTACACATTTTGCTTCCTGTCATTCTGTTTAGTTGAACTATTGTGCCAGTATTTCTATGATGAATTCCCATGTTCAGACTAACAATGAATTGTTTAGATAATCATATCATGCTCCAGTTATATAATGATTGCAATTTATTATGGAATTTGCAGAACAGGATCAAACCATTCCAGCAACCTAATCCAATCTTGTGTTCACGTACTACATAAAACACCTTAGATGTCTTCATCTAATAGTATCGACCTAGCCCCATCTTCAAGGTATTCCAAATTGTGGCTAGTGTACTTCATGAGCTCCAGTCTTATTTGTGGGGGATATGTGGGAGAAATTGATCATGAAAAACCTCAGTTATTGCAGGGACGGGGTGTGAGGGATGAGTTGTGGGAAATGCGGGAGACATGGTCAGGGGTGTTCTCGACTACTGAGGGGGATATTGTGGCCCTTGAAGAACGAGGACATCTGAGATGTATGGGAGTGGAATGCCTCATCCTGGGAGCAGATGCAGCGGAGGCGAAGGAATTGGGGATAGGGAATGGAATTTTTGCAGGAATAACCGCCAAAAGAGAATCCCCTTCGTCCTCACATACCACGCCACCAACCTCCGCATACAATGCATCATCCTCCGACACTTCCGCCATCTGCAATCCGACCCCACCACTAAAGACATTTTTCCCACCCCACCCTTGTCTGCTTTCCGGAGCAACCACTCTCCCCATGACTCCCTTGTCCGCTCCACACTCCCCTGCAACTCCACCACACCCGGCACTTTTCCCTGCAACCGCAGGAAGTGCTACACTTGCCCCCACACCTCCTCCCTCACCCCTATCCCAGGCCCAAGAAGACTTTCCACATCAAGCAGATATTCACCTGCACATCTGCCAATGTGGTACACAGCATCTGCCGTACCCGTTGTGTTCTCCTCTACATTGGGGAAACCAGAGGTTTGGGGACTGCTTTGCAGAACACCTACGCTTGGTTTGCATTAAACAGCTGCATCTCTCAGTCACAAACCATTTCAACTCGCCCTTCCATTCCTCAGACGATATGTCCATCCTGGGCCTCCTGCAGTGTCACAATGATGCCACCCGCAGTTGCAGAAACAGCAAACCAAATTCCGCTTGGGAGCCCTGCAGCCCAATGGTATCAATGTGGATTTCACAAGATTTAAAATCTCCCCTCCCCCCACTGTGTCCCAAAACCAGCCCAGCTCGTCCCCGCCCACCTAACCTGTCCTTCGTCTCACATATCCCCTCCTCCCACCTCAAGCCATACCTCCATTTCTTACCTACTAACCTCATTCCACCCCCTTGACCTGTCTGTACTCCCCAGACTGACGTATTCCCTCCCTACCTACACTCACCTCTACTGGCTCCATCCCCGCCCCTTTAACTTGGCTGTCTCCTCTCCACCTATCTTCTCCTCTATCCATCTTTGATCCGCCTCCCCCTTTCTCCCTATTTATTTCAGAACCCTCTCTCCCTCCCCATTTACTGATGAAGGGTCTAGGCCCGAAATGTCAGCTTTTGTGCTCCTGAGATGCTGTTTGGCCTGCTGTGTTCATCCAGCTTCACACTTTGTTATCTAGGATTCTCCAGCATCTGCAGTTCCCATTATCGCTTAACAAAATGTGATTTTTTTTAACATGAAATGTGTTACAAAATGCAATATTCAAAGCAACCATGTAAGCAATCTTCTCTTTAGATGTGGTTAATGTTGAGGTGCATTAAAGATTATCCATTCGGAGGAAGTAAACTTTGACTTAAAAGTGAAGGTCTTGTAGTTTGCAGGTATACATGTTATAAGACTAAATGACACCCAGTGCTGGAAATTGTGTTAAAAGTTAGCATATAATAAATTTGTTTCTGGGAAAACAAATCCTCCACATTCTTGAATTTTCAAAAAATTCAAGAAAATGCCAAATAGAAGGGCATGATCAAAATCAGGGTGATAATCAGTTTAGTTGAAACTGGTGGAAGAGGTCACATCTGCACCTGATGAAATGAGAATAGTCGAGTCCGCTATCCCTTTGTAGAAGTTTCTGCAATAGCCTCCCAGCAGATTCATCCTGGACACCTTAGCTGAGAGTAGATGTAACATAAACAATCATTCTTTGTGAATGATTGTTTGTCAAATGCATGACTTACACACATGTACTCTATTTAAATGGTTAAAAAGATTGCATGGTGCCCTCCAGACTGCTACATGCATGCACATGCCTTACCATAAACACCGGTTTCCACAAAAACAGTTGGCTGAATTTTGAGTCCAAATGCGAGGAGAATTTCCTAAACTGTGAGGCAGCGTTGGGAAGGATTTAGCACCGGTTGCTAACTGTGAGAAAGGGTGTACGTGTCACTCATTGGAATGAAATTGAAGTACCAAAGGCTGTGCCTTTCTGCAGAAAATTCCAAGTCTCAAGCTATGTATCACTCCAAAAAATGCACACAAGCTCATCCTCATTTAACATTTTAATATTGAGCTCCAGAATTAAGGCAATTCATACCTTTTGTTTAATGAGCAGATCAGATGTGTCTGCAAAATAGTCCATGAACTGCAAATTTGAACCCCAGTTACATTTATTTTTGTTTTTATTAGTGTTCCAATATAAAAAAAAACTAGCAAACCTTTAGATTTAGCAAATCTTCAGTTAAGATCAAAGATTAGTTTGTCATGCAACTCTTGCTAATAGTTACTAAAACAGCGACGTTGTTACTAGCAAAAATGCAAAGATTAAAAGTAAATGCAGTTAGAAGATAGTTCAAAAGCTGAAAAAAATGAGCAGTTTGTTATCTTTTTAAGCTGTTACTGGCTTGAAGATTTCTCTTTCCGAGGTTAAGGGTTTGAAAGTATGAAATCAGATTGAGCAATTATGATTGCCTCTGTATTCAAATGGTTAGAGGTTGTTTGCGCAGCTAGACTCGATAGATAGAGCATACTTGGAAAGTGAGATAGTGAAAGGGTTTCTTCTCCTCAGTGGTTTTGTAATTTTCAAACTAACTGCTTCATAACATATAGCCTTGCCTAATCACTCCCTGACGTAGAAAAGAATCAACATTAGCAGGAATCCAATAATGACTTTGCGGATAATTGAAAACCTATTTATTCTCAGAGCATCTCACAAGATTTGGTTAAAAGAGTGCTGTATCCATAATCACTTTAACCTTAGCCAACTATTGCAAATGGGGTACAGTGGGACTGCTGATCACTGACATGCCCAAGTATTGATCCTGTTCAAATCTCACAACCATTCACCCAACTGGGAAGACACCTGATCACGGGCTGTCATATTAACATAAGAACTGACCATTCAGCCCATTGAGCTTGCTCTGCCATTTCATGTCATCATGGCTGATTATCCACCTCAATGCCATTTTCCCCATCACTTTACAGCTGTTATTCTAAGAAATCTGTCAAAACCTACTGTAAACTTACATAATGACTGAGATTCCACAATCATCTGATATATGGAATTTTAGAATCATAATCCATAAATTCATATTCCTTTGGGTAAAAGAATTTTTCATTTCAGTCTTAACTGGCTTCCCCCTAGTTTTAAACTTGCCCACTGAGGAAATGTCTTAGCTGTATCTACCTTGACTGTGACTTTAGTTATTTTGTAGGTTTCAGTGAGACCATCTCTTACTCTTCTAAACTCAGGAGAATGCAGGCCCAGTATTCCTAACCTCACCTCAGAGGACAGTCCTGTCATCTTGTTATGATCTACTGTACTGTAACTGAGCCCTACCATTTCCTGGAGTCAGATCGAAGGTTGAAAGTTTTTCTTAAAGTACGCATTGAACTCTAATTTACCTGACTTACAAACCAAGAATGATAAAAAGCATGGATCAGATGTCAGTACTAAACAGGAGTTATTGTTTATAAGAAGCAATTAGGCTACAGCTACAGGTAAGCAGATATAAATCATTGGGATTAAATGTTACCAACTAAAACTCAGCTGCCTTTATGAACTCCCCTTCCATACAGTCAGACAAATAAAAAGAGGAAATAGGTTATTGGCAGATGTAGAAAATTTGGAAAGTCAGTTCAGTGGTCTTTTCCTCCAGTTTCGATATTGAGCTGATCCTTCTTCAGTTGACCAAATCTTTTATTGCTCAGTCATCGTTGTCTGGAAAATGTACAGAACAGTCAGCCTCAGGTAGGGAGAAGAATTACGCACTTCTGTGTCATTCTCATTCTGTGTCTCTAACTTGTTTCCAGTTCAAGTCTGCACATTTGGTTGAGAACCAATCAACTTCATGTGTGGACAACTCCATTGCTCCTGACCATCTGCACATTGCTGGAACCCATTGCCACAAAAACAAGTACTGTATTCCTTGCTGTGAAATTACACAATCATCCTCATGAATCTCTGTGTTTTAAAATCAGTTCTTTCTCTTTGCAGTCCAGAGATTTAAAGATAAAAATGAAAAAGACATGGTTCCAACAATCTAAGGAACAGGTCTGGTGAGTTTTTATTGCACTCCTTCTATTGCAATAATATCTTCCCTAAAACAAGGGAATACAGCTTGTATGTTCTACTCCAGGTATGGTTTAACCAAGATTTAATACAATTGAAGCTAGATTCTGCTTTTCGTGTACCTAAATTCTTCTGTGATAAAGGAAAACATACTATTAGCCTTCCTATTTGCTTCCTACACATGCAAATTAGCTTTCAGTGACTTATTGATGGGGACACCCAGGTCCCTTTGTACATTTTCTCTTCCTAACCTCTCGATATTTATAAAATTCTTTACACCTCTGTTCCTCTTACCAAAGTGGATAAACTCAGATTTTCCACATTATATTCCATCTGTAATGTTTTTACCTCATCAATAAGTTTGTCCAAATCCTCTCAAAACCTCTTTGCATCTTCCTCAGTGCACACATTACCACCAAACTGTGACTTTGGAAATATTGTATTTAGTTCCCACACCCAAATCATTGACATAGATTGTGAACAGATGTAGCCTAAGTATTGACCTATGCCACCCCCACACCTCTCACTCTGCTAGTGTGAGAATAATCTATTTACTCCTACTCTCTGTTTTCTGCCTATTAACCAATCATCACAGTATGTTACCTCCTATCCCATGCACTTTAATTTTTCTAACCAACCTCTTGTTTAGAGCTTTATCAAGAACTTCCTGAACATCTAATTAATGTATGTCCACTGACTCTCCTTTATCAAATCTGTTTCTAATGTCCTTAAAAGCTCCAATAGGATTGTCAAACATAATTTTACATTCATAAATCCATTAGGGCTACAGCAAGTCAAATGATTGTTATATATGCATCCATTCATCCATTATGTTATATCCATTTATATAAGTTCTAGCATTGTTCCTACTACAGATGTAGGGCTAACTAATCTGTAATTCCCTTTTTTCTCTCTTCCTTCCTTCTTAAGCAGTGAGATGACATTAGCTATCTTCCAAGCTGCTGCAAGAAATTGTAGAATTTCAAAGTGGTAGCAATGATCATAAGAATATTGGCGTGCCACCTAACATTTTGATCGGGGGGTTTCATCTTGTGTGTGAAGAGTTTGACATGTGACTGCAATTTTTCTGTTCTCTTTAGGACCCTGGCACTGAGCCTTCAATTCCACAGTAATCTATTAACATACCTATAGCATGAATATGAGCTAAATACATCGAATACAACATAGTTGGAACAGGCAGAAATTTCATCACGCCACGAGTTCCAACTCTTTGAATGAACTCACGGTGGATACATCAAGTACACATTGCCTCCTGCTATAAATTTAACCATGGGTTAAAAGGGAGTGGGGAAGTAAATCTCATCCCAATTTATGTATACCCACCTATCTGTCTATGCCCCATTACAATTCAGAGCTTCAATGGCACAAAACCCCAGCAATTTTATCTCATATTTTTAAAAATATATAAGATCAAGATAGTATCTTATTAAATCATCAAGATTGTCACTATCAGTCTATGTTTACATTTAAAGAAAAGTTGAATTAAGTTTGTTATATTTGAATGTAAGCATTTCGCTGGGACTGACATTGCATTGTTAAGTTAGCAACTTATATTTTATATCGCAATATTGATTTTAGAACACAATCAATGCTTCCCAAATTAGTTCAAAGAGATAAGATTTCTGAATTTTTCTTGGGAAATTCTTCTTTTGTCTAATGACTCAACAGCAACTCAAAGTGTCTCAGTGACAAATGATTACTCCAGATTCCTAGTCACTATCAAGATGTTGACTGGTTGAATTCTATTTCTAAAACTGATGAGTTTTACAATATTTTCATTTAACAAAGCCAATTTGGCTATTTCAGATTGTATAATGATTGAAATATACTATTTTAATCCTATCCACAATGATTCCCATAATCCACTACCTTGTTTCAGCAAGAAGTTCTTAGGACAAACATGACAACTGTTTTGACTTGTTCTTTCAATGGTTATCTGAAAAATCATCAGGAAATGGTTCACTTTTGGATACCCTATTGCTGGAAACAAATGAAAAATGCAAAAACAATCAGTTTGTTTTATTTATACTGCACTGTCGACTTTGTCAAGAAACCTTCTGGAGAATACATTCGTTTGCTGAGTAACACAACTCTCCCCACCCATCCAAAGCCTTTTTCACTTAAAGATATGTGGTAGCATACTGGGTGAATGACTACAATGGATGAATGAGAGGTAATGTAGGGTAAGTTTGGGGGGGGTGGTAGGGTAATTCTGAGGACAAGGGAATATAAGGGCGAATGGGGGAATATATGGGCGCATGGGGGAACATGAGGGAGAACAGGGAGGGGGAATGTGAGGGTACATGGGGAGTAGG
Source organism: Stegostoma tigrinum (assembly GCF_030684315.1). Taxonomy (NCBI): domain Eukaryota; kingdom Metazoa; phylum Chordata; class Chondrichthyes; order Orectolobiformes; family Stegostomatidae; genus Stegostoma; species Stegostoma tigrinum. Next base: position 49,837,118 of record NC_081358.1, read on the forward strand.
AGGAGACATGGGGGAATGAATGGAATATGAGGAGAATAGGCAATTATGAGGGGGAATGGGAGAATATGTGGTGGAATGAGGAAATATGAAGGTCATAGGGGAATATGAGACAACCTGAAGAATCTGTGGTGACAAGGGGTAATCTAAGGGGCAATGGGGTGGCGTAGGGAAATGTGAGATGCCATGGGGCAGCATGGCGCAGAGGGATTGATGGTGAGGCTTAGAGGGCCTTTAAACAATGTTTTGAGCTGGGTTCTTGGGTGGGAGAACAAGGTGGGCCTTATAATGGACCCATCTCCACACCCACACTCCTTACATAGACTGCAATAGTTATTGAGAACCCAGCCACTGTATGAGGAGATGAAAGTCCTTCATGCATATACACTTTGTGAGCTGTGAAAGTGCACAAGTCAGGCTTTTCCAAGCATCAGCTGAAACTTTGGATCCAAGTAAAAGTTCAATAAATCGATATTTCAACTCTTCATGACAATATATTATTCTTGTGTTCTATTTCTAAATGATCAAAGTACTCCTTGGGTGGCCAAGCAAGGACAAGCATGGCTTCTCCACATAAAAAGGCTAATATCCCATTGGCTTTTATGATGGTTTTCAGCACATCTTCATGACATTTTTAAGCTTTAAGTACATAGTTGATGTGGTGACATTGTGCTAATGTCACCAGGCTAATTATCCAGATGCTCAGGCTAAAGCTTTAAGGGTAATTCTTATCACTGCAGCTGGTGAAACTTAAACTCAATTAATAAATCTGGAATCAAAAGTTAGTAACAGTGACAATGCAACAACTGTCATAAAAACATATCTGAATCAGTAATGCCCTTCAGGAAGAGACATCTCCCATCCTTACCTGGTATGATCTACATATGGCTTCCAATTTGCACCAATGTGTTTGACTTTTAGCTTACCTGTCCTTTGATACAGCCCAAATAGTCCCTTTGTTCAAAGGCAATTAGAATTGGTCAACAAATTCTGGCCTTTCCAGCAATGCACACATCCCATGAAAGTAGAAAGAAAATAGACCCTGAAATATTTTGCCCCTCTGCCCCTCATTATTTTTAGCTTTTTGGAAAGTAATTTGTTCTAATCTTTTTTTAGGTCCAAAGATATCACATTTACCAATTTGTCATGCTTTTGCCTGTTCATGCCATTTGTCAATATCCCTTTGTGATACTATGCTTCCAGTAATGCTGCTTACAATGCTGCCAATTATTATTGAGTAATCAGCAAACTTGGATGAGGAACTTATTTTATTCCGTTGTGTAAGTCATTATCAAATGTGGTGAATAGTTGAGAGCTTAAAACAGCTGCATGAAAGTAAACAGTTGTCACATCCTGCCAGTTAGAGTAGCTATCCGTTATTCCTTTCCCTTGTTTATTGCTGCTCAGCCAAATATCTAACCAAGTCAATAGCTTACCTCTCATTACATGAGATTCACGTTTAGATAAGTTATTGGGGGACTTTATCGAATTCCTTCTACTGGTCCTGTTTAGGTGAAATGTGTTCAGTCAAGTGGCGCATGTTTGGTCAGGAGCAGTAGAGTTTTGGATGGTCTCAGATTTACAGAGTTTGAATCAGCCAAGAGTGCAGATGAACAGAGGTAAGGATACAATTGGGAACGGTGGAAGGTGGAGAAGTGATCTCAGAGAGACACTAACTGAATTTACGTCATGAAGGTATTTTGAAGAGGAAGGAAGCTGCTGTGAATTTTCCTCATAAACTTCCCCTAAGTACAGAGCTGGCTTGAAGGTTTACAAGTTGGCTCCCCAGCGTGTTTTTCAGCCACTGTTCCCAGCGGTGCTTCAATTCAAAGCTTGCCACTTTTATTGCAGGGAACGTACGGATCGAGTTCCGACAAGTACCAGTACGCAGTGTTCTCATATAATTTGCAGACTGAAATCAAGCAATTATAAAAGCAATGTAAAAGTTTGCTGGCCAGAGTTCAAGAATTCTGGGAAAGCCAGGTGGAGGGGTCTCCAGCTGTTCTGGCTCTCCTCCATTTTGTTTAGTCAGCACTATATTAAGCTGTGGGCCAAGGTCCAACACTCAGTCTGATGACTCTATATAAACTTATGACTGGTGCTGTTTTCACCATTGAGAGAGACACTTGCTAGCGAATGTAATTGGCCGGGCAGCGCATTCTAAAATTCACTCTCAGGCTTTCTATGGACCCATGATGACATGGCCACCCCCTCCATGTAACAGCTTCTGTGTGAAAATGGAACAATTAGGTGATTTTTATGCAGAATTACAAAAACATAAGCAGACACGTGTTCAGTCAGAGCGGGCACTACTGAATTGAGACACTGATCTCAAGTAACTGAATCATTAAATTTGTCACATCAAGGAACAGATTTTAAAGAGGACGTCTTCCATGGTGGACTTTGGGATACACAACAACGCAGAGGGCTGAGTAGCGGCTGATAGCCAAGCTCGGTACCCATGAGGACGGCCTCAATTGGGACCTTGGGTTCACGTCGCACCACAGGTGACCCCACCTACACGGTACACTCGCACACACACACTCACTTAAGCGCATACATGCACACAGACACTCACACACATACACACGTACACACATATATATATAAATCTATGGGGTGAATTTGTATTTGTAGATACATTCAATTTTGTGCAAAAAACATGCAATTTATAGACAGTCAGTCAATGTGGCATTTTATAAATTCCTACTTTAGAAATAAAACCAGTCTGACTCCAAACCAAAACACAAGCAGGTTCTAAACAAGGCCTCCCACCTAACATAATAAAGTGTGAAGCTGGATGAACACAGCAGGCCAAGCAGCATCTCAGGAGCACAAAAGCTGATGTTTCGGGCTAGACCCTTCATCAGAGAGGGGGATGGGGTGAGGGTTCTGGAATAAATAGGGAGAGAGGGGGAAGCAGACCGAAGATGGAGAGAAAAGAAGATAGGTGGAGAGGAGAGTATAGGTGGGGAGATAGGGAGGGGATAGGTCAGTCCAGGGAAGACAGACAGGTCAAGGAGGTGGGATGGGGTTAGTAGGTAGGAAATGGAGGTGCGGCTTGGGGTGGGAGGAAGGGATGGGTGAGAGGAAGAACAGGTTAGGGAGGCAGAGACAGGCTGGGCTGGTTTTGGGATGCAGTGGGGGGAGGGGAAGAGCTGGGTTGGTTGTGTGGTGCAGTGGAGAGAGGGGACGAACTGGGCTGGTTTTGGGATGCGGTGGGGGAAGGGGAGATTTTGAAGCTGGTGAAGTCCACATTGATACCATTGGGCTACAGGGTTCCCAAGCGGAATATGAGTTGCTGTTCCTGCAACCTTTGGGTGGCATCATTGTGGCACTGCAGGAGGCCCGTGATGGACATGTCATCTAAAGAATGGGAGAGGGAGTTGAAATGGTTCATGAGTGGGAGGTGCAGTTGTTTATTGCAAACCGAGCGGAGGTGTTCTGCAAAGCGGTCCCCAAGCCTCTGCTTGGTTTCCCCAGTGTAGAGTACAACACCGGGTACAATGGATACAGTATACCACATTGGCAGATGTGCAGGTGAACATCTGCTTAATATGGAAAGTCATCTTGGGGCCTGGGATAGGGGTGAGGGAGGAAGTGGGGTACCGGCCCAGCCTGTCTCTGCCTCCCTAACCTGTTCTTCCTCTCACCCATCCCTTCCTCCCATTCCAAGCCGCACCTCCATTTCCTACCTACTAACCCCATCCCACCTCCTTGACCTGTCCGTCTTCCCTGGACTGACCTATCCCCTCCCTACCTCCCCACCTATACGCTCCTCTCCACCTGTCTTCTTTTCTCTCCGCCTTCAGTTCGCCTCCTCCTCTCTCCCTATTTATTCCAGAACTCTCACCCCATCCCCCTCTCTGATGAAGGACCTAGGCCCGAAACGTCAGCTTTTGTGCTCCTGAGATGCTGCTTAGCCTGCTGTGTTCATCCAGCTTCACACTTTATTATCTTGGATTCTCCAGCATCTGCAGTTCCCATTATCTCTCCCACCTAACATGTCTGACCTAAAATGTCACTCTTATTTACACTGATAAAACCTTTAGTTCTCTCAGGACAGTGATTTAAACGGAATTCAGAAATTTACATATGCATATTAATCAATCGAAACCTTCTAACTGATTAAAGATTTAACAACATCTTTGTTTGTTGTTTATTTTTTGTTTGTTTCATACATCCTCATCGGTTGTGTGTCTGTTTGATCTTTCACTTGTAAATTCTGTGTTCTGTGTGCTTCTTTCTCACTTCAGTTGATGAAGGGGCCATGCTCCGAAAGCTTGAGTTTTCAAATGCAACCTACTATAACATGGTGTAGAACTGAATGAACACAGCAGGCCAAGCAGCATCATAGCAGCAGTTTCGGGCCTAGACCCTTTCTTAGTACCCGTCTATAACCTGGTGTTGTGTGACTTCTGACCTTATCCCCTTAGCCATGCTTTCTTCTGACCCACCTGCCTATTCCTATACTCAGTAACACTGGAATTAATCCAGAGATTACAGTTTTAGTAATCTTCCTCTTTCATCAACTACCTAACTCTTTAAATTCATGTTGCAGGGCCTCATTTCTTTTTTAACCCATGTCATTGGTACTGACATGCACTATGACTGATGGCTGTTCACATTCCCCCTTCAGAATGCCCTGCAGTTGCTTTGAGGTATTTCCAATACTGGCACCAGTGAGGCAACATACATTTGAGATTCTCATTTGCAGCCACAGAACTGCATGTCATTTCACCTGATAATAGAGTCCCTTATCACTAAAACTCTCCTAGTCTTTCTCCTCCCATACTGTGCAGCAGAGCTAACTATGGTGCCACAAACTTAGCTGCTGCTGCTCTCCTTTGACAGATCATCACTGGCCAACAATATTCAACGTGGTATGTCTGTCTGAGAGAGGGAACGGCCACACAGGCTCCTGAACTACTCGCCTAAACTTACCGGTCTTTCCTGTGATAGCTCAATACTCTTCCACTGGTGTAGCCCTTGCTTGTGGTGTGACCAACTTGAAGTCTTCCTGATTTGCCACATATTGCAGGAGGAGCATTCCATAGCGCCAAATTCTCCTCCATTGTGAACCTTTCCAGCTTTAAACAATAAACTAGGAACCAATTACTCAACCTTGCCAACTACTCATCAAAATCAGATTTCTTTCCCTCTACAAACTGGAAACCACAAAAAGAATGAATTTATACTCTGTCTCCTTCCTTGTGCTACTCACTCAGTCCCTAAAGCTGGTTGCCAAGCTGCTAAGCACTTGCCCTGTGTTACTTTTTAAACCCTGATGTCACCCCAAGTTTCTGGATTCAGTAATTGTAAACATAAAGCTTTCAATTGTTTTAAAAACCAATATCAATCACTAATGTGCTTTAGGGAAGGAAATCAGCTATCCTTACCTGATCTGGTATACATGCGACTCCTAACAAAAAAAACAAAATATCTACCAGAGTGAGTCAGTAGTTTCATCTCAAAGTTTGGGATTAACATCAACCTAGCAAGGTCAATTGATATGGTAAAATTCTCAACAGCCAAAATCCATCCAACTTTACAGGGTCATACAGATTGATTGGTAAATTAAGCCAACAGAAAGCAGATATAATTTAAATGATGGCAAGTATAACATCATACTTTTAAGTAATGAAAAATGGAGTGCAATAACATGATTAAATGGGAAATAATGACAGCAACAAAAATCAGAAAAAACAATTGAAACCCACAGTGGCTAAACCCATCAAACTGTCAAGCCAATATCCAGCTGCAGTGAAGAATGTGAATGAGATGTTGGATTGTCTAGGAAAAGAAAAACAAATCCTCAGGGTAGTGTACTAGGCCCAATTGTCTTCAGCTGCTTTATCAATAACCTCCCCCCCATCATACAGTCAGAAGTAGAGGTGTCCATTGGTGATTGCACAATGTTCAGCACTATTTGCGACTGGTCAGATCCCAAACAATCCATTTCCAAATGGAAATCCCACATTATCAACATCCTGGGGGTTACCATTGACCAGAAACTGAACTGGATCGGCCATATAAATATTGCTGCTATAAGAGCTATTGCCTTTGATAGTAGTTAAGTGTCAATCACATTACTGTGGGTCTGGAGTCACATGTAGGCTGGACCAGTTAAGGATAGCACATTTCCCTTTCCTATGGGACATTAGTGACTCAGATGTTTTTTTTATTTGACAACAATTGATAATAGCTTCATGTGAGCAGATCAAAATTTAGGAGTCCTGCAGTGAGTAACTCATCTCCTGACTCCCCAAAACTCATCTGCCATTGACAAGGCAACGGTCAGGAGTGTGATGCAATACTCTACACTTACCTGGATGAATGCAGCTCCAACAATATTAAAGATGATTGATGCCATTCAGGATAAAACAACCCACTTGAATGTCACCACATTCACTCCCTCACAACTGATGTTCACTAACTACAATATGACCGCAGAAAGGCTCAATAAACAGCTCCTTCCAAATTCACCACTACCAGCGTCTAGAAGAACAAGAACAGCAGGTACATGGAAACACCACCACCTGCAAGTTCCCCTCCAAGTCGCTCATCATCCTGCCTTGAAAATATAGTGTCGTTCTTTCAGAGCAACGGGTCAAAATCCTGGAATTCCCTCCCTAACAACATTGTGGATCTACCTGAAACAAATGGGCAGCTGTGGTTCAAGAAGGGAGCTCCTCATCACAACTTCAAAGAGAAGTTTGGATATGCAATAAATATTAGCCCAAGCAGTGACATCCACATTCAATGAATGACTAAAAGCCAACTAAATGGAGTCTAGACTGAATGAGATGTGGTTTTGATTGTTTAGGCTACATCTGGAGCATGGTGTTTTGTTCTGAAAGGCATACTACAAGAAGGATGTAACTGAGCTAAAAACATCTAAAAGAGATGCAACAGAATGATGAGAAAACCAGAGACTAAAGCATATGTGGTTCAGGCAGGGGACAATATGATGGAAGTATAGGATTTGATCCTGAATAGTAGAATATAGGGTCAAGGAAAAAGCTGGAGATGGGTAAAATAAAGATAACAACAAGGCTCTGTAGGTTTTTAATACCTTTCACAGCCTGCGAGTGTCCTAAATGTCTTCACAGAAGTGAAATACTCTTAAAGTACAGTCCCTGATGTAATCTAGGAAATGTGGCAACCTACTTGCATACAGTCTCACAGATAGCCATGTGATGACCACTAGACAATCTATGTTTCTAGTCATGCTGGTCAAGGCATGAATATCAGCCATCAGGAAGAATAATCCTACTCTTCTTCAAACTAAAATCATCACATCTTTCATATCTGACATGATTTCTTGGGTCAAACATCACTGCCAGTGGGATATCGTCCAAGTATTTCTTCATATGTTAGCTGAGGCAAGGCATGATATAAACACTGGGTTCTCTTTGCAGGTCGTGAAGCTTATTAACAACATGAAATAATTACATAGTTATAATACTCCAAATGAAGTCCTGGCTTCTGTACTTACTGTTATATTTCAAATACATAACTAATTGACTGAAGCACTACACTGACTCTATTGCAGTAAGCACAGAGTGATTGAAAGTGGGGATCTTTGTACTAGGGAGTCATTTGCCACATAAACATCTTGAAGCTGCACTTCTTACCTGGTCCAGAATCTATGCAAAGCAATGAAATAGCCACCTGAATGCGCAACAGGCTTTATACCATGTGAGGTTGTTGGCTTGCTTACCGAGCTCGGCGAGCAAGTCAACAACCTCACCCACAATCTGAGCTACAGATCTTCACAAAACATTGGTTGAGCTAAGTTAGAGTTCATCAACCTTACAATAGACTGATATTTTGAGAAGTAAGACATCATTGGTTACAATTTCTAGGACAGTAGGCAAGAAGTCTGGGCTTTTGAATTTCACATCATCTTTTCTTCTCATTGATCTCAAACATCTGTAAAGTGATCAGGAACTCATTTGGAGCTGTTACTAAATGTAGAGTTAAATGTCAACTATAATTTTACCCAAAGAATAGTTATATTCATTTGCATAAGGAACTAATTCATAGATCATGAGGATTGAAGCCTGCTTCTGTAGTCTTCCAGAAGATATGCTTTCTTACCATACTTTCAAAATAGTTGTGTTTTATGATACTTGTTAATGTTTACTTAATTGAGAGAAGATCAGAATTTACTACATGGTAGCAACAGTGACCATGCATATTGCCGTAGCCACTGGCAAGGATAATTTGAAGGCTAGAGACAGCAGAGTGCAGCAAATCAGCCATCCAACCCCTGAGGTGGGAGGTAATCTTCAAGAGAAGCCCAGCAATGATGCGAGGCCCACCTTAGTACCTGACCATAGAAAGGGAAAGCCAACAAACAGCTGAAAAAAAACAAGAGAAAGCCCACTGCAAAGAATAGGCCAAATAACATGAAAATTCTTTCAGCCAAAGTGAGTGATGTATTTCAGTAGGTGAGAAGCCTTTAGAGAGAAGGATAACATGAGGGAAAAAAAACCTGTGCAACACAAAAAAGAAAGGAAAGAAAATAATTTCATCACCATTGCCCACATTTTAAAAAATCCTGACAATGAAAAAGGCTTTGCATTTATCAGACCCTATTGACCACATGGTAGATTCTGATTAGGCAGTGTAGAATGATAAAGGTGCGCCGATAGTTCATTGGATACTATGGTGCTTAATGATAAGCCAGACAAAGACCAGTTCAGTATCCTGTTGGAAGTGATTATTGGCAGCAACAGCACCACTTTCAACAGATGCACAATAAATTGCAACATACAACACTGTAAAGAAAGCTTTCAACTCTTATTTCAAACCCTATCGTGGAATGGGCAAAGTTTAATCAGAGCAACTAGGAGTCATGGAAATCATTAATTCATTTATAAACAACTTTTGCCACCTTGTAGATAACTGCTAATAATGAATCTTCAAAGAAATTCTCATATGAGTCTGCATTGTTATTCAGAATGAAGCCCAGCCAAAATTTTACAGTCTAAAGAAGAATTCACGTTACCAGAATCAATGGAGTTCATCAGACTTAACAAACAGAAGAGACTTCTTCAACAAGAGAGTCATCCCACTCAGTCCATTTTGTTAATCAGAAAGCTACTAATGTGCTGGGAAAACAGCAGGCACAAGAGAAAGAGGATAATGCTGTTGCTGTTGCATCTGTGGTGGGAAAGTTCCATATTTGTGCCAATCCTGCCGAGGCAGCCGTGTTGAATGTCATAAGATAAGCGGTTTTTGTATTGTTTCCAGAAGCAACAATAGGAGATGGTGACCTACAGCATGAAATCTTCACAACAGATTTTATCTACAACTGTCCTTGAACCAGTTGCCGCTGAGATTTTTACAATCTTTTTGCTGGAATTGATAGACTTGCAAAATGATTTCCGGTGGACAGAAATCAAAGTTATTGTTGAAAAAACACATTTAAGCTGGATACAGGAGAATATGTATTCCTTCTTTCAGATTGAGTGCCAGATTGAGTCTCAATTTCTCCAATGACCATCTAGCAAATGTCAAGGTGCAGGAAGAGGCACGATAAGGTCATAAGACCAAATGTAAACTCAACTTGGCTGGAATTGGAGTGAGATCATTGATATCTTGTATGTAATTTATAATTAGCAGCATTCCTCATTAAACAGAGCTATTTGTGCAGCTTTGAACTTTATTTACCTGCTCTAGCAGTGATTGAAGCTGGGTCATTACTCAGTAAACCAGACTTTATTGCTGTAACACCATCATCAGGACCACAACAGGTTACTGCAAAACTTTCACCTGTCTTTGAAAAATCCTGGAAGAATCAGAGAATGAAGTAAGGCTAATGATGGCCAGTAGCAAGATGAAATGTTAGACCTTAATTTATTATTTTCAGAAAAGTGGAAGGAAATTGTTCCTCCATAACACTGGACAATCTGGCAGATAAAGAAGCCCATTCTGTAGAAATGAGGAATGCTTTGGAGAAGTTTAACATTGAGCAATAAATGGAGATGGAACTTATCAAAATTAAACAAGAGTTTAAGCAGTGCAACTACCCGGCAAAAAGGAGTGCTCACCTCCAAGTCTAGCTATGCGTTGTCTCACAATGCTGTCAAGCCACAAAGTCTGGTAAACAAAAAAATTATGGAAGGTTTGCAAGATTCAAGTGCAAACACAGCCTGCATTCTCATGAAATTGAAATGACAAAGAGATTATTTGATTGAAGAAAAAAATTACTTCCATAGGATTGTACAGGGATCCAGGATCACGGTGAATTATTAGCAGGAGAAATCAGTCTTCTGTAATCAATAAGTGATGATTTTATATTTGTCAAAAGCTCTTGAAAGAGCCAGAACACAGAACTTTGTTTAAGTTTGCAGATGTATAACATGGAAAAGCAAACCTTTATCAATCAAACAGATCAGCTGGACTGATAGGCTGATGAAATATTCTGAGCATCTTGCTATTGACCTATTTACTATGCAACCTGCCAACCGCAGTGCCACTTCTCATAGATCCAGACCTTGAAGTCTATTTCTTTATCAAGGGTCATACACTTTAATTCCTGATAGAGTTCTGGAAATTTTCTTGTCTGCAAAGAAGTTGCCACTCTACTCCACCCCTACATTTACTTTCCCAGACAATGATTAGAGAAGAGATACCTATATCGCGAGAACTGGGAACATTGTTGGAGGTTAGTGAGGCTAAAGAGACTTAACGAGGCAGGGGCAAAATAGGAATAACAAGTTAACTGTTCAAGGTTAACTGTCAAGGTTAAAAAGGTTATGTAAAATAACTTGGGGAAAAATGTAGAATTAAGGGTTAGCTAAACATGTGTTACAGAGACATCAGGGCACGTGGCACTGGAGCCTAAGTTTGTAGCATTCCATTAGATGTCTTCTCTTGCCATCTGTGTATATATGTTTACTAACGTTTATTAATGTTAGCTCAACTGACTTTGAACCTGATTTACTGCTCTGATTTGAAAGTCTGTAGAATCTAACAGCCAAAATACACATCCCATCTTTGCCTGAATGATTAGTCATAGAAAATTCTTTCTTCAGTATTAATTCAAATCTCCTTCCTTCCACATGTGACACATGGCACAGTAATTTGCTTCAGAAGAAAATGAAGCAATAATGAAAGAAATGCCATAGGTATAGTTTTATTTAATGATGCAGATCAGGAAAAAAATTCACAGTTCAAATGCTATGAGTTGAAAATTCTTTCAACCGACTTTAGTAATTGATGAAATCATAAAACAAGATTAATTCAATCCAGTAGCTCAAGTGTCAATTGTCAATTTATAGTCACAGCATTATCTTATTGTTTTAAGTCTATTATTTCAGTTGAAATGGGTTTAGTTATCCGTCACTTTACAAAGGTTTCCAATAGATCAAATAGACGCAATTCTGTACCATGTCAGCAGATGATATGGCTTGAAATATAGCCACTGTAGAACAGTTTTTCTGACAACCGACACTGCATCACTCCTGATGTGGCACATGTTCTATGGCCTACCATCACACATCACAACATGAAAAAAGTTGATTCTCACTGAACTTCAAGGCTAATTCTCAGCAAAAATGTATCAGTTTAAGAACTTTGTGATCAGCATTCACTGCACAATGAGTTCCCGATCTTAGTCGCACTGTCAAATGAAAAATTTCCTCAACCATGGAGGAAGATTAGTAGGGTAAGTTAATGCAGTTTTCATCTTTGACACCTCACTCCTCCCAGCTTGTTGTAGTCAGGGCCTGGGATTTAGCTAATGTATCCAGAGTTGGGCATGGAGGGAGGACTGAGTAGGTTAGAGAGGGGAGGGTGCAAGAAAGAAGGGATGGAACAGTGCTGGCTGCATAGGAGGGAGCAGAGAGGAGCATGGCCTGAAGGAAGTAAGCTGAGGAATTTAGAATAAGTAAAGGGAGAACTTTTTGAAAGCATTAGCTAAATCAATCCTGCTTTGTTCCCAGTGTTTTCAGCAGAATGGTTTTCAGATGGGTTGGTTCACATGGGTTGTTTGGTCAAATGGAACAAGTGCTTTTCATTAACTCATCACAGTTCATGCCCCTTAGCTTCTCACCAGACACGCAGCTAATAACACTTCCTGGGGATCGACATCACTTTTCTTTTGCACAACGCTTAACAAGATATTTTACTAACAATGCCATTAAACAGAGTGGACAAATGGAAAAAAAAATCCCTGAAAGAAAATGGAATTGTGCTAAAAAGGAAAATCTTTGAACTCATTTGAAAAAGAATACTCAGTCAGTTCCTTTTTTTACTGAGATCCACCAGTTATACAGGAATCAATACTTTGTACCAGCCTTGAGGCACCCGTGCTGGAAAAAATTACAAGATCTGCCCTCATGACCTCCATCATGGGAACAGCTATGGTTGTGACAGGAGATCTGGAACAGTAGGATGTCTACGGGGAAGGAAATCAATAAATAAATTAAAGATAAACCCTGGTAAGTAGGAGATTTTTGATCTAAATTAATATTTGTAGGCAGTCACTTTAGCTTTTTACTTCTTTTTCAATGCCAGTTAAAGCTAAATACCAAATACTAACTGTAGCCATCACCAATTTCTCTGCGCGTCCCTATTGATAATGCCATTAGGGTTCTAAATTAACTGTTAAAAGTAGGGTTCCCCTACAAGCACATAATCATTGTTTTTTTCTTTGTCAATTTCAGTAATTCACAATTCAGTTGACCATTTAACCCAATCGCACCAGTCAAGTGACCAGATGTGAGCAAAATGCCAGGCAGCATGGTCAATTTTAATTAGCTGGCATAGGTGGAATGGGTTAACAATATTAAAATGTGGACAGTATCGAATTCTTTTGTATCCGATGTGATTTTAATCTCAAAGTCAATTCATTATATCCTTTTCAACTCCATCATTTGAAAGAGCCATCCAAGAGACAGTGGATAATATGCATATTTCAATCAGTAGACCCTCTTAACTAAGCAAGTGGAGACTTTTTAATGTGCATAGGACCCCTGTTGCAAATTCCAACATGGGACACATGATGGGAGAAAGAGAGTGCTGAACTTGGTCTATCCATGTGTCATAGCATGAACCTGTCTAGTTATTGGCACTTTGAGGCACCATTGCCAGCCGCCATAAATGTAAGCTTAAGACGTTTCCCAATATCTTTTCCACTTTATAACTTAATGGAATAAGAAGGAGCAGGTATTCTCCTTTGGGCCTTACAAAATTGCTGTGAGTCACTGCTGCTACACATTAGTGAGTCACATTAGTGTCACTGTCTGTCAAAGCTCCAAATCCACCTTCCCTTGTATACTACTGACAAGCTGGCACAGTATCTGAGCTGCAGATAATACACTGGGCCAAGGCCAGCATGTTGTAAAGAGAAAACAAGCCAGATTGTGCCACCTGCCAACAGTGTTGAAATGAAATTACCAAAATAGCCTGGGGCTTCTGCCCTAGGGATGGGTAGGCAGCAGCAGTAGCCTGGCCAGTCATTGAAGGTTAAAATTTCCCCAATGCCTTCAGATCTGCACAATTAGATTGATTGGCAGCACCGTGCATTTCAAATTCTCTGCCTTGTTTTCAAATCCCCCTCGATATGTATCATCTCCTCTTACTCAACAGTGCTCTAGAGTTTTATGCTCCACAAGTTGAAACTTATACATATCCCAGATTTTCAACTTTGCACCTGCTTCAACTGGCAAGTCCTTGAGCTCTGGAATTCCCTTTTAAATTTTTTTACTTCTGTCTCTGCTCAGATGCTTCTAAAAGCTCACAACCTTGGCAAAACTTGATTGTACCATCTTCCTCAAAGCCGTCTCCATTGTTGTCCCACTGGGAGAAATTTATCTGGTTCCATTTTTGTCTGATGCTAGCCACAGAACCATCTAGAAGGTCTTCTCATCCCACTTTTGTACAGATTTTTTTCTTTGGTCCCCAAGGATATAAGTATTTTCTTAAAAACCCATTCAGGGATGTTATTATACACCTCTGGAGAAGTTGGGATTTGTACCTCAACTTCCTGACTCAGAGCACTATACTGTACCACAAGAGGCCTTCTTCAAGGTCCTATAAGTGGGTTCCATCTAGTTTTCATCTATATCTTGTTCCTTGGTGACATCATCTTCAATGTCAACATTTGGCTCTAACCCACTACCTATTGTTGCATCTGCATTCCAAGTCCATGGGTCAGTTAGCTTATTTAGCTGGACAGCTGACTTGCAGTGCAGAGTGACACCAACAGCATGGGTTCAATTTCCATCCTGGTTGAGGTTACCATGATTGTCCCACCTCCTTAAACATGCTTGAGACATGGAGACTTTCAAGTTAAACTCACTACCAGTTGAATCACTCTAATGAGAAAGTAGCTCTCTGGGACTATGGTGACTTTACCTTTACCCATTCCCTGTTCATAGCTAGAACACATGCATCTCAACTAAGGCTAAGTCACCAGGCTCACGAATCATGAGTCTTCCACAAGTCCTTTCGCATGCATACTTTGGAAACCACCTTGGACCCAAAACCATCATTTAATTCCATTTCCACTTTATTATTTTCCCTTATTTTACTTCTTATCCTTCTGCCTCTCCAAAATCCTTCTCTTCTGTTAATACTGTTACATACTGTGGAATCAAGGGTTATGGGGATAAGGCAGGAACAGGATACTGATTGTGGATGATCGGCCATGATCATAATGAATGGTGGTGCTGGCTCGAAGGGCCGAATGACCTACTCCTGCACCTATTGTCTATTGTCTAAAAGTTAGTTGATCTGAAGGGTTTAATGTTCATGTTCACATTGGCTCCACCAATTCAGTTGATGTCACAGTCTATGGATGGAGAGAAGGCTTTCAGAGAGAATAGGCATATCTGAATCAGTTCCTGGAGGTCTCAACAATTATACCTGAGCAAATATAGTTGTACTTATTGCTTTCATGAAATAAACCTTTTTCTTCTTGCAGGATATTGCCAATTCTGTTGATACAGTATGGTGGTGTGTCTTCTACCACTAATGACTAGATAGGGCTAAGACAAAGCAAAGACAAAGGAAGATTGGTGGCCATAAACTGCTGCAAACAATCCTTACCCAGTATCACATACTGTACTGGCAGAGGTGACAAAGGTTCCGGAATGGTCATCGGGGAAAATAACACAATTACGTTGCCTTTTGTTTCTCTCCTCTCAAGTACTCTGTCTTCACAACTCACAATTCTATCCTTTCAGTACTCTTTGACCTTAATATAT
Source organism: Stegostoma tigrinum (assembly GCF_030684315.1). Taxonomy (NCBI): domain Eukaryota; kingdom Metazoa; phylum Chordata; class Chondrichthyes; order Orectolobiformes; family Stegostomatidae; genus Stegostoma; species Stegostoma tigrinum. The sequence continues at coordinate 49,852,339 of NC_081358.1, forward strand.
ATGCACAACAATTTGCATTTATTTAACTGTTTTAAATCATAAAATGTCCTAAGTGACATCTCTCAAATACTTCAAACATGTTTTGACACCAACTCACATAATAAGATTTTAGAACAGGTGACCAAAAACTTTTGTTGCTTAGCATGGGCAGATATATGCTGTAACTACAATGATAAACAAGACAAGTGAGCCCTAGCTTCGCCAGCAGTATTCCAACTTGTTCTAACTAGTCAGAAATCTTTTTTCGTTATGATCGCAGCATTTCACTCAGGCCACAGTACTCCTGTATATGGGAGCCACACATACTTCATGCAACTGTGGCTTTTACACATCAGAGCATCTCTTCTCAACTGGAAGTCACAGCAGGAATTGCCCTACTTTTTTCAAAATCCTGGATAACTAATTGCATGCACTTTCCAGTATCAGCAACATTACTCACAGACAGACACAAACAAAATTTAATCGAAGAACCTTCAACCTCACTCATTTATATTTATAGAATATACATAAATTATTATTACCTTCCACCTTTAGATGACACTTTGTTATGAAGGCTGCTGGAACTGTAATCACCTCTGTTTTTCACTTTTCTTATAAAAAACTTGAAACTATGCTATAAAAATTCGATGCCAAAACCAAATGTTATCCTGAAGTGCAAACTGAGGACTGGAAATGTAGTCACTTGCAGTGTTGCAGTCAATTTCAACATCGGAAATTGCCAAAACCAGCAATGTGATAATGGCCAGATCTTCGGCTGGAAGCTGGGGATAACTCCCCTGAACTTCTTCAAAAGAATTCAGTGGGATTGTTACCATCTACAAAAGTGGACAGATGGTGTTTGGAGAAATGCCTTTTGTACCATTTCTGATATTTCTATATTCCTGTGACCTCCAGGGCAGAAACTTTCAATTTAAGCAATAGCCATGAAATCTAACAGATGATCCAGGCTGCCAAAAGTATGTAGCTGAAATTCCAAGGATTTTCAGAGCTGTAGAGAACCAGTTGCTGTGAGGATAAATTAGAACAGAAGTCGGAAACTTTGAACTGCTGGGTGAGTCAGATTGGTTGTGAATTTTCCAAGTGCCTGATGCCGAGCGAATGAAAATTAATATAAGACAGATTTGGAAGTTCTTTCAGTAGCAATGGCAAAATAATGAAGTTGTCACAGAATTTTTAAAAAACAAAAAAAATCAAATAACTGTTTTATCAGTGCTGGGGAAAGATTGCTGCAAGATGTATTGCACACCCAGTTATCACTGAGGAGCAGAAAAACCAAACTGGAGAAATTTTGATCTTCTTGATTTTGAAATCTCTGCAAATTATGAGTAGTATGTACTCAATATCAGAGCCCAGAAGAGAGGAAAAGCATTGATTGGCGTATATTAGCATGGAGAAATCTAGCTGATGTCTGTCAGTTTGAGCAACAGAAGGATGATCTCATTAATGATAAGATTACCTTAGGCATAAGGGATTCCACCATGAGAGTATGTTTGTTGAGAGAGAAGAACCTTATTCTCAGGAATATTATTGAAATGAGTAAAAGCTCTGTTGTTCCAATTATTAGCTAGAGAGTATTAAGAAGACAATAGAAGACATTTTCATTATACCACAAGACAATCCTAATAAACAACATGAGGAAAAGGAAATAAACATTCGTCGAAAGGTCAGCAGAAACATCCAGATTAGAGCACAAAATATAAACAATGTGGAGGGCACCAGATATAAGAAAAGGAAACATGTGTATTATCAGGAAAGCAGTACTTTATCTGCAAGAATCTAAACAATTAGTATACAAATATTTAGTTAATCAAGAAACAGGTGAGTCTACAAGGATAGCTGCTAGAATAATACAGAGCAATGATTCTGATGAATCAGCACATCATGCAATAGGTCTTATGGTGGGGTTTAAATGTCATAGAGTCATAGAGCTCTACAGCACAGAAACAGACCCTTTGATCTAATTTCTGCATGCTGACCAGTTATCCTAAATTAATCTAGTCCCATTTGCCAGCATTTGGCCCATTTCCCTCTAAACCCTTCCAATTCATACACCCATCTGAATGCCTTTTAAATGTTGTAATGCACCAGCATCCACCACTTCCTCTGGCAGCTCTTTCCAAGCACGCACCATCCATTGCATAAAATTGTTGCCATTTAAGGCCATTGTAAACATTTCCCCTCTCACTGAAACTTAAATCCTCTAGTTTTGAACTCTCCCACACCAGGGAAAAGACCTTGTCTATTCACCCTATCCCTGCTCCTTATGATTTTATAAACATCTATAAGTTCACCATTCAGCTTACACTCCTCTGGGGGAAACGTCCCCAGCCTTTTCAGCCTCTCCCAATAGCTCAAACTCTCTAACCCTGACAACATCCTCGTAAATCTTTTTTGAACCCTAGGTAACTCACTGAGTCATTACTAAAGAGTAGAAGTGGAATGTTGCAGCAGTTATATTGATGGTGCCGGTAACATTGATATTGATAACTGAGTAATTGGCTTTGAGATTATTGGCTTTTCTAGTTGACTGATTTTTTTTTGTCCAGATTTTCTCAGTGGTTGCTGGCTGACAACATTCAGAGTAGTAGTTTTTGTTTTCTCTTTCTTTACCCGCAGTGCAGGGGAGTTTAATGTCTGTTCTGAAAACTGTGACATTCACAGCATACTTGCCCACAAATTAGGATATCAGATCAGTGACATGCACAGACTAAAGGCTGCAGTCAGGTTTCAATCACAGTTTTTGTATAACTTTCAAAATGTTACACAAACATGCCTGCAGGAGGTAGTTTCTAGAGAAGGGGGTTAGTCAACTACTTTTCATCTGGTCCTTAATAATCTTTCTGTTTGATATTTCCTTAACTCTGCACACCTGTGATATTGTAGGGGTGCCCACAAGACTTGGCCACTCAGGAAGGGAATACACATGATCAGTTACCTTTTGGCCAAAGCAGTTCTCTGTAAAAACACACTCCAGATCAAAAAGTTCATTATGTGCAAAGTCCAAGAGGACCTTAACTGCCATCATGACAATATTGATCCCAAGAGGTTAAATGAAGCTGAGAATCCAATGCAATACAGAGAATGGAGTTTCAGATAGGAGAGGTTAAGCAAAATTGACACATTTGTTTTGATGCATATCTGGAGCCTAGACTAGTAATCCTACTCATGACAGAAGGCATTTGCACGATATCACAGATTCCTAAGCCATTGGCTGCTGAGCCAATCATTAAAGATTACACAGACACTTATACACCTCTTGGTTGTCTTCCTGGTGAATATCATCTTGAACTAAAGAGGGTGTGAGACCATGTCTGCATCTACTGAGGATGGTTCCAGTTACCTTTATGTTCAGCCTGAAAGCATAATAGACGAACTAGAAAAGAAGGGAATGATAAAAAAAAGTGACAATTCCTACTGACTGGATGAACAACATAGTAAACATGAACCAGTCTGGAAAGCTAAGGTTATGCATGCATCCAAAGGATTTCAATAAAGCTTTGAAGAATTTCACTATCCCCATATCATTGAAGATATTTAACTACAATTTCTCAGGACTTTAAAACTAAGATGTATAAAATGTTTACTGTCAAGTAAATCTGGATGAAATAATTAGGTTTCTTTTAACTATATGCCACATACCACTTGGGTGATACAGTTGGTTGAGCATGTCGTTCTGTGCATTGCCAAGGCTCTTGAGGTGTACTAATGCAGATAGCATGACACAATCAATGATCTTTCCAGAGTATTACGTTCTACTAATGCAGAGATGTGGAGATAAAATAGAAGAAATCATCACCAGCTATAATCAGAATACAGTGTCACTGCAGGGGAGAGTTCACCAGAAGAGCTTGAAGCTGAACAAAAAAAATGCAACTGAAGATGCCCAAAGTCAAATTCATGTCAGGATCTTTGCCCGGATCTTAACAAAGTTACAGTTGTGACAGAGATGTAGTGACCAACAGGAGTAAGTGACAAAATCAGAGTGGAATGACAGAAATTTCACTTTGGTAAAGCTGTCATGGTCAGAGCTAAGCTTTGGAGATCCAATCAGAATGCAAAAGTTCAACACTCTCAATAAGAGTCAGCTGACATAGCAACTTGGCAAAGTGTGGAGCTGGATGAACACAGCAAGCCAAGCAGCATCTTAGGAGCAGGAAGGCTGACATTTCGGACTTAGACCCGAAACGTCAGCCTTCCTGCTCCTAAGGTGCTGCTTGGCCTGCTGTGTTCATCCAGCTCCACACCTTGTTAACTCGGATTCTCCAGCATCTGCAGTTCCTACTATCTCTGATAGCAACTTGACAGCTAAGTAAATACCTCAGTCACATGGGGTGAACAGGACAAACCAGCTTTTGAGCCACGGACACACACACAAACAACGGGAGAAGCTGCTCCTACACTACAGACCGTTGACAAAGGTGTGACATGACCAAATGGGAATTACTCTCAGAGGGCTATTTGGCCTCTACAAGGTTAATGGATCAGCACATCAACAGTTACCAGGGCAACAATATTCAGCATAGGATAAAAAAAAAGTCAGAAGCCAGCATCATTCAATACATCGAAATTTGACTAAAAGTGATCACAAGTTTTGTTACCATAGAATCCCTACAGTGCAGAAAGAGTTCATTTGGCCCATTGAGCCTGCACCGAACCTCAAAAAACATCACAACCTATCCCCATTAACACTTTTTTTATCATGGCTAATCTACCTACACTGCACATCCCTGGACAAAATACTATGACTAATTCATCTAACCTGTACATCTTTGGACTGTGGGTGAAAACCGATGCAGATATAGGGAGAATGTGCAAACTCCACACAGACACCCAAGGCTGGAATTGAACCCAGGTCCCTGGTGCTGTGTGGCAACAGTGCTAACCACAGAGTGCCACCATTTATGGTCCTAAAGACACAAATTCCTTTTGCCCGTTCTTCCAAGAGCATGATAAATAACAGTGAAAAGTCATTTCCTTCGATAATGTTTGATCCTTTACTTCATCTTTTTTGGAAGACGCTGGACAAAATATTCACTAGATGTTGGCCTTGCTAAAAACAGCAGGTCCTAACATTGGGCCAACAACAGCAATGGATTTTTTAGGCAGCAACCTATGTGATAAGTCATAAAGAGGAGTGGATATCTGTGGAAAATGTCGCAGTGGGAGAGTAGGAACGCACTTGAATTGCTCAGCATATGTATTGTAGAGCTGGGAAGTGGCAAAATATTTAGAGATAAAAAGACCTAGTTGTTGGAATTCATTGGTTAGGCCAGGGCAAAGGTGATTTTAAAAGTTTTTCTTTGCAGTGGTGCCCCATTCCTGACATTACATCCATCATTAAAATAAGGCCTCTTTCAGCCATGTTTTCTTCATGTGTGAATATTGTCCCAGGATAATATGTCAAACACAGTTCAGAAGTCCTTTGGGTACAGGTGCGCTCCTGCAAAACTAATCAATTTTCACAGCATTTTATATTTGAAAAGTGGGTGGAACTTGGTGGAATTTCAAAAGGAAATGATGCTTATGAATGATAATCCTGTCCCTGCATAGTAGCTGTAACTACCATTTGTACTGATACCATTTGACATAATTACCTTGCCATAATTTATAATCTTGAAAATGACTCTTGTATGCATCAAATATTTTTGTATTTTTATGATTTAACATGATAATGTTTCTATAAAGATCAATGAACAGTTACCACATAGTAGTATAGTTTAAATTGGCCTCTTAATCACTTATGTTCATGGACGATCCTATTAATTCCATCAATGTCTATTCATGATTGTCAAGATAAGGCTTTAGTTTTAAATCTTTATTTTACAATGCAAAGTCATGGTGAAAAATTAATCTTGAAAAGCTTCACTCATGATGTGAGTTCTACCATATTTCCATGCATTTCTGTCATTGGGATTGCAGCAGGAGAAGCTGAGCATTGGGATAAAAGGTAGAGACTAGGCTTAAACTAATATCACATTTACTCTTATCTGTTCAGTAGCAGCAGATGATTATTTGCAATGGCTTCTTTTCCTGCACTCTTTACTTTAGCACTGTCCAAGGATCAATCCTTAATCTCTTCCTATTTCATATTTACATGCTGCTCTTCAGCAACATCATCAAAAGACACATCAGTTTCCACGTATACAATGGCAGCCAGCTTTTATCACTGTCATGCCCAGTGAAGGCATGTCCTATTCATACCTTCCGATGTAATCTGTGTTCTTGTGGAAGCTTCTGAATCTCTCCTTTATTGTTTAAACTGGTTACTCACTGGGCACCTAAGCTGATAGCCAAGAGCAAGGTGACATTTGTAGCTAAGCTATTCATGACACGCTAGTGCCTGGCAATGACTGTCCCCAACAAGGGTGATTTGCTCCATTTTCACTTGACATTATTGATTTCCTCTCAGGAGTTACCATTGACAAGAAACTGAACAAGACCAACCGAATAAGTATTGTGATTACAACACTTCAGATCAACAGCTAGAAATTCTGCGGTAAGTTGAACCCCACCCTAGATTTAGAAACAAGTCAGGATTATGATGGAATACTCCTCACTTTCCTGGATTAGTGCATGTTCAACAAAACTGAAGAAATTTGACAATGTCAGAAGTCACACAACACCAGGTTCTAGTCCAACAGGTTTATCTGAAATCACAAGATTTCTAGGCACTGTTCTTTCACTGGGCAAAGTCATTTCAAATTTCAAATAAACATGTTGGACTAGAACCTGGTGTCGTGTGACTTCTGACCTTGTTCACCTCCATCTAACATCGGCACCTACATATCAAGAAGCTTGACAGCATATAGGAAAAAGCAGCCCACTTGATTAGCACCATATCCACTAACTTCAACATTCATTCACTTGACCATTGGCATGCAGCAGCAGTGAGTAACATCTACAAGATACACACTGCTATCCAAGGCTACTGTGAGAGGCAAGGGAAGAATTAGCTGGGGAGTTAGCAGTTATCTTTACAACCTCCTTGACCACTGGCGAGGTTCCAGAGTTTTGAAGATTAGCTAATGTTGTTCCCTTGTTTAAGAAAGGAAGCAGGAATAATCCAGGAAATTACAGGCTGGTGAGTCTAACATCTATGATGGAGAAACTCTTGGAGAAGATACTGAAGGGCAGGATAAAGGCACATTTGGAAGATAATGGGCTGGTTAGCAACAGGCAGTATTGTTGCTTGCAGGGAAGGTCATGTCCCTCCAAACTGATTGAATTTTTTGAAGCGGTGACAAAGATAATTGATAAGGGAAGAGCTGTTGATGTAGTATATATGGACTTTGGTAAGGCATTTGATTAAGTCCAAATGGCAGATAGGTACAAAAACTAGAGTCACATGGAATTCAGGGTTGGCTGGCTAGATGGATACAAAACTGGCTTGGCCATAGAAGACAGAGGGTAGTGCTGGAAGTGTATTTTTCAGAATGGACACCAGTAGCTAGTGGTGTTCCACAGGGATCAGTCTTAGGTCCTCTGTTATTAATAGTATATATAAATGATCTGGAGGAAAATGTGGGTTGTCTGATTAGCAAGTGTGTGGATGACACAAAGATTGGTGGAGTTACTGACAGTGTTGATAATTTCAAAAGGATACAACAGGTATAGATAGATCGGTGACTTGCGCACAGAAATTGCAGATGGCGTTTAATCCACACAGATGCAAGGTGATGCACTTTGGGGGATCAAATTAGGTGTGAATTATATGTTAATGGAAAAACTGTTAGGAACATTAACATAAAGATGGATTTGGACATGCAGGTCTACAGTTTGCTAAAAGTGGCAAAACAGGTGGTCAAAGTGATTAAGAAGGCATATGGCATGCTTGCCTTCATTGGCAAGGGCATGGAGTACAAGAGTTGGCAAAACATGTTGCAGCTATATGAAACCCTTGTTAGGCTGCATTTGGAGTATTGTGTGCAGAGCTGGTTGCCACATTACCAGAAGGACATAGAAATTTTGGAGAGGGTAAAGAGAAGGTTTACCCCACAAGATGTTACTCAGTCCCAAGGGCATTGGCAATGAGGAAAGGTTAAGAAGACTAAGATTGTTTTCACTGGAAAGATGGCAGCTGAGAGGAGACCTGATAGAGATCTACAAAATTATGAGAGGCATTGATAGGGTGGATCATCAGAATTTTTTTCCCAGGGTTGAAGTTTCAACTACAAGAGGCCCAGGTTCAAAGTGAGAGGGCAAAATTTTAAGGGAGATGCGTGAGGAAAGTTTCTTATGCAGAGAATGGCAGAAGCCTGGAATGCGTTGCCAGAGGAGATGGTGGAAGTGGGCACATTGGCAACATTTAAGAGGCATCTGGATGGTTACATGAATAGGGAGGGAATAGAGGGATATGGATCAAATCAGGGCAGAAAATTTGTTTAGTCAGGGCAAGTTAATTGGCATGGGCTTGAAGGGCATGTTTCTGTGCCATATTTCTCTTTTGTTCTTTTGTACTGAATGTATTATATTTAAGAGAGCCTTTTGATTAAGGCAGCCACTCACCAAGGCTCCTTCAAGAGCATCTTCAAACCTGAGACCTCTGCCACCTAGAAGTACAAGGGCGGTAGATGTACAGTACACCACAATTTTCAATTTCCCCTCCAATGCACAAAACATCCTGACTTTTATTTTAACCAGATCCCAACCACCTGTGAGCCGATGACATGAGCTGCAAACTATACACTTTTTTAGTCTTTGTAGAAGTACACTATTATCTTTAATGATATCTTTCCTGAACTTGACTCTGTGAGTGAGTGGCACAACGTTTCGACTTTTGGGTGAACGTGTGGATTAAGTGGTCATTTTTCTTCAATTAAATCGATGGATGTGTACCGCTCATCAGCTCTGCTCTCTCGTTTTGTCACTGTTTGAATTCTTTTGCCACTGTCTGACATCCAGTGCAGAATGAACAGAAATTCCCTCCAACTAAATGTTGAGAAGAACAAGACTTTGGTCACCACCACAAACTTCATTATCTGGCAACTGACTCTATCCTACTCCCTGGCAACTGTAATTGTAGAGCCGCTCCCAACCTTGTATTTGACATTGAAGTGAGCATTTAAGCACAAATGTGTACCTCATCGAACTGCGTATTTCACTTCCACAATAGCATGACTTTGATTCTGCTTCAGTTGATCTGCTGCTGAGATGTTAATCTATGCCTTTAATATCTCTAGACATGAATATTCCAATGCTCCCTTGGCCAGACTCCCACCTTGCACAATAAATTTATGGGTTCACCAAATGCTCTGCTTCCTGTGTCCGTACTTGCACTGAGGCTCATTTCCCTGTCTCTCCTATACTGGTGCTATTTTAAACTTCTCATGTTTATTTAAGCATGGCCTTGTGTGATTTTCACAACTCCACTATAAGTGGCTGCACATTTAGCTGCCTGGGTTTTATGCTCGAGAATCCCTTTCCTAAATCTCCCTCCTTCTCTTGTCCTTTGGGATGCTCTTTAAAACTAATTCTTTGGCTGAGGCTGTACTGCTAGCTTGACCACATCTGTCGTGATATCTCCATAATTGGTTCACTAGCAAATTTTGTTAGGCAACACATTATGAAATACCTTGGAACATTTTGCTACATTATAGGCAACATGCAAATGCATGATGTTGTCATGATAATGATCAATATTTAATTTCAATGAGTCAAAGCCCTGCAAGAGGCTTGGATTTTTGCTAATAATTATGTCAGGAATGCCCATCAGAGAATGAGCCTCTATGCTTGGAGCAATTTGATCTTTATTTTATATGCATTGAAATATATATATAATGATGAAGGAGATATTGATTTTCATGATGAAATACAGACTTATATTCTGGTTCCGTTACTTTTATTCCACTCGGTTTTGTGCAATTTTCTTTCTGTTTATCATGTTAACATGGTTTAGAATGAAATGCATTGCAGGTTTCAACAGGTTTTGCAGTAAATCAGGATGGGCATTTATGAGTTTTACTTTGGCTTCAAGTGTCACAAAGGTGAACTGAAGCTGAAGGCTGTGTTTTTTTCATTGGCCTTGGTTCTGCAAAGCTCAACCTTGAAGGATATCTCAAACACACAGTTGTTCACCCATGTGCATTACATCTGAAACTTAAACTAAACTCTCCGCAGGACTGCCCTGAAGAAGAATATTTGGTGGCAGGGATGGGCTTTATGGGTACAGGGTGTGGGAGGAGGTAGTGCGTAAGGGGAGAAGTCAAAATAAAATTCAGAATTATCCCTACAGTCATGTTTATTTAAAATAAAAGTTGCGGCACTCACATGTTAAGACTCTCAAATACCTTTAATTTGCTGTCCCCCATAAATTGGAAACATACATCTGAAGAAAGTGTGGTGAACATTTCAGTTGTAGAATGTATGTTCTGAATTAACAACATACTGTCCAGTCTAGTTGTAGAATGGTTAGTTCAGCGTGCTTCTGGCTATAAATTGTAACCTTCTTGGCCTGTAATTTAAACATATAAGCCCCGCAACTGAATCTGTGAAGCTTCAATTTACTATGCTAATTCCAGTAGCCCTTCCTTGGAACTAGCTCTGGATTTGTTTGCCTTAGAACAACTGGGAGAAAAAAGTAAAGGCCTTGCCTGGAAATTTCAGAAGTACCTTAAAGCCTCTAGTTTTAAATTAATACACTGGCGTCTTGGTAAAAATTCGTCCAGGGACAGTTTTTCAAAATCTCTGATCTGAAACCCTAATGGATTTTGGATCTTGTTGGATTTTGAGTCAGTCAGTTCAGGTCAGGCAGTTCAAGGGATTTAAAGCAAATATTAGGAAGGCAAATGGAATGTAGTCGTTTATTTCAAAGGGAATGAAGTATAAAAGCAGGGAGGTTTTGCTAGAACTGTCCAAGGCACTAGTCAGACCACACCTGGAATACTGTGACCAGTTTTGGCTCCCCCATCTGAGAAAAGGTGCATTGACATTGGAGATTGTTCAGAGAAGGCTCACTAGGTTCATCTCATGTGTAGAGGGATTCTTTTATGAAGAGAGGTTGAATAATTTGGGCCTGTTAACCATGGGGTTTGAGAGAATGAGCCATGACCTTACTGAAACAATCAAGGTTCTTAAGCAGTCTTGAAAAGGGTAGATGCAGAGAGATTGTATTCCCTTGAGGAAGAGTCTCGAACCAGAGGGCATAATCTCACAGCAAGGGGCCAACTATTTAAATCAGAGATGAGGAAGAATTTCTTCAATCTTTAAGCATAGTAAATCTGTGGAATTCTTTGCTTCAGAGAGCTGTACATGTTGGTTTATGGATGTGAGTTTGCTCGCTGAGCTGGAAGGTTAGTTTTCAGACGTTTCGTCACCATTCTAAGTCACATCATCAGTGAGCCTCCGACGAAGCTTCGTTGGAGGTACAAATCTTCTCAAAACTCGCTATGTTGGTTTATTAAGTATATTAAAGCTAAAATAGACAGGTTTTTAGTTATTAAAGGTTATTTGGATAAGACAGGAAGGTGGAGTTGATGATTATCAGATCAGCCATAATCTCATTGAATGGTGGAGCAGGTTCAATGAGCTGAGTAGCTGACTTCTCCTCCCCATGTCTTATGGTCTTATTGGCTTTCATAATCCTTGGAAACAAACATATCAACCGATTTGCATTTTATGAGTTTGAACTTAAAGATTTAGAATAATGTTCACAGGCCAAACATTGAAAACACATTTAACTTATAAATTTGAAATCAAATTACAATTTGTAATCAAATCACTTGAAGACAATAGTAGTTCATGAAATAGTGGGTCAAACTTTCACTTTACACTAATAACTGGAGTTAATGAAAAATGGAATGCATCACTTAAGAGGGTATGATTTCAGAGAGACTAAGATAGAAAATTGTTTCCCACATCCGCACATTAGCCCTCACCCCTTCCCCTGCCTCATCCAATTAATACCCCTCCTCTCCTTCTTAGAACAATAGGGCTGTCGTTGTCTTCACTTTCATCTCTGTTAATCTCCATACTCTAAGGAACAACCTCCATCTTTTCCACCATATCCAGCAGAATGTGTGTCTTCCCATCCCCATCAATGTCAGCGTTAGTGACACCTTGGCCGATTCCATCAACACTCCTAACATTACCTCACACCCCTGTGGCATCTTCCCATGCAATAACAGAAAGTGTAGCACTTGTCCATTCTTCCCCTTCCTCCTCACTGTCTAAAGCCGCAAACACACCTTCTGGTTGAAACAGTGTGTTACTTGTACTTCTTTCAATTTAGCCTACTGCATTTGCTGCTCCCAATGTGATCTCCTCTACACTGGTGAAATGAAGCACAAACTAGGTGACCAGTTTGCTGAACACCTCTGCTCTGACAAAGGAATGATCCTGAACTTCCATTTGTCTGCCATTTTATAAACCATCTTGCTGCCGTGCCAACTGTTTAGTCCTGGGCCTTACTGCAATGCTCCAGTGAAGCACAATGCAGGTTCAAAGAATATCACCTCATTTTCTGATTAGCGACTTTACAGTACAAGAGTTGTGCAAAAAGTGGTGACACTAAATGTTTTGGAAAATTCAAGGTGAAATTTCAATGCACCGTGATCAAAGTCAAAGAGGAGGCCATTTGTGGTGCACCCAGGGGCCCATGCTGGATAGGCCAAATGGGCTTCACAAAGAGCAGTAAGGTATAATTCTATGGATTCCGGCATTCTAAGCACTTTGAAGGGAGAAGGAAAGAAAAAAAGAGGAGAAAAGCAGTATTCGTTACTCACATGTAGAGCTGTTGGGCCATGAAAGACATGAGACTACATCTTTACTATAGAACTCACGCTTTAGCAGAATCATGAAATTCTAGCCAGTCACAATACCACTGGGAACACTTGAGTCCTGGTGCAGATTAAAACTAACATAACCTAATTGTTGACTGAGCTTCCAAGCTGAGGCAGTTATAATCTATGGAAACCCTCCCATTCACTGAAATCACAGTACAATTCTCAAATGTAAGCTTCCTTATAATGGGACTTGAAACAAGCTTACTTCTCCTCTACTTCTACCTCACAAATGGTGTCACTCACAGAATTTCTTCAGTGACAGGGATTAAGAGATTACATCAGGTCAGAACTTTGGAAGGTTGTTACAGAGAACTACTATAGAACCAGCAGTTCAGACAGCAACATTCTATCCATTGTGTCTGTGCCAGCTCCTTGTAAAAGCTATCAATTAGATCTTCCCACCAACACCATTGCTGTTATTCTGCAGGAATTTCCTTTTTTTACAAATGCATAAACATCTTATATAAGTTATCTTTGAGTTAATTTCCATCATCGTCTCAAGCTACATTTTTAAACCCTGTAATAACTCCCTGAGAAAAATCAATTGTCTTCATCTCCCACCAGTTTTCTTGACCAATTATTTGAAATTTGTATCCTTTGGTTATAGACTCACACATCAGTGCAAACAGTATCTCCTTATTGGCTCTATAAAACTGTTTAGCTTCTGAGCACCTCTTGCAAAGTTATCTACAACTTTAAAACAGAAATGGAGGAACTAGAAGAGGGTGTACTGAAAGAGAAACCATGAGATTTGTTTTGAGCCTGATCAGGACTTACCAGCAAATAGTTGCAACATGATCCACTTCTCTTTGAAAACACCTGCATTTACCTCTCGCAATTATTGTTCTTCATGCTTCAGCTAGATCATCTCAGACTTGCTCTTTGAAACAGAATATAGTTCCACCTGATTTTCTTTAACTGCATTATTCTCAACCTGTGCCACCTGACATGCAACAGTGAATAATTTGCAAATTGGCTTTGCCGGTTACCTTTATAAACTGGGACTATTCACCTAGATCATTTTAACATATTCTGTGTCTGATGAATGCGAGCACAACTTCTTCAAGTTATTCTCTGAGCTCATGTTTAATTGTTACTCTGGATCAAAACCTCAAAATATCGTGTGCTTTGCTAAATAAATGACTGCAGATGTATGTACAGTTGCTTTCTGGCAAAGTCCTGTACATGACCCATGGAATGTTGCACCTGTAGGGTGTCAGGGAAACTTCAAACAGAGAGGGAAATGTAACAGGAAAGCCTAATGAGGATAAAGAACATAGAGAATCCTGGAGGAATTCAGGAGATAAACTGCAGATCCAAAAGAAAACTCATACAGGACTTGAACTTTTAACTCTATTCCTCTCTGCACAGATGCTGCCAGACCTACTGGGCTTCTCCAGCATTCTATCTGTTTGATTCAGATTCCCAACATCTGCAGCATTTTGCTTTCATTTGTGAGATGAGAGGGTTGACTGTGCCCTCTTTCTCAGCAGAAAAACACTTCTTGAAAAATCCTTGTATTTGAACATTTCAGAAATGTACCAAAAAAGGGCTTTAAAACCAGCCACAATACTATGTGTGTTAGTAGCTTCACATTCTAGCGGACTAGTGTTCTTTGAAGCTGATGGTTCCGAGAACAGTCATTTATACGCACTCTGTGCTGCACATAAAGAAAGAAAAGATTCTCCCTCTCACTCTGAGTGCTCAAAAGGAATCAGGAGACAACAGTTTCAATCAACCTATAAAGCCAAAAATCTTGGAATTGATTGTTCAACTACAAGCACCAACAGTATTGGTAACATTCATTGCCACAGAAGCAATGTTTAAGTATCCACTCTTGATGCGCCCTGCACTAAACTGTCATATCAGTTCCAGAGCTTTGACTGACAACCTTATTACCTATAATTTAGAAACAATTGAAGATGTCTGAAGTGATATGAAGGGCATACAGGATGTTCTTATTTTTCAATTGTCAGTTGATACCGAGTGAATATTTTGAGAATTCTTTGGATAATGTGTTCATAATTGTTATATTTTAAAGTTAGCTAAATAACATTTCTCTGAGAGAATGAGGAATCTTCCTGATCAGCCTTTGTCTGAACAGCAAAGTGCATTTCATGCACTCATTCCTCCCTGGTTCCTTACCCAGGTAGCTGTTTTTCACGTGATTTCACACATTAAATGATATTAGGCTGTTAAACAGTGGAAATGCCACAGCGCTGTCAAATTAGCTTCTTCCTCTTGAGCGTAAAGGAATTAAACCCAACTGCCAACCTTTCTCTCCACATTAGGATTATTTTGAATGATACAGAATGTATGCATTGGTGAACAAGTTGGGAAACTGTTGGAAGCATATCCATCAAATTGTTGTGGGGCAATTAGATACATTAATTATGTGCTTAGACAATTCATGTGTCATTTTCCAAAACACAATTCAAGTTCATGCAATGAAGTGTTTATATACTGTCAGGCAACATGTTCCTTTGTAATAAAACAGAAAATGCTGGCAAAAATGATTGGATCTGGTAGCATCTGTGGACAATGAAACAGAGTTAACATTTCAAAACCAGTATGATTCTTCTTTGTATTCCGTGGGTTTGCTAAGAGTGATCAGATGAAATTGGTCTTATGCCGATAGTAAGACATAAGCCCATAGTGTTGTATGCCACATCTGACTTTATTTTTAATAGAAAAGAAAATATTTAAAAATGGACAGCTACTTAGCCAGAGGCCTAGATTAATGGTCTAGGTCTAGACTAATTTTTCAAAGTTCTACCCTATTAATATATTATTTTAAAGGTTGATTTTGATTTGTCAGGTTTGAATACATTAATTACAAGACTGAAAAAGCAGTTCAATATTTAATAATTGGTCAACTTATAACACTCTTCATGCTCGGATTATCAAATATACCTGGCAGAATATTATCCTGAAGAAGAATTCTCAATGAGTGGAGTGAAAGATTTCTTACACGTCAGTCCTCGAAAATCTATTTTGATTTTGTTTTAAATCATCCCTTGATTTGTATGGTTTTGACATTTGATTCAAATAGCAATCAACCCTTGAGAGAAATAGAGATGCATGGGTTTATAGTCTCATAGAGAGATGAAAGATACTGTCATAATGACACCCAGAAACCTGAGTATTTACTGACCTTCATGTTGCAAGCGCTTGCACATGCTTCTCAATAGTAGCCGATGGGAATTTGACCCCAACATCTTTAGTGATTCCACAAATGCAGATCAAGAGAAATGCCCAATGTTCCAGACCATATGGGACCTACTAATTAAAATGTATGCAACATCCAAATCCAAGAGAAGCATATTTGGCAAAGCAAATGATCATTTCCCAAATTTTAGACTAGGTGATAATTCTATTTGGTGGAAGGGGAGTGAGTCACTAAATTAACATTTTCATCACACAGACCCATCTTTAGGAAAGCAACATGATAAACATCAAATTGTATGTTAGGCAGCAGACTCTGTGTTTTATTCCATGACTAAGCACGGTGTAATTCATGAATGATACCCTTGCTGGATGGTTGCTAAGCCACATTTCCACTGTTGAATTCATGACAGGCATTAACAGAAGAAAATGCACAATGCACAAAATGCACAAATGTGACTACACTGCAAACACTGCTTCGTTGGCTGTAAAATGCATTGGGATGCCCTGGGATTGTGAAAGTGTCATACAAATGCCGTACATCAGTTCTGAGGATATTCCATGAATCTAGGATGATGGATTTTGCAGTTGTTTGGTATGCTTTTGTCAGTGATCTGCCATTGGCATTGTAGTTAATCACTACTAGTCAGTGCCCCACATGATCCCCACACCCTCACAAAGCCTTAGCAGCAACAGGGGTGATGTTGGCCCATCCACTCATCCATGATCCGACCGAAATGGCCAATCCATCCAACTTCATCTAGTCACTGTTCTGAGGAAGGGTCACAGGACCCGAAGCATTAACACTGTTTTCTCCTTCACAGATGCTGCCAGATCTGCTGAGCTTTTCCAGCAACTTTGTTTTTGTTCATCTAGCCACTGTTGGGATTTAATGGAGAGACTCATATCAAAAGGCGAGTCTTCAACTTTCACCAGAGACCTGCCAGCCATTCCATTGGTTGTAATGCACATTGAAACATCTGATGGTCATGAAAGCAATGTGTAAATGCAAGCCTTTCTTTCTTTTCTCTGTTGGGTAATGCCAGGCTGCACAATGCAACATAAGTAACATGGTTGTGATGGTTTAGGTCATGGTTCGGGAAAAATAAAATCATGCAGCACAGTGGTTCAGTTTTTAACACTGTTGTCTGACTGCACCAGGGATGCTGGTTCAATTCCAGCCTTGGTTGACTGTTCTTGTGGAGTCTGTACCTTCTCCCTGTGTCTGTGATTTTCTGCAGTGTGGTATGGTTTCCTGCTACAACTCAAAGATGGGCAGTTCAGGAGGATTGGGTATGCCTTACTACCCTGTAGTGTTCAGAGATGGCTGGGTGAGTTGCTCTTTGGAGGGTCAGTGCAGACTTAATGGGTTGAATAGCCTCTATCTACACTGCAGGGATTCTACGATTCCATGCTTTTGACCCGTGGATGAGTTATAGCACGTATATGTGAATATAGCTCATATCCATCCATTTAAATGTTGGTGTTGCTACTGGGCTAGTATTAATTGCTATAGACAAGGTGGTAGTGAGCTACTTTCTGAATCATTCAAGTCCTTAGCATGTATGAACACCCACAACGTTGTTATGAAAGCAAAAATGAAGTGTGGTGCAAATGAGTCAGGGATACAATAAAACAAATTATAAGAATGTTGATAGTATATAAAAAGCAAATTATTAATGAAAGTAAATGCAGATCCCACCCAGGTAAAATTATAATAGCACAGACTTTAGACAAATACTTTGTATCAGTTTTTAAGGTGAAAGACACAAAACATGATTTGGAAGTCGTGATGAACAAAAGTTCTACTGAAAATGAAGAACTTGAATCAATTAAATTAGCAATGAAATAATAATTGAGAAATTAGTGGGACATCACATTGGCAATTTCTCTGCACTTGATGGATTTTAAAAGATACGGAATCAGAGATAGTGGATGCAATGATTTTGATTTTCCGGAATACAAATGTAGATTTGGAAATAATTTGGTGATTGGCGTACATGTGCTGCAAAGGATTGTAGTTAATTTCAGGGACTGGCAAAGAACTCGACACAAAGTTTATAATGATTTGATACTTTGGTAGAAACTTCTTTTAAAAAATTAATGAATGGTGAGCGACGGAGTTGCTGGTGAAAGGGTTCAAGCTGAAAGTGTTAAATACCGATTCAAGTTGAAGCATTTATAATGAAAGAAGATGTTAAAGTGTCAGGGTGGGGACTGAGTGATAGAAATAAGGATTCAGCCGATGACTGTACAATCAGCAGGGTAAGGGGAGGCTTTGGACGGACATGAACAATTCTTGATATATGTACTGTGGGAAATAAATGACACAAAAACAGATGCTGCTGGAAAAGCTCAGCAGGTTTGGCAGCATCTGTGAAGAAAAAATCAGAGTTAACGTTTCAGGTCCAGCTCTGAGGAAGGGCCACCAGATCCAAAATGTTAATGCTTATTTTTTTCTTCACAGATGCTGCCAGATCTGCTGAGCTTTTCCAGCAACTTCTGTTTTTGTTCCTGATTTACAGCATCTGCAGTTCTTTCGATTTTTTTGGGGAAATAAATGATACCAGATTAGCATGTGGTTGAAAAGTGTTCAGGTTAGAAATTGAGTACTTGATTTAAGCATATAAGAGATGCAAATTTATGGGGTTTTGTCAGAGCCTATTCTTCAGGGAAATCAATATAGTTTTAGTAAGAAGTGGTTGTGGGAAGTATTGCTGTGAAAAAGTGGAATTGAGGTTTGGTGAACTGTCCTGATCATATTAATATTAAAGAAGAATAAAAGAGCTGAATGACCTGGTCTTGTTCCAATTTTGTATGACTTATTATGACAAGTCCGCAGGTAAAATTTGCCATTTTATTCCAATTCCAGACACAATACCCAAAATTGTAAAGCTGTTGGGAGAGAAGGGTTGTGTTTACTCCACTTCTTCGCTCTCCTACCCCTTCAGTTGATCTCAACAAGATTAGTTAAAATATGATCTCATCCCTTCTTTGTACCTTTCCCCCATACTAAATGAATTGATGTTTCAAAATGAGCAAATTTAAAAAGGCTTTCTTAAGTTAATGAAGGTGTGTGCTTGTAAATTAGTTAAGTGAGGAAAAATAATAAAGTGGATTAGAAATAAGGAATAAAAATTAAAAGATATATGGATCAATCTCTGAATTCCACGAAGAGTAGATGATGGGATGCCGCAGCTGCTATGTTGGGCAATACCAAAAGCACTTATGATGGTAAGTGAGCTACCGATTTCAAGTTGCTTGGCTTTGCAGGTCAGCTGATAGGTTTTTGACTGTTTCTTTTCAACTATGATTTCTTGTTTTCTGCCTTCCACCAAAGAGAGAGTGAGATGTCCTTTCTTTATACCTGCATGCAGCGATGGTTAAGGTTTTTCTCAACTGTGAGCTTTCACAACAAAGAACTTTGCCCAGTAACACAGAAAGAGTATTTTTGAAACTGGATTTTAACCTCTGTTTATATGGGAGTCAGGAGGGAGAATTAAGACCATAAATTAAATACTGAACACCTTGTTACTGGGATCTCTTCTGCCCCCTCCTCTCTCTTCCAGGAGCTTGCTCTGATCTTCATGACCTTTGCTCATTTATATTTCATTCCAGTGTAAATATCTACTAGCGCACTTAAATCAGGAGCAAATAGTTTGTACAGAAGCTCTGAATTCAGAAGAATTTCCTTTATCACCCTACTCGGCCACTCTGCTCTTGACCTTCCAAACTGAAGCAGTTTTGGGTGGTACCAAACATTTGTTCAATTATAGCAACTACCAGAAGAAATCAATCAGCAACTAACCCCGTAAGTGACTGATGAGCACTTTAATGGTAAAATAGCTTTAAATCTGAGAGTCAGGGAGATTCTTTCAGTATCTGAACATATTCACCTACATAAACTGAAGTGTTGGGCTAAAAAATGACATTGACGGCATTGAAACAACATTGCATGTTGATTAATGTTTTAATTGGCCTGTTCTGTACAGTTCTGGTGGATAATCTCTGCACATATGTTGATGGCTTCACCAAGACACTATCCTAGGGTGGCACGGTGGCTCGGTGGTCAGCACTGCTGCCTCACAGCTCCAGAAACCCGGGTTGAATTCACCTTTGAGTAAATAAGAAAGAACCAAAAGAACTGCGGATGCTGTAAATCAGGAACAAAAACTGGAAAAGCTCAGCAGGCCTGGCAGCATCTGTGGAGCAGAAAACAGAGTTAACGTTTTGGGTCCGGGGACCCTACCTCAGAACTGATGGTGGCTGGGAAAATGTCAGTTTATATGCAGAAAATAGGGAGGTGGCTGGGTAGGGAGTAAACGATAGGATAGAGCCCAAAGAGAGAGAAAGACAGCTGGACAGACAAAGGAGTTGCTAATGATCAGGCTGGGAGGGTGAATAGCTGTTAATGGGGACTGTTAGTGGCTAACAACAGGGGGTGTGAGTGGCAGGCTATGTGGTAAATAAGGCCTGGTGTGTGGGGTGGGGGGTGCTGAGACATGGGGGAGTTTAGGCCCTAAAATTATTGAACTCAATATTGAGTCCAGAAGGCTGTCGGATCCCCCAGTGGAAAATGAGGTGTTGTTCCTCCAGCTTGCATTGGGCTTCACTGGAACACTGTAGCAAGCCAGAGACAGAGATATTGGCCAGGGAGCAAGGTGGTACATTGACGTGGCAGGCAACAGGTAGTTCAGGATCTTTTTTGCGAGCAGAGCGTAGATGTTCTGCGAAGCCGTCACCAAGTCTACACTTTGTTTCCCCACTGTAGAGGAGACCACATTGTGAGCAGCGAATGCAGTAGACTAGATTCCTGGAAGTGCAGATGAAGTGTTGCTTCACCTGGAAGGTATGTTTGGGCCCTTGGATACTGAGGAGGGAGGAGGTAAATGAGCGGGTGTTGCACCTTCACCAGTTACAGGGGAAGGTGCTGTAGGGCTGTGGGGAGGTGTTGGGGGTGAAGGAGGTATGGAACAGGGTGTCCTGGAGGGAATAGTCCCTGGGGAAGGTGGACAAGGGAGGGGAGAGGAATATGTGTGTGGTGGTGACATCTTGCTAGAGGTGGCAGAAATGGCATCTGACGATCTTCTGGATATGGATGCTGGTGGGTGAGGATAAGGGGACCCGATCGCTGTTTTGAGAGGGAAGAGAAGGGGTGAGGTCAGAAGTGCGGGAGATGGTTCGGACCCAATTGAGGACTCTGTCAACAACGGAGCTGGGGAATCCTTGATTGAGGAAGAAGGTGGACATTTCGGAGGCTTCTTTATCAAAGTTGGCCTCATCTGAACATATGCGATGGAGATGGAGGAACTGAGAGAACAGGAAGTGGAGTGTGAGGATGTACAGTCCGCGTAGCTGTGGGAGTCAGTAGGTTTGTAATGGATATTAGTGGCCAGTCTATCCCCAGAAATGGAAAAACAGATATGTCCAGGAAGGGAAGGGAGGAGTCAGAGACAGACCAGGTGAAAAAGAGGCTGGGTGAAAATCGGAGGCGAAATTGATGAAGTTTTCCAATTCTAGACGAGAGAGGGAAGCAGCACTGATGATATCATCGATGTATTGGAGAAAGAGTTCTGGGTGGAGGCCGGAATAGGACTGGAACGAGGAATGTTCCACGTACCCAACAAAGAGACAGGCATAACTAGGGCCCATGCAGGTATCCATGGCAACCCCTCTTACCTGAAGAAAATGAGAGGAGTTGAAAAAGAAGTTGTCGAGGGTGAGGACAAGCTCAGTCAAGCGAAGGAGGGTGGTGGTGGGTGGGCATGGTTCAGGTCTTTGCTGGAGACTGGCCACTAATACCCATTACAAACCTATCGACTCCCACAGCTATGTGGACTATACATCCTCACACCCCACTTCTTGTAAAGACTTCATCCCATTCTCTCAGTTCCTCTGCCTACGTTGCATATGTTCAGATGAGGCCAACTTCAACAAGGGAGCCTCCGAAATGTCCACCTTCTCCCTCAACCAAGGATTCCCCAGCTCCATTGTCGACAGGGCCCTCAATCAGGTCCGTCCCATCTCCTGCACTTCTGCCCTCGCCCCTTCTCTTCCCTCCCGCAACAGCGATAGGGTTCCCCTTATCCTCACCTGCCATCCCACCAGCATCCACATTCAGAAGATCGTCAGATGCCATTTCTGCCACCTCTAGCAAGATGCCACCACCAGACACATATTCCCCTCCCCTCCCTTGTCCACTTTCCCCAGGGACCATCCCCACCAGGACACCCTGTTCCATACCTCCTTCACCCCCAACACCTCCCCACAGCACTGCGCCACCTCCCCCTATAATCGACGAAGGTAGAACACCTGCCCATTTAGCTCCTCCCTCCCCAGTATCCAAAGGCCCAAACATACCTTCCAGGTGAAACAACACTTCACCTGCATTTCCAAGAATCTAGTCTCCTGCATTCGCTGCTTACAATGTGGTTTCCTCTACATTGGGGAAACAAAGCATAGACTTATCGACCGCGTCGCAGAACATCTATGTTCTGCTCGCAAAAAAGACCCTGAACTACCTGTTGCCTGCCACTTCAATGCACCATCTTGCTCCCTGGCCAATATCTCTGTCTCCGGTTTGCTACAGTGTTCCAGTGAAGCCCAATGCAAGCTGGAGGAACAACATCTCATTTTCCGCTTGGGGACCCTACAGACCTTCGGATTCCATATTGAGTTCAATAATTTTAGGGCCTAAACTCCCCCATGTCTCAGCCCCCAACCCCACACACCAGGCCTTGTTACCACATAGCCTGCCACTCACACCCCCTGTTGTTAGTCACTAACAATCCCCATTAACAGCTATTCACCCTCCCAGGCTAACTGTTAACAGCTCCTTTGTCTGTCGAACTGTCTTTCTCTCTCTTTGGGATCTATCCTATAGTTTACTCCCTACTCCACCCACCTCCCTATTTTCTGCATATAAACTGACATTTTCCCGGCCGCCATCAGTTCTGAGGAAGGGCCAACGGACCCAAAGCATTAGCTCTGTTTTCTCCTCCACAGATGCTGCCAGACCTGCTGAGTTTTTCCAGCAACACTGTTTTTGTTACACTTGAGTAACTTCTGCCCTTGCCCATTCTCTTCCCATCGGAGACTGAGATATTGGCCAGGGAGCAAGATGGTGCATTGAAGTGGCAGGCAACAGGTAGTTCAGGATCTTTTTTGCAAGCAGATCGTCTGCATGGAGTTTGAACATTCTCCCCGTGTCTGTTTGGGTTTCCTCCGTGTGTTTCAGTTCCCTCCCATAGACAAAGATGTGTAGGTTAGGTTGAATTGGCCATGCTAAATTGCAAATAGTGTCCAGGGACATGCAGGTTGGGTGGATTAGCCATGGGAAATGCAAGGTTACAGGGATAAGATTGGGGTGTAGTCTAGTGAGATTGCCTTCAGACGGTCAATCTGAACACGATTGGCCGCATTGCCTGCTTCTACACTCTTAGGATGCTACAATTGCAACTTGCAGCATAAGTGTATGCATGCATTAGATGTCATTTGACCCTTGACCAGCACCCATCGTACCCCAAACTATGGGTATGCCTGTGTTTTTGCTTTCATTGTGCATTACACTTGCGTGCATCTTGAATACTATTCAAATTAATCAGTAAGGTTCAGCTCATGAGAAAGAAAAATATATATTAAATCATTACCCCCGGAAACACAGAATGGTAGCACAAGAAAAGGCCATTCAGCCCCTTGTATCTTTGCTGCCTTTATCTGCTGTCCTTATTGATTGAATATCACACATTTTCTCAATAAATAACTGATTTATCTATTAAAAGTCACATTGAGATGATTATAGTAGAAGGTATTTTAATTTCTGTAACTGATCGTGAGGTATTCTGACATCCATTTGGATCATGAAAGGCCCTGTGCCTTTAATTTTAAGCATGAAACTGGCAAAATAGAAATCCATTTTACACGTCAACGTAAAGCACTGTAGAAGATGACAGATTTGGCAACAGAACCAAAAGTCACAAACAAAACTGATAAAACTGGGGTCTAATCCTATTACGTTAATGTGACTTCTAGCAAATATAATCTAATAACATGAACACATGGACTCTTCTTCAAATGTGGATTTAGTTTAACAAGTAAACACTGATAAGAACTGTGAAGCAGTTGAGGTTTTTTTAAACAGGATTGTGACTTTGCATTAATGAAGCAAAATACCTGACAATATGGAGATTCTATAACTGAGTGACTGAAAAATAACCTATCATTATTTAATTACAGAAAGACAATAAAGATATTGACAGCATTGCACTAAATACTGTGTACCCAGGCAAGCTTAATAGTAGAGCTGCTTTGGTGGGCCTCATCTCATTAAATTAGACCAAAGTGCCCTCAAGGCAAAGGAAGTCAGCTTGTGCATGTACAAGAGCCATATGACCCATTGCAGGAAAACATAATGAAAGAACCTTCTGATGTCCCTAGCAGTCACAGGAAATCATTTTCATTCACTGCAATTTTCTAGTTCTATAAAAAGAAACAAAGTTGACCTCAATCCACTTGGGGCTAACCTTCACTGGGGGTAACTGCTGACATCAAAGCATTCCGGCACAAGACAATAAAATGCCAGTGATAAACCGGGAACAGACACAGAGTTTCATTCGTTGCTTGGCTTAATTTAGAACACTGGTGTGTAGGTGCTGAGTGCTGATGTTGACACATTTTATAGTGAAGAGTGCAGCAGAGCTTTGGCACAATCCACAGATTGGAAATAGACTATCACATTAAACAACAGGATACGTAACAGCAGAAACCCACTGAATGAAAGGGGCAGACTACTGTTATAATGAATGGATTCTTAATAACAATGTTTTAAATGTGATTGTTGGCGCAAGCTTGGAAAGTAATTTGCATAGTGAAGTTTCTTTTTTTCTCTTGCTCTGCTTTATGGTAAAAAAAACTACTCTACTCCTGATAGTAGTAATTTATGCTGGGATGTAGTTGGGCAGTTGACAGCTAACAGTCAGTACTTTATCCAAGGAGGGCATTCTCCCCATATACGTCCTGACACCGACCAAAGACTGATTCCTGTCTTTATCCCGAAATGACAATCATACATATTGTGGTCAACCCCAGTGCCTGATGCTTGTTATACCCTAGCTTGGGACTTTTTTTTGTGCCAACAATTATACCTTGGATAAAATTGGTTAACTAATCACAGACTTGAACTTATATCTGATTTGAATACTGTACAGCAGCACAATATAAATAAGACACTGCGGATGCTGGAAATATAAAACAAAAAGTAGATAACCATGGAAATACTTAGCAAGTGAGGGAGCAGCCATGGACAGATGAAAACAGAGTTAATGCTTCAAATCGATTACCTTTTGTCAGAACTGATGAATGTACATAGAACTTAAATATTAATATAGCCTGTTCCTTGCTCCACTGATGCAGTCTGACAATACTGCAGTATGTGGCATTGCCCCCTTTTACATCACTGCACTAACCAGTTGACTATACAATTTTTAAATATAGTTTGCTGTTATTCAGAGTATTCAGGAACATCTAAATCAGCATGTACCCTGGTAAAAAAACATATATGCCATACAGCAAGACAAAATTACAGAAGCTCAAAACCGTGAAAGGTGCTTTGAGGTTAGAAATGAAGCTTTTTTTAAAAAACCGAGAAATGTCTGTTGCTTCTGGTGCAGTGATGTGGGTGCAGAAGCACAGATTGAGAAATCAGGCATGTGTGACAATTGGCAAGCCTTTGATTAGGCACCTTCTAGATTTATCAATGAATGTGAATGCTCTTTGCCAGGTCATATTGAAGGGACAGATTCATCCCAGAAACCAAGCAAAAGTTGCCAGCAAGGATGGCAAGCTAGGACCTATGTCTCATTCAAACAACTGGATGTTGAAACTGGAAACAAACAGGGCATATACTCTGTAAGAATGCAATCTATATGCTGGAAGGCCTTCATCACTTTGTGATTTGTGCTTAGAAATAACTGCAGATGCTACTTGCAAATTGTTTTAGCACTGATATTAATCAATTTAAAATAAGGAGTTAATACCATCCTAAAATACCATAATAAAATAACAACTAAGCCATGCACTAAAATTCATTCACTATATTGCCTAAAGTGATGCGAAGGCTTTTGTGATCATTAAAAAATGTATTGATTCATACTAACAAATTCATTAAATCGCTAAGCATGTGTAGAAGTAAATATAATTAAAGAGATGATTTTAACATGGATATTGGGCATTTATTCATTATAGCAGGTGCCTTTTGAAAGCCCAATTCAAAACTGCTGTAAGTCGTTTGGTATTACTGTTTTGCTGATTTCCTAAACCTGCCATCAGAGCCTTTATAGCAATAGGTCCATAATGTCCAGCCCACAGCTGGATCGCTGATATCTGGAAAAAAAATAACAAAAATTCAATGCTCAAGAATGCTGAAAATGGAGCTCTATGTTAACCAGCACAATTCTTCGATAATCAGTTGAACGAGGACGGAAAAAGAATGAGAAATTTCAGGCAGAAGTTTCATCTCAGCACACATCAAATTCCTACAATCTTTTATGCTGATCTAAAACAAAACGGTCAGGAAGTGATTCCACTCATGTATCCAGTTGTACAACCAGTTCAACATCATTGTCATGCTGAGCTTTTAATTATCAGACATGTTCGTGACTTTTCAAAGGAGGCCTTTCAAACTAAACTTCTTTTTTAAGCATTAGTTCATAACTACCTTTTAAAAACTTTGAATTACTCAAGAATTCATAATTTACTAAGGAACTGATGGTGTACACCAGTGATATCAACGAGTGGTTAAGTATCATTATTTATACTCATTTTGTTAGGTTACTCAGAAGTGTTGGGCTGGACAATCTTATAAAAAGTGCTTATTTAATGTGGTATGAACTAATTTCAGTTGTAGCAGCTAATTCGCCGAGTGGCAAAGATCTACATTCAAACCACTCAGCGGATAAAAGGGGTTCTTTCTGAATTTTGGTTTCTTAGTGGCCGTCATACACTGGTCCCTTGATCTTCATGACACAAGGAAACACTCGCTGCATCTATTTTATCAAAAACACCTCTTTAAAGGTCTTCTTAAATCCCATTCATTTGACGATATTATTAATCATTCTCATTGTACCTATTTCTTTAACTTCATATCCATTTTTAGCTGATCCTTCATTTGTTAAGTATCATGAAACGTTTTAATATTAGCTGGAACTTTTATTGCTGTAGACCAGCTTTCTTTAGTCTTGTTTAAGGACAATTAGTTAATTAATATTTCTCTTTCAGTAATACTGTAGAACCAACATGTGCAGATCAACAATTGAATATGAGGCAAATGCCTGTGCTCAAGTGTCTCTCTGGAACATGTCACATGTGATTGATAATATTTTTATTTTTTGAACTAAACTGTCAGAGCATGTTGGAACCCAATATTACTGCTGAAGTCAAAATTAGCACCAATATCAGGTCTTTGAAAACATATGCTTTTGGACAGAGGGATTGTGGGATAGAGCATGAATATCACAACTAGAACCTTGCAATCAAAATCTCTGCAAAGGAATTGGATGAGCACTCCTGACTTTTAAAGGGCCTATCTGCGATCCATCGTGAAGTGTTCTGCATTCAGTGTTCATTGAGCATAATGTACTGTGCTTTGCACATTGTGTATATGGCCAGATAGCAATTCAAGTGTAGTTCCTGTTACTTCTAAGTAAAGGGCCATAAAGCTGAAGAGTCAACACAAAAAGAGAGCAGCTAAGCTGGTTTTCGATGTGAAAAGCAAAATTTGAGAATGGTCCAAACTGCAGGGTTCTTCTACATCAAAATAAGTTATCACAAAAACAGCAGAGGCAAGGAAGGTTGTCAATGGATAATGAAACTAAAGCTGAAATTATGCTTTTAGATATTCCAGCAGCAGGACACAGGGCACAGATTCAGGGGTACACAAGGTCAATTTAGGACAGATGTCAGGAAGTCTTTCTTAATGCTGAGGGTCAACTGCAATTTGAATGAGTTATCAGGAAGTGGTTAAGGACAAGCCTCATTAAATAAACAGCAAGGTGCTGGAGTAACGAAATGTTGATATTCCATCGAAGTGAGGTGAAATGGATTTGAAGAGCCTTCATCAGCACAACCTATTCTTAAGATAGGTTAATGGAAAAAGAAATTACCTTATTAACTGACATCTTCTGTGAAGGCTAACAATCAGTGAGTAATGACGTTTTTATGAAAACAGGGTATAGGTTGACTGTGAAGCTTATGGCATGACTGTTTTAAAGAAAAACAAAATCAACTCAGCTGGATTTGGCTAAAATAGTTTGTCCACAAAGCTTGAGGTATTTCTCCATGTATTTGTTTTAATAAGAGGGAGCAAGGTCACAAATATTTTCCATATTGAAGTAGCATGAGACATAGCATTAAGCTATATAACAATTTGTTAGCTATATTTAATGCAGCAGATTATTCTTAAACACTGGAAGATGGAACCCTTTAAAGCAGCATAGAATATTGTTTTTTCCCAGTTGCATCACACAACAGAGCAATTTACTTTTTTCAAAAAAGAGGGAAAAGAAAGATGAAATTCTGGTTTACACCAACCTATATATAGTTAGTATTAAATTCAAATACTGCCCAGATTAATGTTCTGGGGACATGGGTTCAAATCTCATCATGGTAGATGGAGAAATTTAAATCAATAAAAATCTGAAATTAAAAGTTAGCCTGATGACAATCATGTGAAAATCATCAGTTGTTGTAAAAGCCCATCTGGCTCACTAATGTCCTTTAGGGAAGTTAATCTGCTGTCCTTGCCCGGTCTGACCTACGTGTGACTCCAGCCCCACAGCAATGTGGTTGACTGTTAACTGCCTTATGGCGATAAATGTTGGTCTGGCCAGTGACACCTATATTCCATGAATTAATAAAAACACTCATATAATAATTCCTATCAGAAGTTCATCTATCAACCTTACAGTGCAATAAATTTGTTAAAATCAGTGGCAAAATTTGTCACAAGAGGTCTTTAATGACAGATTTCTTTTATCAAATATTTGCAATTATTTCAACAAATTAAGGAGATACCCACATTTTGTTGCATACAACTTCTAAATATTTACCATTAAAATGGCTGTTTTCCTTGCTAAAAGTCAAAACAAAGGGACTAGCAGTGAGTAGTCCACAGGATCAGGCTAGATAAATCTGCAACTTAGTTAGGACAGATTTGCTAAACTAAAGCTTTTAATTAATTTAAATTGCTACCAATCCTTAGTGCAGTACCCAACTGGATGTGGAATGTTCTTGAGATGTTGGCAAAATAGGGAGGCCAACTGGCCATAGAAATCATCACATGAAAGGAAAAAAAACTGCTTCTGTGTTAAACACCAAGCAAAGCAAGAGGAAACAAGATTTATAAAGAGTTAAAGCCACAATATTATCAGTGGGTACCTTGCTATTAGAGATTCATTTGATTATGTTCAAAGGGTTGAGTGAGCTAAGAAAAACCCAAAGATCCACATAGATGAAGCAGGGAGAAGGAATCATCTGAAGTCTAGGGGATGTTAGCATTAAATACAAGGTTGCATTCCTCCCGGAGGTGCTATATGTTTTCTCAACAAGGTGTGACATTTTCAGTTTTGATAAACTATTAGTAATGAATACATTTTCTGTAATTTATTAGCTGCCTATTAAGCAATGTTTAGTTGCTGTCCATTTTAGTGAGATTTTTACAGTAAAAATCTTAAAATATTAGATCTTGACATGCAAGCTTTAGAAATAGCCACTAATAAATTAATGGCCCTTGTTAAATGTTGCAGGTTTCTTAATAACAATGCTCTAGATGTAATAAAACTAGCGACACAGGAGTAACAGATGGCAAAATAAACATTTGGAAAATATATGCAATAGCACTGGAAATGTAATAACATTCAGATGAAAGGAAATTGAATTTACCTGCTTTGTAATTAGTAACTGCAGTCACATATTTTCTTCTATGTGGATGATTAACTCGGGGTAGAAACTCTTGGTAAAGGTTATTATTGTTGTTAAGGCATGTCTATCTTGTAGCAGCTGTGGAGACAGTATATAGCAGAGCTTGTAGGTCTTCTCTCAGTTCTTCAAGCATGGCATTAAATAGCATCAATCATTGTTTAGATTGCTGTATGTATGGAGATAACAGTGGACCAGACAAGCAAGACAGTGAAAGTAAGAATCAAGTAGGCTGTATATGCACCAGAGGTAACAGTTAATAAGATTCTCTACGCAATAAACGTAGCAGGCAAACAGACGGGTTACAAACTGAAGGTAACAACTGAAAAGGTTTCCCACACAGGCAAGGTAGCAATCAAGAGCACTGTCTATACTGTCTGAGCCACACGTGAAGAGCCGTTCAAAGCACTGTGAGTAACACCAGAGGAGTCTGCTGGCGTAATGAAAGAAGCAACGCAAAAAGGTATCCAAACACTGAATTGAAATTAAAAGCTGAATAGCCCATCTATATACCAGCATTACAGAGCAACAAAGGATGTTTTTCTGTCAGATAGTAACTGACAAATCGAGATGTCCACCATCACTGATATCACAATAGCTATTCTGACCCCAAAATAGCAATCTTCTGACATCACAAAACTAGTCCGTTGGTGTTCAAACTAAAAACAATAACTATCACCGGTCCTTTTTAAAGATCATGACTTAATTTGGAGAGACAATAGTCTAAATGGTATTATTATTGGACTAGTAGCTCCGAAATCCAGGTTAATGTTCAGGTGACCTGCTTTGAAACACACCACAACAGATGGTAGAATTTGAATGTATTAAAATGAATCTAGAATTAAATGATAATGATGACCATGAAACCACAGCTGACAGGTTTTAAAATCTATCTGGTTCACTAATGCCCTTTAGGGAAGGAAACAGTTGTCCTTCCCTGGTCTGACTTGCATGTGATTCCAGAATCACTAATTACTACCTATCAAGTCCTCTTCTGAAAGAATCTTTCAATTGTCTCATGAAGTGTCTTTGGAACTTAATCCTGGTCTCCCTAGAGCCCAGGTCTTGGTGGTTTACAGTTTGAGTATCCCTCCAACCTCCCAGTCCTTATCTCAATATCTACTACTAAGGAACAGATCTCCATTGACTTCAGTTGCCTCATTATGCAATTTCTTTTTTAATTGCACCAATCACTTCAGCAGAGTAGAAGAAGAGAACAGAGCACACAGTACAACTATGGGGCGGCATAGTGACTCATTGGTTAGCACTGTTGCCTCACAGTGCCAGCGGCTTGGGTTAGATTCCACCCTCAGGTGACTGTCTCTGTAGAGACAAAAATACTACAGATGCTGGAATCCAAGACAGACAAACAGGAGGCTGGAAGAACACAACAGGCCAGGCAGCATCTGGAGGAAAGGAGCAGTCAACGCTTCAGGTATTACCCTTCTTCATTCCAGTAGGAATTCTATGATGATTTCTATGAAGACAATAACCTCTCATTTGAAATGACAGTGAAGTGTGAACACTCTGCCACATTTACCACAAGAAAATGTAGTTTCCTTGAATTACTTCATTATTAGGACTAATAACTAGGCTAAGCAGAAATAGAAATTGCTGTGTATTCCCTGGGAATTCTCAGACAACCCTTGACAATCAAAGGAAACTAAATTTTATCCATTCTGTGCCATCATTTATCAGACCATCATGATTCATAACTCCCAGAAGAAACAAAAAACTCCCACCAATGCTAAAATAATACTCAGGTAACTATTGTGGATAGAATTGGTCACCAGCGGGACTACAAAATAACAGATATGAATTGTCATTTGTTTTCATATTGCAGTTATTTTTTATTTTCTATTCAACCAGATACAAGGGATTAAAAAACAAGTAAGTGAGGACCAACTTGCTGTCAATCATTAAGCTGCGCTGCCAACAACCGTTATCACTAAAATGGCTTGGATGTTCAAACATCCACTGCTGCTAAGGCTGGCAGAGCAATGCTTTGAGAAAAGCATTCTCAGATGACATGTCAGCCTTCCAATTCTTCTGGAACCAGTTGCAAGATTCAAAGCACATCTGGATTGTAGGGATTGGGAAGGTGTCGGTGCTGGGAACCTGCAACCCACTTGCCTTAAATTAACTGGCCATTAAATTCATTGAAGAGCTTATTAATATGCTGTTGAAGAGATTTTCAGAGGGGTACATGGGTAAATGTAACAGTCTGGTGAACATTACTGCAAACCTGCCAGAAACACTGCAGGGACCTTAAATGTCATTTGCTGCAGAATTAAAATGTTGAAAGTTCGAATGGATTTTTGAAGTTGAACTGATGAAGCATTGGCACAAAGTAGCCATCGCTTGACCACTGTGTGCCTTGTAATCATTTAGCCGCTTGTAACTGTTGTGAGGCGGCTAGCCCTCTAATCTCTTGTTTGCTCTAAAATGCAAAGCAGCAACAAGTCCAGTCATGGATGCCATCTGCCTTGATCAATACACTCCAAAGCCAGTTCCCAACTGCAAGCAGTACCCAGTATCTATAATTAGTGCTGAGCTCATCCCAGTGTAATTAAGGGTGGTGTAGATTTAAATAGCATCTCATCAGCAAAACAAACCCGGTGTGGAGTTTACACTTGGATTGATTTGGGTGTTGAGTTCCTGATGTCAGACTGAAAATCCAGTTCCATTTCTCAGTAATGGTCAGATTTCCTTTTACAACCTTTCTGTGGAATGCACTTAAGAGGGACACGTGTTTAAGATTTTTATATAAAAAAGAAAAGTGAGTCCCAGTGAAGAGCTACAGGCCACACTCTGAGATGGACAGAAGCTCAACATCAAAAGAAACCAGAATTGAAGAGATAAGCGCAATAACTATGACCCATTGGTATGTTGCCTCAGACAAGCAAAGGTAATTGACCATAATTCTGTTGAAAACTAATCTGCTCATCTGCGAATTGTTCATAGAATCCCCACAGTGTGGAAACAGGCCCTTCGGCCCAACAAGTTCACACTGGCCCTCAGAGGGTCCCATCTCCCTAAAACCCACTCATCCCTGAACACTACGGGCAACTTAACATGGCCAATCCACCTAGCCTGCACATATTTGGACTGTGGGAGGAACTGGAGCACCCAGAGGAAACCCACACAGAGAGAATGTGTAAACTCCACACAAGCAGTCACCCAAGGATAGAATTAAACCTGGGTCCCTGGCACCATGAGGCAGCAGTGCTAACCACTGAACCACTGTGCTGGACGAGAGGGCCATTGCTTTCATTTTACAGGACTGCCGGTGAATTCTCGACTTATTGCTTGGAACTGGAAACTAAAATGCAGAATAGTTTTAATGTTAACTGAAGAGAGAAGAAATGCAAACAATAAGCTTGCAAAAGGGATGGAGACACTCCTGATAAAACAGAACAGAACTGAGATTGACTGTTACCTTTTACATTCTCTTACCTGCTTATATATGAAACAAACAAAGGCTTGTATCTGGTCTAACCTCACTAAATGCTTCTGAATCTGCGTTCAGAAATGTTACATTTGGAAATATAAGCAACTCACTAGATTTCAATTTCAGTTGCAAAACGCTGACCAATAACCTAAGATAGGTCCTGAAAGGAACAATGAATATATTTGAACATTGCAAGGGGTATGTGAGAAATGGTAGATTGCTACCTCAGTCATTGGCAGAAGCAAGGCATTTAACAAGTGATTTGGAAACATTTTCAACTTAGTCTTCTTCACCCAATAAAATCTCTGGAGTAAGGTGAAGTCTGCTGCTGTTGAAACAAAAGATTTTTCTAAAGGAAAATTAATCCACAAAACCACAAAATAGGGCAACTACTGCACATGGTGTCTGACACTGAATCCCTCCAAAGCCTCTGTCATGACATCTGCCATTAGTAAAATGTTAGTCTGCTAAAGGTGGAATAGCAGAACATTCAAAAATGCGTAATATAATCAAGCAACATCGGTAAAGCTCATGAACTGGAAATAATACCTGACAAATTTATTACAGTTCTTTCAAGGGGTATCAAGCAGGGTGGATAAAGAGGAACTGGTAGATGTAATATATTTGGATTTCCAAAAGGCATATGATAAAATACCACACGTTAGCCTACTAGATTAAATTAGAGGCCATGCTTTTGTGGACAGTATGTTAACATGGATAGAGAAATGGCTAACGAATAGAAGACAGAGAGTTGGGATAAGGGTGGCCGTTTTCAGGTTGGCAACCTATAATGATGATGATCAGTGCAGAGGCCATAACTATTTGTAACTTATATTAAATACTTACATGACAGAAATGAAAGTACTGTCACCAAGTTTGCAGATGACATTAAAAATAAATATGCAACACAGTATGTAGAGTATATAGAGGTTTATAAACAGGTTAAATAAATTGGTAAAAAACTTGGCACATGGAACATAATGTGTAAAAATGTGAGGTTATAAATGTTTGACAAGAAGAATAGAAACGATGAATATTATTTAAATGGGAAAAAACAGCAAAAAGCAGCTAAAGAATTTCAGGTCCTTATCCTTGTTCTAATCACAGAAAGCTAACGAACAAGTTCAGAAGATAATAAGAAAGGCAAATAGATTATTGGCCCTTATTTCAAAGGGAATAGAGTACAGTGACATTTTACTAAAACTATATAAGGCACTAGTAGGGCACAGCTGGAATACTACAAGTAGTTTTGTTCCCCTTATCAAAGGAAGCTTATACTGGTATTGGAGGCAGTGCAGAGAAGGTTTACTAGACAGACACTGGGTACATGGGGATTTTATTATGAGGAGAGTTTGAATTGGGCTTCTACTCATCAGAGTTTAGAAAAATGAGAGGTGACCTTATTGAAACATACAAGATTCTTACAGAACATGACTGGAAAGATTTGCAGAGCTTGTTTCCCTGATGGGAAGGTCTAGCATTAGAAGGTATAAGCTCAGAGTAAGGAGTTGCCCATTGTAGACAGAGATGAGGAGGAATTTGTTTCAGTCAGAGAGGTGGTATTTTCTATTGCAGGAGGCTATTACAGCTGTGATATTAAGTATATTCAAAGCTGAGATAGACAGATTTCTAATTATTAGGGGAATCAAAGTTTGTGGGATAAGACAGAAAAATGAGTTAAGGATTATTAGATCAAACATGATCTCATCTCATTGAGTGGCAGAGCAGAATTTTGCCTACTCCTACATCCTATGTCCTTACTGTGGTATATTCCATGTCTACTATGTCAATGACAAGAAGAATTGTACATCTACATGGGAAGCCAGAAAAGAAAGCATGATCTCAACCCAACATATTGGAAGTGACTCTATTTAAGGCTTTTTCCCTCCAAGAACATCCGAGGAAAATCATCCATTAAAGGAAAAACCAGAAACAACCAATGAATCAAACTTGCTTGGTCTGTGGTCGTGTGTTGCTGGCGCAACATTCAGAACCTCAGACTCTGACTTTTGGTATAATGCAGCAGTTTACTCTACTCCTGTCTGACAAAGGCTATTACTCATATATCTTATTGACGTTCAATTAAATGGAACATAATTTGAAACATCCACGCAACCCCATCACCCGATTCCCTTGTTTCCTGACCTGGGAGCTATCACTCACTCACACATCCTCCAACTGCTGAAAATCCACAAGCTGGTTGAAACCATCAGTGTTGAAGCATGATGACATGATTAATGCACCTACTGCCTGGCTTTCCATGTCAACAGGGTCTATCAGCCAACATCCTTTGGATCATGGAATGGGAAACATAGTCACTACTTAAAACAAATCAAATAGCTGCGATGAAAGATCTGAAACAAAACAGAATTGCTGGAGAAACTCAGCAGGTCTGGTAGCATTAGTGGGGAGAGAAATACAATTGATATTCTGAGTCCAGCAACCCCTCCTTATCTAAAGTTACAAGAAGTCATGGACAAGTTCTTGTGACGAATTGAATGGCAGGCTTTGAACTACACAAGGCTCCACAAGGCCTCTGCACAGTTAATCTCCATCAACAGGGCCTCGGCACATCATCCATAGGCACTTGTTAAGAGATACAAACAATGCTGTACATTCTCAAGAATTGCAACAGCACATGGATTAAGTAGCAGCTTAATCGTCTTAAACTCATTAAGTGAGGTGGCTACCATTTCCCTCAAGAATTTTCATTCACAGAATAAAGAAAAATAACACTGAGACAGTAATCACTGTTCAGATGCACAAGAAGACAGAAATACTGTACAAAGATTTGGAATCTGGCTCAAAGATTTATGATAACTTTGCAAAACTAAGTCTTCTCATCCCTGTTTCTTATTTATTTTCTTACTTCTTTTTTTTATATTCTTTCTGCATGTCTCTGTATATTTCAGCCAATGGAGGAGACAGCGGAGGAGACAGCAGACTTGCCACTACTGCCTGAGCACAGACCAATGTGGGTAGAAGAGTGGCTTGCCTGGGTAATTTTATTTTCTTGAGCTACATCTTAAGTGTTAGTTTAATCCATCCCCTTCCAAACAAAGAGCTGACACTGAATCAACCTTGTGGATAATGACCACTTTGGTCATTAAAATACTAATGGACTTCTTCATTATAATGACTCGAAATAATAGCTTGGTCAAAGGCGAGGGGAGTCCCAAAGATGAAATGTGAATCTGGAGATTGCTTTGCAATCTGCCCCATTTCCATTCCTGTTCTTTTTTCCTTCTGGTGCACAAGTCTCTTTACAGTTACATTGGGAAGGCTATTCTTGTTAAAAATGCAGGCTTCCCAGTAATATTATGGTGCTGAAGCTTACACGATTAAGAGAAAGTTGAGACTTTTATCCTTGTTGTAATTGTACATAGACACCTGAAAGTAAAGTTGGGAACTGACTTGTTCTTGCAACATATGCTCAGTTAAGGGTGAAACTACTTAACAGCTCTTTAACCCCAAACAGTGTTTGGCAGTGCATTTATTTAAAGAAAAGAGAAAAAGTGCATGTCACAGATTATAGCATGGATTCAGAAGTATGTGAGGAATTTCCAAGAATTGAACATCAAGGTGAAATAGTTTAGAACAAGATTTACCTCAGGGAAACAGAGCAGTAGTAATTGTGCAACAACCCATGTGCAGCTTTGATGTTCCACCTGCTTAGTTTTGGATTGCCAGCTGCAGGGTAACTTTCACCTGCCTTGGCATTCCTCGAGTATTATTTCACACGGCACAAGAAAGGAATGGTCAGTGAAGGTTCAATTGCAGACCTTCTGGGAGGGAGGCCTCCAAGG
Organism: Stegostoma tigrinum; assembly: GCF_030684315.1. Classification (NCBI taxonomy): domain Eukaryota; kingdom Metazoa; phylum Chordata; class Chondrichthyes; order Orectolobiformes; family Stegostomatidae; genus Stegostoma; species Stegostoma tigrinum. The sequence goes on from NC_081358.1 coordinate 49,889,511, forward strand.
CTCTGAGGTAGTCAGCAGTGCCTTATAAATCTCACACAGCGGCTTGTCTGATCAGTCAGGGCTTCTACAAAGGAATTCAAAGATTGCCTCAGACAAATTGCAGAGAAATTTGATCTCTTTTTTTAAGGCAGTTGATGACCATTTTGAAGGATTTTAACACCGGGAGTGAATGACAGCCCACAGCTGTTTGGCCAACTTCAGCCTGAGGAGAGTCAGTTAGGTTAAATTGCAGAACATTTGCAGTACAAGGTTATAGGCTGTGCCAGCCCATGTAGGCTTTCACAGGCTTTTAGCCCATACGGTTGAGCAAAAGGCCAAGCGAGTCAAGGGATTCCAAGTGTCTGAGTATCTAATAAAAGCAAAATACTGCAAATGCTGGAACTCTGAACTAAAAGCAGAAGGAGCTGGAGAAACTCAGCAGGGCTGGTAGCACCTGTGGACAGAAAAACAGAGTTAATGCTTTGAGCCTGAAGATGCTTCATTGGAATGGATAAGTACCTTGTGTCATTATTGAATGAACTAAGAGAACCTTATGCTGAACTAACTCTAGTTAACAATAGGCTAATTACAGTGGAAAATTCTGGGACAGGACCTAATCTTCTCCTTAAAGGTATAACTTTGGCAAAAGATTTGTAGAGGATATGGTAAAAGGAAATACAAAACAAGTTGTGAGGTGTTGAAAGAAAGCAAAACTGCTGTTCAGATTGTGCTGAAATAGAACAAGGAGGTTATTGTTGTCAGAATAACCAGGAAGAAACCATTTTGAGCAACAGCAAAAGGCTATTTGGATAAAAGTGGATACTCCATAGCCCCGAGTGCATTGAAATAATTTTAATGATCTCAGAAGTTCAGCAAAGTTTTGTGAGTTGCTAATTGAATGACAGGAAGGATAAGTGAAAAAAAAACAGAAAGGCAAATTCAATTGCACTGCTGTTCTATTCAAGAAATGCCTTATTTGTCATAAGTTTGAGGGGCTGAATGACCTCTTTCCATGCTATATTATTCTTTGATTCGATGATGCAATTTTTTTCCTCAGTAGATGTGTGATTATTTCTGTCAGTTAGCCACATTCTTGCGATGTGTGTTAACACAATAAAGAGTATCATCTTTTTGCCCAATTATAAATTATTCCATGTCATGAATCCTGACAGATTGTGACCTCAGGATCCAAAGACTGCCTCACCAAATTAGCACAGTGCATTTCTTCTGCAGGAAAACACAGCAAATGATGCCAAGGAATGCCAAGCTACTGAGACAGAACAGATATCTGGACATTAATTCATCTAAGACAAATCCGCTGTCAGTCAATGGAATCAACTCTGACCTGGCAGCTGGGAATAGAATCATGGAAGTCAATGGGCTTGTGATCATGCAGACCTATTATTACATATTTCTCTCCATTTTTCAATCTGTCAGCTATCAATTTCTACAAAAGAGACCCAGAGAGAAGCTATTTAAGATAGTGTACTAGTCCTGAAGGCCAATGTTTAATTTCTGTCTGATCCTCCAGAGGTTTGAAACCAGGAAACAGAAGAGAAGGAAAATGATAATCAAGATGTCTAATTTCACTCGAACCCCAACAGCACTGCTGCCTAATCAACCACCCCATCATTCACCCTTTCTCTTGAGCTCTTCAGCTCAGAGGCAAACACTTATGGGATAAGGGAGCACCGCACATTAACTCAGATGAAGAGCTGACATGTAGCAAGCTACAGAAAACTAGGAAACTAGCCAATGCAGATGTACGATTAAAGCCTGATGTCGCTGAGTGAAGGGTTAAGAAATGTCAGCCATGCCTATACAGCATCCAGATGATTACTTTTAAGGGTCCTGCCATTAAAGAAAGGACGCTAAACATCAAACACATCAGGAGATTCCGCACATCCTCTCCTAAGATGTGTGGCAGATGGACGGGAAAACAGTGAAGAGCAGTGCCTTGCAAGCATCTGGTAAAATTTCATATTATTGCGGTGCACCTGCAAACTTCCCTCCGCTGTATGAGAGATTCGGGCCAGTCTGTAAATTCAATGTGACGGCATTGAATGAAGGCTGGCAGAAGTAGGGAGACACATTTGAAGAAATTCATGCCAAATGGCTTGCAAAGTTTACAGAATTGTATGTCAGAGGGAACTCAATTGACATTCAAGAATTTAAGGATTCTTCCATTTCTCTGAACCAAGCTAGTTCCCCAACTACTGGTTGACAATCAGAATTCAGTTCTCAAAATCAATGCAGGCTAGCATGTGGCTTATAACAAAGTCAGTTCTTCCCATGCCATCCCAGGATGAGGGGAAAATCCATGATAGGAGGTCCATCTCCACCAGAAGCGACTCAGAATGGTTTGATCTTAGATCAATAGTTTGATCTTAGGTCATTGATCACCCTCAGATGGCATGTTGGATTAAATAGGCTATATGGTGATAAAGGATCAGCAAATTGTGGAAAACATATTATGCTTTTGTAAACAATTGCAATAAAGATACTCCAAGGACTGCTCAGTGTTTAAAACAAAGTACTGTAACGATGTTCAGACTCAGAATTAGGACTTAAAAGACTGTTGTCAGGTGTAAGAATGTGGTTGGGACCATTGACAGGATACTGAGAGCAGGTTATTTCTCACCAGATAGTGCTCCTCCACATGTTTTTATAAATCTATGTTATGTATTTAGTTAGCTGAGAACCACTGGTTGAGTTTTAGAAGATGGAACAACAGAATTTTCAATCAATTAAAGCAAAAGCTACTGATATAGCCGAGCATTTTCTCACTCTGATTTACAAATGTCAAAGCCACCAGAATGGATTCAGCCTGTTTATAAACCCCATCAGAGACAATCACCTTGGGCAGAGTGTGAATTGATTGTCTCTTCATCCATGTGCAAAACATCTAAACATCTGTGTATTCAACTGGGTGAAGTGCACTCTTTGGATATAAGCAGTGCGAGAAATGGACTCTGGCTGAGAAAGGAACTTGGCAAACTAAAATCTAATCATTTTATAACCATGGACTTGGAATTAACTTCCTATGACCATTTTGGGTGACCGGTCAATTAGTGAGAGGTGATTGTATGATGAGCTAAGTAACCCACTCTTTTGTGTTTAAGAAACTGTTTTTGCCCAAAGCCACCAAACAGAGAAAGGGAGATACTGAAACAAAACTCTCTTTCCAAGAATCCTGCAAGCTCAAGCCCAGCCCGTTGTTTGGCCATTCACAGGCAGTTTTGAAGAATCAATCCAACAGCTGCTGTCTCCATAAGAAAACAAAGTCTGTTAAAATCTTTGAATTGTCTCAACTGCCAATCCAGAGCCCTGCAAGCCTAGTCTGAAACTATCCAAGACATTAATCTACAAGATCAGCTTACAAGTGACTTTTATTAGCTGTTTAAAAAATGACTTAAAATATCCTGCCACTTTGTAAATCACTTGTGTCTGAGAGAGAGTTGTGTTATTTTTATTCTTTTTAGTCAGACTTACTACTAAGTACAATAAATATTATTCTTTTATCAAAAACAAATTTACAAAAAAATCTGTTTGTGTGACTATTTTATAACCATGGCATGTAAACGTTTAAACACTCACTGAGTTGGCAAAGCAATTCGTTTAAGAAATAATTCTGCCATGATTGAACAGGGAGTGGGTAAAAGGGCTATGTGATTCCTTACAAAGTCATGACTATGAAGGCGTTCCAAGTGAGACCACTATCAGCACTGTTATTGCATCAGATCTACTTCCATTTGTTTAACAGGAGCAGTTTTATTATCAGCATTTCTGACATCTTCTGGGACATTTATCATCACTCCTTTTCACTCATTAGAGAGGTATGAACATGGATTACCACCAGTTCGCATGGGATGTGATCCCACAGCGGTGTTTTGAAGATGAACAAGGTAGTCATCCCTGGTAGTAGGAACTGCAAATGCTGGAGAATCTGAGATAACAAGGTGTAGAGCTGGATGAACACAGCAGGCCAAGCAGCATCAGAGGAGCAGGAAAGCTGACGTTTCAGGCCTAGACTCTTTCTGAAGAAGTGTCCAGGCCTGAAACGTCACCTTGCCTGCTCCTATGATGCTGCTTGGCCTGCTGTGTTCATCCAGCTCTACATCATGTTATCTCTAGTCATCCCTGATGACCATCAAACATCGGCAGAAAAGTAGATTTATCTGGTCATTATTGTGTGTGTTTGCCTCCAACATGGTGTTTTACCTGATGCAGTGATGTTTAGGCTATCTCTTACAGCATAAGAAACTGGGCATGTATAGCATGGCGTTGAAAACTCCAACTGGCATTTATCCATCCATCACATAGAAACATTATATTGTCTGGGCACAGGAGTGTTTGGATAATTTCAAGCTTTTAGGTTACAACAGAGAAGCATGCTTCCAGTGGAGTGTCATGTTTCAAGTGATCCAACGTATTATGAGATCTGAGACCTTTTGTACCCTTAGGTCACATGCTATGATGCACCAATGATATCACGAGAATTCCTCTTAAAGGCACACTTACATGTTCAATCTGTGAGACGTAACAGAACAATTATTACTTTGCATCAGAGATAATGGAACCTGCAGATGCTGGAGAATCCGAGATAACAAAGTGTGGAGCTAGATGAACACAGCCAGCCAAGCAGCATCTTTGGAGCACAAAAGCTGATGTTTCGAGCCTAGACCCTTCATCAGAAAAGGGTTAGAGTTAGGGTTAAATTGTTTTGACTGTAGAGACAAACTTCAGTTAGCATAATAACCACAGAACCTGCTGGAGATAAACAGTATTCATATTAACATCTTCGTTGATGGTCCGAGCTCTCATCCCAGCATTTACAGCCAGTTTTTCACTGAACATTTCCAGAGTTCATAATTTTTTTGCTTAAATATACTTAGTTACCTTGAAATCCAAGATCCAAAATTCAATACAGATAATGTGTGTATACATAGCGGTATTTTTACATATGGTTCAGTGCTTTTACTCAGGAGGTCAACTGTAAGAACACCATGGAGCACGCAATTCCCAGCTTCCAGCTGTATCACATTGTTGTGTCTACATGCCACACGTTTAGCACAGTTTTCAGACGGACTGTTGGATATGTTTCCATTTGATATAATATATAGTAATGACTTATCTGAAATAGGAAACAGGCCAGCACTTCATTATTCATGATGTGGCATTAACGGATCTGGTAATGTACTTGCTTGAGCATATCATTGTGTGAAGTTGAAGAAGTGGTTACTTTATTGCTATATTTGAAGACAATAGTGAAGATGTTATGGCCCTTCAATTAAGCTAACACATGGTTGTATCACTATCAACAAGAAAACGATAGTAAATAATTGGCAACATTTTCCAGGTGCCTTAAACCAGATTGTTTCTAACATCCCAGGAGTCTGAGAGGAGCAATGGCACCGAGATCTTCACCAGCACAATGGGGACAGAGATGACGTGACAGAAATTGCTGACTATCAGTGGAGCATGCAAAAGGTCTCTGCTGTTACTAGACAGGGATGTGGGAGTTAGAGGAAAAGCCCATTCAATCAGTTCAGAAAGTTGGAGTGCATGTTCCTAACACTAAACTGGTGGCCATGACCCATCGCCACATGCCCAGTTGCACCTGTGATATCACATCAGCATATTTTTAAATTTTAGTGTCATGTCTATTGACACCACACAGGATGCATACTAGTCACCCTGAAACGAGGGGGAGGTGATGGCCTTGTGATGTTATCATTAGACCGTTAATCCAGAAACCCAGAGAATGTTTTGAATTTGAATCCCACCTAGCTTTGAATCCCACTGCAGCAAATGTTGCAACTTGAATTCAACACAAATCTGGAATTAAGAGAGGTAATGATGGCCATCAATCCATTGCCGATTGTTGGGAAAAAAACACCTGGTTCACTTAATGTCCTTTAGGGAAGGAAACTGCCATCCTTACTTGGTCTGTCCTACATGTGGCCCCAGACTCACTGCAATGTGGTTGACTCTTAACTGCCATTTGGGATATTAGGGATGGGCAATAAATCCTGGCTTAGTCAACAATGCCCTCAACTCATCAATGAAAAAAAAATTCACACGTTGCACTTACCAGAACCAGCACAAGCCCTACTAAAATGGTAGCAGCTTTAAAAATTGGTCTGTGCTATTCAAGCAGAGTTCAGCGGGGGTAGTGTGGACAGGGAGTACATGGGGGTGAATGGGGGAGGTTAATTGGGGTAAGGGAGAATAAGGGATGTGCATCAGGGAAGTAAGCATAAGTGGTGACGGGGGAGTGAGGGCAGGGTACGGGGGAATGGGGTTGTTAGGGTCAATGTGGAAGGGAGAAATGAGGATAAGGTAAGTGGGGTCAGGATAAATTGGGATGGCAGGAGTAAGGAAAGGGATAATGGGCAGATGCAGCAGTGGTCCCTGCTCCCCCCCTTCATCATCATACCCTCTACCCTCCTCCATCAGCACTCCTCTTCCACCCTCATCCACACCCCTTCCTACTCCATCCATACTGCCTCCTTTCACAGTGCTCATTCCTAATCACTGTCCCTACACCCTGGACTCACCCATGTAGACAGAATCCATGAAGACAGAGCATCACAGATTTGATCAAAGAAAGCAACTCAAGCCAACATGGAGGAAGAGAATAGAGGAAGTTTTGAAGCAAACCATATTAATCAAGCAGCATCATTTAAGAACGACATATCCCAGAATTACACACCCCAAAGGGTCCCTCAGAACAGTGAACCTTTCCAAATTCTATCACCTAAGCTGCACCTCAGGAGGCTGCACTCCTGTCAAGAAATCATTGGAAAATTTTAGCTCATGGAGATACCCGGATCTGCAACCAATGCCCACACATGGATTGCTCTGGCAGGAAAATAAGACATGATATCCCTCTCGCCTCAAGCTCATTTCAGAGACCCATGGAGCACTTTTAGTGCAGTGCACAACTGCTGCTCTTTCAGCTACAACAACAATGGTATTTATACAGCATCATTAACATAGTCAAACTTCACTGAATGGTATGATCAAATAAAATTTGACGCTGAGCCACATAAAATGATATTAGGACTGGTGACCAGAAAATGGGCCGGAAGGTTTGAAGTGTTTGTCAAAGGATTAGAGAGATACAGATTTGAGGTAGTTGAGAGGTATAATTACAGAACCTACGGTCCACGGCTGTGGAAGGAACACCCACCAATGGAAAATGGGAGTGTTCAGAATTGGAGAATCATGGAGACCATGAGTTTCTTATAGATTTCTCTGATGGGCAGCTTCCTGACACAAGGTACCACTGCCTCCCTTGCCAAAGCAATTCCATTATACTCTTCAACAGTGGTACTAATCTGCAGAAGCCATAACAGCAGTACCACAGCCAAGCCTAAAACCATCTTGTTGTAAATATTGGTGAATAAGTCTTCTCCCAATTGCAGGAAACATTCTTACAGGGATCCCATTAAACTATCCACTAAAGATGGTAACTTCCGAGAATTGCAATGTGTTTTTAGGGCTGATGGTGGGACAGTCAATATGGTGATTTCAGTAAGACAATGACAAGAAAAGTGCAGAAGGCAACATCAGGATCTAAATATGTTGTTCATAGGCCTAGATAAAGTTTGTGATAATGTTGGGCAATTTGGTCTGTAGCACTTGCCCTCCAATCTAGAATGTCCAAACCGCCGTGTTAAAATTCTGTCCTACTTCAACATGGTTGCATTTGTGCCTGTAGTGAGATGCCCATGTCTTGTGGTAAACAGCAGCATAAAGCAAACACATGTTGTGGCTCCCAATTCTTCTATCGCTTCTCTGTTGCAATGCTTAAGGAATCTATCAGTAACATAGTTTTAGACAGCAATATGAAGTTTAAAACTTTTCAATCTCACCAAACTGCATCCTCCACCAATATCTCAGAGGCAGTAATCAGAGAGGATGACTGTGTCCTAGTTGTGAAAAACAAGAAAAACAACAATGCTCTGGGGAAAAGAAATTAAACTTCAAGAAGTTCCACTCGTAAAGGAAACTGACCTCCTGGGATACTGAGACTACAAAGGAACTTCTCCCTAACTTACAAGAAGCCCATCTCTTTAACAGAATTCCTGAAAATGACAGCCTTTTTCAGTGATTCAACAATTCAGTGAAACCACACTTTGAGAGTGAAGACACCTTTACTTCAGGCCTGTAACATATCTTTCCTGAACAAGACAATCACATGAATTATAAATTGTTCCTTGTGTTTATAACTTGTAAAAAGTGCACTACTCTCTTTCAACTGTACTTTCTTTCAATGTGTCAGTGTGTGAGTCAATGCCATCGTTTTAGGCTTCAGGGTTCTGATCTTCCATTATGACAGGAGGTGGTGGTAATAAAAAGGAGATTGTGGGGACCCACATCAGGTGAGAGGCAATTCACATCAATGGGTAACTCTTTCATGTGAGGAGATTTTGTGATGATTTTTAATGCTAATTAAAACTGAAGCTGAACAAGGATTTGTGCATTTTTATGGTTCAAAAACCAGTCAACAAAATCATTCACAATAGATATAACAAGGTGTAGAGCTGGATGAACACGGCAGACCAAGCAGCATCAGAGAAGCAGGAAGACTGATGTTTTGGGCCTAGACCCTTCTTCAGAAAACGTCAGCCTTCCTGCTCCTCTGGTGCTGCTTGGCCTGCTGTGTTCATCCGCTCTATACCTTGTTATCTCAGATTCTCCAGCATCTGCTGGTCTTACAACCCCCAAGAAAATCATTTATCAAGTTTCTTAATTAGTCCATTAAAATCGATTACTTTCTCACATTTAGTGTGTTTTTTAAAAAAATCTGGAACCACATAATTTGCCACCTATTGTCACAATGACACTTTATACAAGGAATTCAAAAGTGTTCACAATGTTTCAAGATATCTCTTCCAACTGAAGATCTTCCCCAAAGGAAGATTAAGCACAATTTATGCACAAGAATAATAATATTGCTGCTTTGTGACCTATACTTAAATTCAATGCTTAATATTACATTAGGATAGCCATAAATCTAAATTATACACACACATGATACACACCGAGGTTAACCAAGAAATTATAATGATAAATCTTCACCGACATTAATGATGTTGGCACAGATCCATATCGAATAACTGTAATCACCAAAATGCTCACCATGTTGAAGGCCACAATGTCACTGCAATTTCTGGGATCCTACTTACACTAAGATCCAGATGTTGCATAGTGACTAAGTGGGTACTGGAGAACCCACACTTATTGTCCAAGTGGGGAATCTTAATCTGATTGTCCTGCCTTAACAGCAACATGTGCAATGATTTCTTCACAATTACTCTTAGATTTAGACCGTTATATTGACACATCTGTGAAACCATTCCTGGACCTCTAGTACCCCAGGCTCTAATCCAGCCACCCCCAAGCAGCAGCCACACCCCTACCACCTCGCCAAGCACTCCTACTGCCTCGTGCCCTTTTACTTTCCTGTTGGATAATCCCATTTCCTCCCTTTTTGCTTTCTCTTCCTCTTTCCCTGGCATCCTCTACTCTGCTCATCTTCATCCACATCCCAAAAGCAATGCCTAAAGGGATCATCAGCAATGTAAAGGTTATTTGCTGGATTACCTATTTTGCTTCAGCTGCAATTCTACATATTTTGCGGAACTTTTCTGCTTTTGGTACTTGTTTCAATAACCTATGGGGAGTGGTTTAGCTCGTGCTGAAGTGCTTTTTAAATACATACAAACTTGTGTCAAAACTAGCTGCTTCCAGTCATGGGTGGCCTAATCATGCTACCTCAGGACATTGAGCATAAATGGGTGAATAACCACAGGGCCCATAGAGCAACGCAAGCTGCTGGATGAGGGAGAAGAGGAGAAGCAGAAGAACTCTCAGCTAGTGACCATTTCTGCACATGGTGTTTAAGGACAATGTCTGCTGATGAACTTAGATGTCTTATGTGCATCAGCACCCAGAGACACGATTGTAATAGTCGGAGCAGCGATGGCAGCACTTAGAGCTAAAGAAGATGCTGCCCGTGCCTCAATGGGAGCTGAGACATGAGGCACCTGATACTACATCAGGTCCTACATGTATGTTTATGGATATGGCATAAACAGCCCAGAACGTGGAAGAAAGAGTTTAGACAGTTGGTGTGCTGCTCATCATTTGGCTTCTCTCCCTTAATGAGATGACGATCCTGACTCTGACCATATTGAGCAAAGCCTGGGCAGACAACAGATGCCATCCTTGACTTATTGTGCTAGAAACCTCTGAGCAAAGGCTATTCCCCTTGAGTTGACTGACAGCTATGATAAGCTTCCTGGCTTTGTATCTACGCTAAACAGCAAAGTGAGAAAGCAATTTTGTGAGCCTGGTACTTCTGGCTGAAGGAGTAAAACAGAAAAAGGGCAAGGTAAAGCCAAGCACAAATGCTATGAGGATCCAGGTAGGCTCTGAGTGAGCACTGTGAGGACTCAGCGATGCAGCCTGATCCAGTCCATGATCTGTGTCAATGTCTCTCAGTGTACAATGTCCTTGCTGCAGCATTACAATAAGAGTTGCCAGTGTAGCCTGTGGTGCAGCACTGAAGTAGAAGCATCCTGCAAGTGATTTGGAGTTGTGCTGAGAAGGTTGTTAGAGGTTGGCATGTTGGATGCCAAAGCCCATGGATGTGAGGTGCACTTGTCAGTGCCCATGAAGTATACCTTGAAATTTTGGTGCCCGGTTTCAACATGGAAACTGGTCAGAGCAAATATCAAGCTAAATCTGCCAGTTACTATCTCTGATTTCCTTGTCGAGTTTTCCAATATCAAGTTTGCTGGTGATTTTTACAAGTTTGGAGGCTGAATATTAATGAGATCAGCTGGGCTGTTAACAAGGTGTTTAACAATGAGTAATGACTGTCAATTGGCAACTTGCTACTGCCTAGTGAGAATCTCAGCTCACCACTTGTGAAAGACATAAAGAAAGGAATGAGATACTGCCCGCTCCCAAATAAGCCTTGCAGCACTTCTCATCTGCTACACGTCTCTCCATAGACCAGTCACTCAGACTCCTGAATGATTCTGCTTATTCACTGCATCCATTCTATCAAAAGAATCATTTTTATCTAATTTGTGCTTGAAATGTGAAATAAAGACACAAAATGCTGGAAATTCTGAATATGTCTGTCAGAGTCTGAGGAGAGAGAAGCAGAGTTAACATTTTAGTTGAATGCAACGCCTCTCAGATTATGAAGGAGAATTATAACTCAAAATGTTAATTTGTTATTTTGACACTGTATAAGTTCAACTCTTCTTTCTTAAAGGGAAATAAAATCCAACCTGTCAATCCTTTCCAGATGTCTATAGCCACATGTACCAGATCTGCCCTCCTTTTATGATATTCTGTCAACCAGAACTGCAGGCTCTGTGGACTAATCATGTTTCATTGCTGATATAACATAACCTCCCTTCCTTTCAATTACTTTGAATGAACAACCAAAGAACAGCACTGGAAGCATGAGGTCTGCCTACAATGGTGCAGGCTTATAGCTCATTGTGATTCCCTTGCCCAAATCCTGGGGCTAACCAATTTAGTATGCTCTAATTCTTCCTGAAATAAGTTCCATGAGCGGACAACCTGCATTCACCCATCTGGTTATTCCTCACCCATGGTTTACGATGAAATTCACCATTCAGAGATCAAAGGGGATAGTAGTCCTAACTGATACTTGTGCATATTCATACTGAGGCCAAATATATTAATTTCTGTCCACAAAGAGGTCATCTCCTGTAGGTATGAACTTGGGTCCATCTGGTTTGTATAATTTATTACTTTATCCATTAGGTTATTGGCAGACAAAATGCAAAAGTCATTTTGTCATCAAATATGTATTCACATATAGTGCTCAAGTGTATAGACAGTCAGACCCTGGTAATACAGTTTGCTATTCAGAATGACACAGTTCAGTCATTCCAATAGGTTTATGCCAGATTCTATTATCAACATATAGCAATCACTATCCTGTGTTAGTACAGAATCATGTTGTCTGTAAATTCCTGCCTTCATCAGATTGGATTTTTCACTTTGTTGTCTCTGCATCCAGTCATGTTCTGGCAGCTTATTTAATGTAATGATGTGGACTCAAGGACAGGTATTGTTTAGGCAGATCAATGCCCAGCTCTGATCCTGTTTATACAGTTGTTCAACAGTGAGAGCAATCAGAAGTAAGCAATACTCTTCATCTTCATTAACTGTTCCTACCATCAGCAACACAGTTTTATGTTGCACAAAATTCTAATTCAACTCACATATGCAAAATTATGCAGAGCAAAGATCTGCACCTAAAAGTTTAGCAACCAGTGAGATGAAAATTGGGATTGCTTGCACCTGTTTCGTTTGGGAGGTGGAAGCATGGGGTTCCAATGGTTTTTGACCTCATACTTGGGCAGATTGATGAAGGAGCTATGGCCTGGGAATATTAACACAAATGTAAAATCCACAAAGTTGAAATGCTCTCCAGCCTTCTGATCTTTACGTGCTTTGCTTTTTGAGTTTCCATGGGAACAGTGTACTGAGTTCGATATTCAGCCATGATCCCGGAGGACTGGTTTTCAACCATGATGCAATTAACAAACATGTTGTAATAGACCCCATCCACATCCCACTACTGTACAAAACCGGAAACATGACTGCCGACAGTGACAGACCGGACCGTATAAATTCAGAGTGGAACCAAACAACAGTGCCTCAATGGAGGCTGCACAGCACTGACAATGTCACCTAGAAGGGAGATGAAACATTTGCATGAAAGCCAGTCAGCTTGGCGAACCAACCAACAACTCCATGATCATGTTAAATGACAGACCATGCATGAACAGCCAAAGGGCCTACTCCTGCTCTTAATTTTTATGTTCTATGTTTCTAAATGTCTCCTCTGTACATGTGTATGCTTTTGGAATGATTCACATTTGACGCCATATTGGTGAGGGCATCAGCAGGTGGACCGTAAACGGCCGCTGCTGTAAATATGGTAGATGATGTCACAATCAGCAGTTAACATTGAATTGGTCTACAGCCAAACCAGTCTTAAAATGCCTAATTTTGTCTGATCTAGTACTTGGGTAGAAGACTGAATCGAAACCAATTGTAGTAAGTTTTGAGGACTTTTCGTTTGTGATACAGTTGTAGGGTCCTTATATCTGAGCCAAGAGGTCTGTATTCAAGTTATACCTATTCCAAAGGTGCATCATGAACAGGTCGATTAGGGAATATCTGCAACACTGATTTGTCACCAGCACTACCATTTTGAACCACAATGGTTTAAATAACACACTTGCTTAATCGCACACAATTAAATGTGCACTCACCCACTCCTTACCTTTGTTCTGCTATCCACCATCACAGCATTAGCTTGGTTACAATGCAAAACATTCCGGACTAAACCTGTAAATGAAATCATTTCACAATCACAGACATGACAGGAGAGATAGACTGAAATCCCCAATTTATCTTCTTCTGTGAATGATGAGTGCAAATTGTTTTTAGAAGAAATGATGTGTGTGTTCCCGAATCCTTGTCAGTGTGCAGTCAATTTAAAAATCACAAGCAGTGGACTGTTAAGGATTTAAACAAGGAGGATTGTTTATTCACACATTCACCCTGGAAATTCTAACACTACTTCAATCGTATGTCACGTATTCAAGAAATATAGAATCAAAGAATTAAAGAACACTTCTACAAGCTTTAAAACCAAACAAAATAATATATCTCTTTGAGAGCTCAGTGACGGAGGAAGATTTTCCTTCTCTGGAATTATGGAGCAAGTACATTCATTTGTTACAGGTCAGATCAGGATTAAATGCAGTGGGTTGTTCAGCAGGCCATGTAGGCAAAAACTCAGGGCTGTTACAACTGAAGGTTCAACTTCCTTCCAGGTGAACTGTGGATTTTTGAGAACAGCCTGGAAGAGGTTATTACACTAGACTCGTGGCTCTCACATCTCTCTGTAGCTGTATTATTGCTGAAACTGAACTGCAGGTAGCCAGATCTCTTCTGGATCTTGTAATATTAGATTTTAATATTGAAGAACAAATTGAACCATTTCAATAGCCATTAATACACAATAGATGGAAAATTATGGTTTTTCAGTGACAATGAATTAGCTCCAATCACATGGTCAATGCCAATTGATATTGAATAGAAGGTGGTCTGGTGAACTTTGCTTGTAGGTGACTGGCATCAAAAAGTCTTTTGTTACTTCAAAAACCTGGAGTCATGCAGTCAGGAACTTTATTGCTCAGTGTTTTGATGTATCCCTCAGCAATGGTCGGTGTGAAATTTCACACAGGAGTGCAGCTTAGGTATGTTCATTCAAGAGGGAGTCTCTCCCCTATTATAGTTCAATTTGGAAATTTCTGCAAGATTGATAGTCTCTTTCGAAGGCATCCCATCATGATTTTAGAGGTCATGTGCCCAAGCTGCAACTCAGGGACTTGCGAGTTCACAATCTGGATGGGCTCCAAAGTGTAATACTGTTCCACTACTTCCCTGTTAGAGCAATTGTTTTTTGAGTGAAGCCTCCCTTTTCTCACAGAGATGTAAACTATCCTATTGGTGATATGTAGAAGAGCAGGAAGGTTTTCCCAGTGTCCTAGCCAGCGCATATCTCCATGGATAATTATTCGTCTCATTGCTGCTTGGGAGATCTTGCTATGCTCAAATTGGCAGCCATGCTTCCCCCATAATGCATTTCACAAGCACTTCATTGGTTGGATCTTCTTCAGACTTTCTAAGCTCTTGAGAGTTTACAGAATAAGCCAGACTGACTTCCTGACAAATTTTGGAGCATTGTTCAAATAGACGCGAGTGAGTTACTAACAAGCACTCAAAAAGCAGTTATATTTCCTGGTAAAACTCTATACCATTATCCATTTATGTGGTTAATACATGGGATACAATCATTGGAATAAATCCATTTTATTGGTCAAGCAATATCTTTTCCTATTCCATGGCTTCATAAATTCCCACAGTTTGACCCATAATATCAGAAACAGTGATTGATTTGTTTAAAAGATCCTATTAGATCTGAATTTTGAATCATTATGGCTAAGATTATTTATCTTTATAGAGTTAAAAAGAGTACATTAAATGCAATATTATCAATTACTTACATGGGAACAAACTCTTTCCATGCTGTTACGGAAAATTTAATGGGGACAGTCCACTGAGGTCTTTTCAATTTATAGTTACATATGCCCTATTGCTAATCTCCTTCTATTAAAGTAAAAAGTTGATGGTTTTCCTGAAAAGTGGAACAGTTAGTGAGAGAAAAGAAATTGCTACTCCCAGGGTTATGGACCGATAACATTAGATTAATCTAAAAGGGTCAAATGGTATAAGAAGAAAATGTAACTCCAGTCACCAAAACAGGACATACCCTATTATTATGGCAGTAAATCTTTGTGTTTCCCAGGAAGAGTTAGAAATGATTAAATCAGTTCTTGGCTGATTAAGGATCTGTAAGTATTGTTAGAAGTTGTGAAGTTCCTGCCCTGCACTGCCCTATTCTCCTAGCTGGAAGGGGTTATTTGGAGTTGAGCAGCCTCATGGGAAGTTGAAACTGGGAACAATTGAGTGGGAAATCGAACATTAATAAACTATTGTTGGTATTTAAAGGTTTACAATGTCAAAATTGCAGTCTAACATTATTATGATAGGTTCTGCCAATTTCCCATGGATTCTTTTGAAAAATGATGAAGCAAGATTTCAGTTTCCCGATTCCCGTTGCTTTTTTGGCCGAAGATGCTATATTCAGTCATTAACCGAGACAATATGAGAATTAACTTTAGCTCTCCCACAAAATTCCCACCAGTGTTGATGTGTCGAATCAAACTAAAAATACTAAAAATTACATTTTGACTAATAGATGCAGATTATCCTTCTTCTGTGAAATGAGGTAAGAATACTAACTTAAACACTGCTATTGACGAGTGGCTTACATTGAAAAATTAAAGTAGCATTGTCATGCTCTAGTGCTAGGAAATGTTCAGAAGTAAAACCAATCAGGCAAGGTCCAAATGTGAAACAGACTCATGGAGATTGTAGTGAGTAAATTAAAACCTGATCAAATAGTTCCATTGATTTCATAAACTGTGAGTTTAAAAATGACCTCAAGAGGAGGAGGTCTCTAAATCAGTTTCAGATTACTCTTATTTTGAATAATCTAAATGACTGTTAATTCAGCTTTGTGGGGCTTTTCTTTAGGATTTTTACCCCCTAGCTGTAAAGCTGTCAGTACAGCTCTCAGGGGAGAAAGTAGGGACAGGATATTGAGTTAGCTGATCAGCCATGATTGTATTACCAAGGCCTGCTTCCACACTGTAGGGTTTCTATGAATCTATGATATTGAATGGTGAAGCAGATGCGAAGAGCTGAACGGCCGACTCCTGATCCTAACTTCTACGTCTCCAGATTCCCTGGTATATATGGTTCATATTGTTTACACGTTGATGTGAAGGATGTAGGTGTCAACCTTGATTCTACAGCAGCTTTTTCACACCTGAGTCGGAAGCTTCATGGGTAAAAGGAGCAGTAGAAAGATCCACCGTTAGGCTGACAATTCAGTTCTGGCTAAGGGAGTATTGCATTGCTGATAGTGTCAGCCTTCAGATGAGACATTAAACCAACCTCTGTTTATCCTCACATAGACGTAAAGCATTCTGTTTAACTTTTTTAAGAAAGATAGTGTACCCTGGGCAATATTCATCATCCAACCAATATTGCTAAGATAGTTTGTACGCTTATTTAGAGAAAGTAAGAACTGCCAATGCTGGAGTCTGAGATAACAAGGTGTAGAGCTGGATGAACACAGCAGACCAGGCAGCATCATAGGAGCAGGAAAGCTGACGTTCTGAGTCTGGGCCTTTCTTCAGAAATGGAGGAGGGGAAGGGAACTCAAATAAATAGCGAGAGAAGAGGAGGCGATAGAAGGTGGATAGAGGAGCAGATCGGTAGAGAGAAGACGGACAGGTCAAGGAGGGGGGGATGAAGCCAGTGCAGGTGAGTGTAGGTAGAAAGTTGGGATGGGGGTTGGTCTGTGAGGAGGGAGTAGCAGATAGGTGGGAGAAAAGACAGACAGGTCAAGGGGGAGGAGACAGGCTGGGCTTGTCTTGGAATGAGGGCAAAGGTGGGGAGATTTTGAAGCTTGTGAAATCCACATTGATACCATTGGGCTGCAGGGCTCCCAAGCGGATTACGAGGTGCTGTTCCTGCTGCCTTTGGGTGGCATCATTGTGACACTGTAGGAGGCCCAGATTGGACATTTCGTTCAAGGAGTGGGAGGGGAGATGAAGTGGTTCGCGACTGGGAGGTGCAGTCATTTGTCACAAACTGAGTGTAGGTGTTCCACAAAGTGGTCTCCAAGCCTCCACTTGGCTTCCCCAAAGTAGAGGAGGCCACATTGGGAACAGCAGGCATAATATACCACATTAGCAGATGTGCAGGTGAACATCTGTTTGATGTGGAAGTGTCTTCTTGGGGCCTGGGATGGGGGTGAGGGGCAGATGTAGGGGCAGGTGTAGCACTTCTTGCAATCTGTCTTCTGCAGTTACACAGGCTCTATCACCCACCTCTTCCTCCATTACATCAATGACTGTATCAGCTCCGCCTCGTGCTCCCACAAGGAGCTCAAACAGTTCATCCACTTTACTAACACCTTCCACCCCAACCTCCAGTTCATCTGGACCATCTCTGATACCTCTCTACTTCCTGGGCCTCTCTGTTTCCATCTCTGACAACCATCTGGAAACTGATATCTATTTCAAGCCTACCGACTCCCACAGCTGCCTAGGATACACCTCCTCCCACCCACCTTCCTGCAAAAATGCCATCCCCTCTTCCCAATTCTTTCACCTCTGCTGCATCTGCTCCTGAGATGAGGTATACCACTCTCAGACATCCCAGATGTCCTCGTTTTTCAAAGACAGCAATTTCCCCTCCACAGTGATCAAAATCTCCCTCGACCGCATCTCTCACGTTTCCCACAACTCATCCCGCACACCCCCTCCTCGCAATAGCAACAAAGACAGAATTCCCCTCATCCTCATGTATCATCCCATCAACCTCTGGATTCAAAGCATCATCCTCCACCACTTCTGCTACCTGCAATCTGACCCCACAACCAAGGACATTTTTCCCTCCCCACCTTTATCTGCCTTCAGGAGAGAACACTGTCTCCGTGAGCCCCTTGTCCGCTCCACACTCCCCTCCAGCCCCAACATACCTGGCACTTTTCCCCGCAACCGCAGGAAGCGCTACACCTGCCCCTACACCTCCCCCCTCACCCCCATCCCGGGTCCCAAGAAAACCTTCCACATTAAGCAGACGTTAACCTGCACATCTGATATTGTGATATATTGTATCTGCTGTTCCCGCTGTGGCCTCCTCTACATCGGGGAAACCAAGTGGAGGCTTCCATCATTGCCTCCCTTTCTCTCTATTTATTTCACAGTCCCCTTCCCCTTCCTCATTTCTGAAGAAGGGCCCAAACCCGAAACATCAGCTTTCCTGCTCCTCTGATGCTGCCTGGCCTGCTGTGTTCATCCAGCTCTACACCTTATATGTTTATTTACCTGTTTATGAGACTGTGTGCACCAATTTGATTAACAAGAAATATCAAACTTTGCAGAAGATGCCAACGTTGGTGAAGTGGAAATGCTCTTACCTCTGTGCCTGTGGATTATGTGTTCAAGTATCATTCTGGAGAAATTAGTACAGTTTAATTTCTGTATTTCACATGAGATGTTAAACTGAGGTACCATCTACCCTCTCGTGTGACATAAGAGATTCCTTGGCACCATTCACAAATAAGAAGGGAGTTTTCACTATTCTGATCAATAGCTATCCCTCAACAAAAACCTACATCAAATGAACAAGTTATTTATTCATTGCTGGTTGATGTATTTCATTTCTTTCAACAGTGACCAATAATTCGAAACTGCTTCCTTAGTGAAAACATGCCTAGAGATCATGAAAGGTGCTATAAATACACATGTAATTTTACTTTATGTTAATTATATTAACAGGATCTTTATAGGATTTAATATTGTAGGAGAGCAACTACAAAAGAAAAGGATTTTTTGCTGCACAAAAGCAAGAGAGTTAATAATGTTATAATCTATGTAAAGGAAGGCGATGCATTTTGTGAGATGATGCATTTGAGAGATCTAATGCAGGAGAAAAATATACAGTAAATGGCAGAACTCTCAGTAGCATCAAATACAGAGGGATCTAGGTCCACACTTCCCCGAAAGCTGCATCATAAGTAGACAAGTGGTCAAAAAGATTACGCATGCTTGCCTTCAACGGTATAAAAATCAGAAAGTTATGTTGCAGCTGTATACAAACTTAGCAAGGTCACATCTGGAATATTGTGCACAGTTCTGTGCACCACAGTACCAGAAGGATGTGGAGGCTTTAGAGAGGCTAGAGAAATGGCTTACCAGGATATTGCCTGATTCAGAGAATATCGGTTCAGACAATATCAGCTATGATGAGACTTTGGATAAATTTGATTCATTTTCACTTAAACATCGAAGGATGAGGGGCCACCTGATAGAAATTTACAGAATTATGACTAGCATGGATGGAATGGGTACGCAGAGTCTTTTTCCCAGTCTAGAAATGTCTAATACTCAGGGATATGGGGCTAAGGTAAAAAGGAGTAAGTTTAAAGAAGATGTGACAGGGAGGTTTTAACAGAGGGAATGGTAAGAGCCTGGAATGCGCTGCCAGAGAAGGAAGGCAGTAGAGGCAGATACAATAGTAACATTTAAGAGGCATCTTGACAGACATATGAATTCATAGGGAACAAAGAGACATGGACATGGTCAGGGCAAAAGGCTTTTAGTTTAGAAAGGCATTATTTCTTTAGAAAGGTGCAGTCTTGATGGGCCGAAGGGCCTGTTCCTGTGTGGTACTGTTCTTTGTTCTTTGAAACCAGGGTAGTGCACAAGCTATCATAAGCATAAAAGCCTGTTATAGCCAGTCACACATTTCCATATTGCTCTTCTTCCTTTAATTTATGCCTGGATTGACAATTTAATGGTAAAATTTGAATAATTCCTTCTCTTGAGTTTCAATAATGTAAAAGTTGTCAGAGCTCTCCTCAGGTGCTGTTTTCAGTGCTTCCAGTATTTTGTGCACTTGTTTCAAATCTCCACAGGTATGTTATAATAGCATTCAAATTGTGAGTGCTGCTCCTTCCATGTTCTTATATTGTTTCTTTCATTCATCCAGTTAGATAGATATTGTAGCAAGGCCAGCATTTATTGTCCATCATTAAATGGCTTGAAAAGTCTGCTGGAAATCTGCCTTTTTGAATTGCCTATGTGGTTTTAGGGACACGAGGATCGCATCCCAGAGACAACATTTCCAATTCAGGGAGTTGTGTGACCTAGAACTGAGGTTGTTCTCATACCAGCCAGCCCCCACACTTGCCCCTTTGGATGGCAGATGGTGCAGGATTGAGAAATTGTGCCAAAGAAGCCTTGATGAGTTATTGTATGCATCTGACATTACATGGCGGTGAAACACATAAATGTTTAAGGCAATGGAACATGTGCTCATCAAAGATTTTGCCAAGAATGACACTGAGATTTGAGAATGTGACTAGAGCGCCCCTCAATCTGCCAAGAGGGGCACATTCCATCATACTCCTTACCCGTGCCTTTCAGACAGTGGACAAGTTTTGGGAAGCCAGGGAGTGAGTTACCTGGTGGATCTTGGATCAAGTACTTATATTTGAGTCATTCAGTACAGTTTCTGGCCAGTAGCAAACACCGGGGGATTCCATTTTTATTTCAGACAGCTCTTTGGTAGGGAAGTTGAGAGCTTTGGATTTCTGAGCCTTTGTCCAGTTCAAGGCTTGTTGCACTAAATGGCAATTTTCAAACTTCATGCCCTCAACAGGGGTCAGAAGATCATGACCATATTCCAGAATTTCCAATAAGTGATCACTGTTGTGGGAAGTGTTAATCATTCACATTCCCACACTCTTAGCCAACAACAGGGAAGTGAATTTGAGGAACATGGTGACAAATATGGGTTCAGTCAGCAGCAGTTCTTTAGTGCCAATAGGTGGCTATGCATCGTGTCATCAGGCTGCGCTACAAGTTTGAGATGTCTATAGCCCTTGGAAGGGATTAGCATTCTGAAGCTTTCATCTATAAATTATAACTTGAACATTTCACTGCTCTAGTATGGAGTTGCATGAGATAGATGCTGTGATAAAACTGCATGTCATGTTAAAGCTTAGCAGAGGAAAATGGTAACTGTGGAACATTTCACAGTAAATACTGTGGCATTCATGGTTGGCTATTTAACCAGCATGGAAAATATACGAGCAAGTATTTTTTGCTAGATTCCTCTGAGCCCTCTTGTATATCTGTGTCCAAGTACTGTTGTACCTAGTGTTTAGCCTGGTAGAATCTACAGCCAGCTTATATTGAGACCACCAGCACCAAACAGGGCAAACATATCCACCAGTCAAGCCCTGCGCGTACATAGGATCTGCTCAGATGAAGGGGAACACGACAGACTCCTGAAGGTGTTGAAGGATGTTTTCATAGGAAGAAGATTCAATGCTCGACTCATCAATTGCCAATTCCAACATGCCATGGTGAAAAACCGGTTTTACCTCCTCAGAAGACAGACATGAGATACGGCCGATAGGGTACCCTTCATCATCCAGTGCTTCCCGGGAGTGGAGAAACTACGCTATGTCCTTCACAGCCTTCAACACATTATCGACGATGATGAGCACCTCACCATGATCTTCCCCAATGCCTCCACTTCTTGCCTTTAATCAACTCCCAACAGACCATGGTTCGCAGCAAACTACCCAGCCTTCGGCGCAACATCGACCACATCACCATACAACCCAGTCATGGTGACCTCTGCAAGACATGTTGGATCTTCGACATGGACACTACCATCAGACATGGGCACACCACCCACCACGTACACAGCAGATACTCATGTGACTCAGCCAATGCTGTCTATTTCATATGCTGCAGGCAAGGAGGCCCCGAGGCATGATATATTGGCGAGACCATGCAGCTGTTACGACAACAGGTGAATGGACACCGTGCAACAATCACGGAGAGGGGTGTTCCCTCCCGGGGGGGGGGGAACATTTCAGGGGTCAAGGACATTCAGCCTCTGACTTTCTGATTTTAGGGTAAGCATCATCCAGGGTGGACTTTGAGATGCACAACAATGCAGATTCACTGAGCAGAGACTGATAGCCAAGTTCAGTACTGATGCGGATGGCCTCAATTGTGATCTTGGAATCATGTCGCACTACAGGTGACCCCACCACACTATATATACCCACATACACACACACTCACATGCACACATACACATGCATTCTCTCACACAAATACACACACACACTTACACAGACCTTGTCTCACACATACGCTCACACATACACGCACAACCTGTCTCACACACATACACTGTCTCACACACATAAACTCTCTCACACTCACTCTCTCAAGCAGTTATACACACACACTCAAACAAATACACACACACACACACACACACACACACATGCACACGCACACATACACGGAGACAGAGACATTGGCACCGACACAGACACACACGCAGACACAGACACACACACATGCACACACAAACATACACAGACACACATGCATGCACATATACAGACACAGGCACCTACATGAATTATTTCACTCAAGTTGCAGATACATTCTGATTGGCTCAAAAAAAATGACCCCAGTTTAAAACTAGACAAATTCTAAGCAAGTCATACCTAAAATGCATTGCCTGACTTGAGATGCCACCTCTTCTATACATTGATAAAATTTTAAATTATCTTGGGACAATGGCTTGAAAGAAATCTGGATTAAGCATTTTACTCAGGACTCTCCTTAACTGATTAAAGATTCAACAACAGGTCAGTTTCACAAGTTTTGTGGCTTTTACCCTCTCTCTCACACTACACATGAGGAAGGAGCTGAGCTCCGAAAGTTTGCATTTTCAAATAAATCTGTTGGGCTATAACCTGGTGTTATGTGATTTTTGGCCATATTCACCAAATGCTCACTTCCCCAGTTTCCTGATTCCTGAGTGGTGTATCTTTCTTTTTTCGCCTGCTACCTCTCTCCTTGTCAAATGGTTTGAAAAATATCTAAAGAATGATACAGACATTTTTTGTTTAGCCCACAAGCTTGAGCTCATAGCTTGAGCTTTTTTCAGTTGTGGTTGGTATGACCATCTAATAGCACTACCTCTGTAGCACCACCTCTGCAGTCAGTCAGAAAGGGATGCAGGATAGTGGAAGTGTAACAGTGCCACCTATGGGAACGGTATGTACTGCAGGCATTATTTGTTAGAGAAAATAACATCTCGTTCTTATGTAGTGCATTTAAAGGTAATAAAAATGTGATCAAACGTTCCAAGTTACTTCACAGAAGCACTATAAAATTTAAAAATGAGACCACATCCCAAAGGAAATACACAAGGACATGAGCAAAGGGTTGATCGAAGGAAGAGGTTTGAAGGATTGTCTGAAAAGAGGAAGGCAAGTCGAAGAGATAGAGCGGTTTCGCAGGGAATTCCGGAGGCTCGGGCCCAGGCAACTGATGACACAGCTGATAAAATGTGGAATTAACTAATGGTGAGGATGCTTAAGAATGCAGAATTAGAGGAATGCAGAGGAATGACATCTTGCAGGCTGGAGAAGAGATTAGGAATAGGGTGAGGGATGTCTTGAAGGGATTCAAAAATAAGGATGAGAATTTTAAAATTAAGGATGTCACTTAATCTCTAGCTAATGGGCAAAGGAGTGATCAATGAACAGGACTTGGAGCAATTCAAGACATGGGTACCAGAATTCTGGAGGACCGAAATGATATGGAGAGCTGAGTATGGGAGACCACCAGGAAGATATTGGTACAGCCAAGAATGGAGGTGAGAAAGGCATGAAGGAGAGTTTCAGCAGCAAGTGAACTGACCCAGAATGAAAAGCCAGTAAGAACAGTAGCACTTGGAAATGAATGTACTGGTCATACTGGAGCACTGCTCTGAAGCATTCAAAACAAGTTATGCTGGGACATGTTGTTCGCAAGTTTTACTGGTTTTCATTCTGGGGAGGTAGGGGGAGTGAATTCAGACAATGTTTTGGAGGTGCAAATGGTTAGTTTTCATGGTACAATCTGTTCTGTTATGATGTGTGTTCTGGTGACACAAATTGGCTACAATGTGACTGACAAATAAGGGAACGTTATTTCTGAAACGTGAATTTGTGTTGGCTATAACGCAATTCCATCAGTGCGCAGAGGAGTACGTGGTAACATGATCATTTCTCGGGCTTTATTGTGAAGAGCTTTCTGCGATTTTCATTGCTTTTTGCAAATTCTGCCGTGTTACCCTCAAAAAATGCGAGGACAAAGTGACAAGAACGGTAGCAAGAAACATCCTAGTGATAAAATAAACATTTACTTAAAATGTGCTATCCTTTGTGTTAGGCTTTTGAATGATATTTTTTGGTGGTCTGCCCCAACCCTGCTTTTCCCATAGGCCCCGTTAGTTCTATAGCATGATTTTCAATAACGCCATGTTGCATAGGAGTGCAACTATCACATTACATTCGAACCTACTGTACTGCTTTGTATATGTGATCAGATAGATATCGCAGTGTCAGCTAGGACATCAAGGTTGTGCGCTGTCTGGTTTGGCCTCAAGGCAGTTGTCAGGAAGAGGGATGGAATCTGTGATGAGGAAACAGAGTTTATTATGAGGACCAAACACAATGGGTCCAGACTTCCTAATATTTAATTCAAGTAAACTTCCTTCCGTCCAGTCCTGGGTGTCAGACAAGCAGTCTGATACTTTAGATATAATTGAGGAGTCAAGGAAGGTGAGGATGGGCCACGGATGGTATCATCAACATAGAAACATAGGAAACTAATGAGTTTTTAGATGATGTATTCGAGGTACCAAATTCCCATAAGAAACAGGAGGGAACTCAAGAGAGTTTCTTTGGGGTACCAGAGACAGCCTTGTGGAAAGAGATTCTTTTGTTACACTAAAGTCACAATATAAATGCAAAGAATGAAAGCAAATGAGTGTAGTCCTACCCAGCTGAACAACAATGGAGAGGCATGGGAGGAGCATGGTTTAGTCAGCCACCTCAGCAGCTGCAGGCAGATCAAGGAGGTCGGGTTGGGATAATTTACATTTGCCATCATTACATAAGTTGTCATGTGTGACTTTGATGAGCGCTGTCTTGGTACTGTGGTAGGTCAAAAACCTGATGACAGTGATTCACACACAGAGTTCCAGGGAATAGATGCATATATTTGGGAGTCAATAAAAGATTTGAAACCTATGGAAAGGTTGGAGATGGTGTACCCATTTGCAAAGGAGGAGGATTCAAAGATTGGCATTTGTGAGGAGGAGGGTAATGAGGCAGATTTGATGGAGATAGAGACAGCACCTGAAACGAAAGAGCCATTTATAATATGTGAGAACCAGGAAGGAAAGTTGGATGGTCAACAATTTAATAGGACAAGGGCCTCGAGAGTGTGACGTGGACCTTAGGACAATGCAAGCTCAGGGAGAACATAAGGGTGGAGAGGAGATGTTCTTTAAGGTAATATTTCTGAAAGACTTTGTGTTGGATATTGTGCTGGTTCCACCCAGTCCGATAATATCTCTCAGATCGGGTAGAAAACAGGTAATCTAGCAGAAACTCCTAATGGAGGCAGATGTGCCTTCTCTGGCTTTTGATAGTTTTTGTGATTCTAATTAGTCAATGTATTTGAACCTTTTGCTATCAGGAAATAATCCACACCTTGTTAGGGCATGTAACTTTTCTTTAGTAGAATTCAATACTGGAAATCAGAGGGTTCTTAGACTTATCATAGAAAGGAGGATTAGTGGCAGCACTCTAACCCAATCACAAGACACCAGTGCTAGGTACTGCAACACGCGTCAGCAGAGTGCCTAAGTAATTAGGGTATAGGAAGATTTAAAGTATTTGGTCTGGTGGACGGGGCAAAAGGAGAGAAATTGTAGAGGCAGGTGATCAGAATTACAGAATAGCCGATAACCCAGTTATCCGTTAAAAGATTAGTCTCATGAAACAGTGTATGACTAAATCACAGCAACAGGAAATAAGTATGACAGCCAGAAACTGTACATAGTGCCACATATCTTTAAGTGGCTGTGCTCATGCAGAATTTCTCAACAGTCCTTAAGACTTGCAGTCTTGAGGCACTCTCTGCACTTTTCCACAAAGCCCTAGCTTCCATGAACTTCTGACTGCTGATGTAACTTGACTGAAAGCACACATGAATGATAATAGTAAACTAACCTTGGAACATAATACAAAGCTGGACTATGCTCTATTATGTAGGCATTTAACTTGCAACGGTAATGAGACATAATGGGAAATCGCACAGACAACATTATTTATTGTCAATTTTTGAGAAAATATGCTGATGACAATTTTTTTGCTGATCTAAAGAGGAATGGTAAATGAGTGTGGAATGGAAAATCATTGGAAAATTCGACAGTACCTCAGTTTACTCTCTGGGCCAGTGCAGTCACCTTTTGTGAATTCAAGATTGGACAAGACAACAGCATAATTACAATTGGAAAATCTTCCAGGAACCAGAACAATTGGCAAATGAAATGTAATTTTTTGCTATGCATTGAAAATATACCTTGATAACTTTCAGTATGGTAACCTAGGAGAAATTTTACTATTACAACAGAAAACAGGCTTATCACTAAAAATTAGCAACTTTCATTGGCACCTAATCCACCACTTTTTATGGAGCTGGTTTTATATAACAGAAAGGAATGTACAAAGTCTATGTTGATCCATTTATTAAGGCCATTGGTGCACACCAGTTTGTATCCTCACATTTTTTAAAAATGTGTGAACTTCTTTGAAATGCTCCAATTTGTACCATTGCACCAAGAATTCCAAGCCCAACTTGAAGACTTTTCTTGAATTACCACAAACAGCTGAAAGACACATCATCATTATTTTAACCTGGCAATGTATGGGCTGTGTCAGATTTGGACAAGATTATCTTTAAACCTGTGTTAAAGATCAGAGAAACTCGATTCATGTCTGATGTAACCCAAGTTTAAAATTCCCCAAACTTGTGCATTGGTTCAGCTGATTTCACTGATATGGCTCATGCAAATAAGTAGACACTCTACTAGCTCCCACGTTATACTTTGTAAATATTAAAAGTTACCAATTCAATTAGCACATGATTTTATGTCAAAAGCTTTATGTCCTCCGCTGGTATTTTGTAGCTTTTAGGAATTAGACTGCTAAATACTAAGTAGTCCTAGTTAGCTTGGCATGTGACCTCAAATTGAACTGCTAAAATTGCTGTATTTTACTCAAGATCCTTTCAGGGCCCAGGTACAGAATGAGCACCGTCATTTCATCCATTCTTGCAGTACAAGGGGGATACTTCTTTTTGTATTTGCTTATGAAAATAACCATTGATGCTTTAGGCTGATGATGCGCAAATCAGCAGGTTATCAACAGTGAAGATCAATGAATAACAGAGATAACTGGCAGAAGGCATGCTATGGGAGTTGATGAATTTGTAGGAAAAATTTCCCTCAGTCTTTTCCCAATTCATCATGCATGTCATTAGGGGCGACACGGTGGCTCAGTGGTTAACACTGCAGCCTCACAGCGCCAGGGACCCGGGTTCGATTCCCACCTCGGGCGACTGTCTGTGTGGAGTTTGCACATTCTCCCCGTGTCTGCGTGGGTTTTCTCCGGGTGCTCCGGTTTCCTCCCACAGTCCAAAGATGTGCATGTTAGGTGGATTGGCCATGCTAAATTGCCCGTAGTGCTCAGGGGTATGTGGGTTATAGGGGGAAAGGGTCTGGCTGGGATGCTTCAAGAGGCGGCGTGGATTTGTTGGGCCGAAGGGTCTGTTCCCACACTGTAGGTAATCTAATCTAATCTAATGTCCCAGGCAATATCAAAATGTTGAAGAGATCAGACTGTAAAGGAAGGCATGTGATCTTCCACATTTAACACCCAGGAAACCGCCTTCTCTATCAACACACATAATGCTGCTTGGCCTGCTGGGTTCATCCAGCTCCACACTTTATTATCTCAGATTCTCCAGCATCTGCAGTTCCCATTATCTCTGATCCAAATTGTAACCTCACTGTGAAGCCTCTTCCAGGATGCCTAATCTGAAGAAGTTACCCTCCTCCCTTCGGACCAACCTCAGGGGATCTCTCTCCCACTGCAACTATACTCTCCTCTTCACCTATCTTCTCCTCTATCCATCTTCGGTCCGCCTCCCACTCTCTCCCTATTTATTTCAGAATCCTCTCCCCATCCCCTTTTTCTGATGAAGGGTCTAGGCCCAAAACGTCAGTTTTTGTGCTCCTAAGATGCTGCTTGGCCTGCTGTGTCCATCCAGCTCCACACTTTGTTATCTTACATTGGCCACCTTCCCTTCATCTCTCCCAAATCCACAATCACCTCCACGCCTCACCCCCATTGTACCTTTTGTGTTTTAGACAATTCTCTGAGTGTAATATTAAAACTATAAATGGAATAATCAATGCAAATCCTGGCATGTCTTGGTTCATTTGAATCTGGAGTTGTTAGGCATGAACATATTGTTCAACACTGCTGTATCTCTTGCTGAAAGAGACTAAAATAGTCAGTTCATATTCTGCCATAAATGGAAGGTTCTTTTTTCCCTACAGGCAACAAACATATTTGGGGGTGTATTTTTTTCATATAGCCATGAGAAGACTTGTAAACAGAAAGAATTCCTCCCATACTTTCTTCCCTTGTGAGATTGTAGAGAGTTTTAATACTGAATTTACTGTGAATTAATTCTTTGTAAAACTCGATTAGATTTTCAAAAACACTTCTGCAAAGACTGATCATGTTGATTGCTAAAAAGTGTTGGATTGGAATGTCGATCCTGGGTTGGAGAGTTGAATTACATTGTTGGAGGTGGTGACTTATCACCAGAGGTGATGGTCCTGCATGGAAACAGGTTACGAGTGGAATCCTGCCACGTTGTTCATGGACGGTGAGGTTGAGTCCACCAAGAACAGCAATGGTTGCAGAACAAAGTTAATGGTGTCAACGTTGGAAGTTCGTGTTAGGCTACCTTATGCTGCAGTGGTGTGACAGTGTAATTAAGGTGGA
Organism: Stegostoma tigrinum; assembly: GCF_030684315.1. Taxonomy (NCBI): domain Eukaryota; kingdom Metazoa; phylum Chordata; class Chondrichthyes; order Orectolobiformes; family Stegostomatidae; genus Stegostoma; species Stegostoma tigrinum. Next base: position 49,918,726 of record NC_081358.1, read on the forward strand.
AAAGTAAAGAGGGTCAATTATTGTGGAAGGGAGAAGTGTGTCTGAATTTTGGAGCATCAGTGTGAGAGCATGAATAAAGAACAAAGAGAACAGAGAACAATACAGCCCAGGATCAGGCCCTTCAGCCCACCAAGCCTGCAACAACACATTTTGCCCTTCAAATGAGATTTCAGCTAAGAATTGAAATTGTTGCCTATTCTCCCTTAAATACTGTTCATTTTCTGAATCCATTTAAATTAGAATATGTCCATTATACATCTGCACGAAAGCTGGATGTCAATCAGATTGGTAGATTCTTGGATCTACATCAAAATTAAACAATGTAGACTTTTGATTGTCAAAACTTCATATGACCGGAGGCATTGAAATTGAAGGGTACACGTAGAATTCATCACAATGAATAAATGAAGCATTTTTTCATTTAAAGAATGAAAGCCATTGTGAATGCAACGATGTCAATAACATTCTATGAATATGGGAGTAAGACGTAAAATGCTTTTGAATATGTAGTGCACACAATAGTACTTCAATATGTAATTAAAATGTACAAAATTATGTCTTCACATGGCATTCATTGCTTAGGAGCTCAGAAATGTTACAGTTCTGAGCTCAGTGTATTAGGCTTTTAAAAATGTTAATACCCATTACAAATAGGTGACAGGACATTGAGAGAGCAATTAAAAAGCACTCAGTGTCTTTATCTTTATTAACAGGGACAAAGAATACAGACCGAGGAGGTGATATTGAACATGTATAAAACACTTTTTAGACTTCAGCTAGAGTACTATGTACAGTTCTGGGCATCACATTATAGGAGAGATGTGACTGCATTGGAGAGAGTGCAGAAGCAGTTTGTAAGAATGATTCGAGGGATATGGAACTTCAACTATGAGGATAGATTGAAGAAGTTGGGATTTGCCTCAGAGACAAGGTTAAGAGGAGATCTGATGCAGGTTTTCAAAATCTTAGGCTTTTTAGATAGAGTGCATAGGGAGATGTTTCTGCTCATAAAAAGGAATATACAAACTTAAGGTGATTTGCAAAAGGCACAAATTTGACGTGAGAAAAATCTCTTTCAGACAACTTGTAGTCAAGTTATTGGAATACACTGCATGGAAATGTGTTGAACTTAGGTTCAATTGAGGCATTCAAAGGAACATGGGTTGATTATTTGGGTATAAATAACATGAAGGAGTATGGGGAAAAAGCAAGAAGTTGGCACTAGGAATCACATTCATTTGAAGAACTGGTGTAAATACAATGGGCCAAATGGTCTCCTTCTGCACTGTGACACTGCTGTGATCTTGTGAATAATCCAATACTTTATACTTCAATCCTTTCCCATGCATCACAATCTATAGAGTGTTACATTACAAGTGAAATGAAAATTTGGCAAATTAAAATACAATGAAAATTTAATTTGTTAATTCATCATTAAAAATAAATATTCTGTTTTTCCATTGACAAACAAGTAGTAGTTTGGTATTGATAGTTTCACATAATTTATAAATTATAATTCTACCAAACAAAGCCTTGAATCATACACTTCTGTTACTTTTATATCTGTTCTGCAATTAAACTGATGACTTATGGCAAATCTTTTCTATATGGAATTAAAACCTAATTAACAATTAAAATGACCTGAAATGTATAAGTCAAGGTAGAATGATATAGTGAAATAAATCTTCTTACTTGTTGAACCTGAATTTGATGCTTTTCATCAGGTGCTACCTCCACATTACTGCATCACACAATAAGGGAGTCAGTGAAAAGAAATAAACAAACCTGACAACTAAAATATCTCCCAAAATAAAAATGTAGCCCTTGGGAAAATTAGGTTAAGTAGCTTTACCTTCTCAAATTTCTCCAAAAATGATATTATTTTGGTCCCCAGTTTATGTACCCTTGTACACTAGTCAGAAAATATCAGCATGCACAGGTTGCAATGAATTGGGAAGGCAAATGGAATGAATCTCCTATAGTAGGGGGTATAGAGCACAAAAGTAGAAAAGACTTGTTATAACTTTACAGGACATTGTGGAGATCCCTTATAGAGTACTATGTACAATTTGTTTTGCCTATTTAAGGGGGGAAATCCTTGCATTAGAAGCAGACCACAGAAGGCTGAAATACTCCCTACTTGCCTGGATGAGTTCAGCTCCAACAACATTCAGGAAGCTTGACATCATCCATCATAAAGCAGCCTAGCTGATTGACATCACAATCCTAAACATTCACTCCCTCCACCAATGATTCTGTCTTGCAGCAGCGTACACCATCTACAAGATTCAATGAAAAAATTCCGCAAGGATCCTGAGACAGCACTTTCCAAGCCCGTGACTACTGCCATCAAGAAGGACTTGGGGGTAGAGCATTATGCGGGCAGCATGGTGGCTCAGTGGATAGCACTGTTGCCTCACAGCACCAGGGACCTGGGTTTGATTCTACCCTCAGGTGACTGTCTGTGTGGAGTTTGTACGTTCTCCCCAAGTCTGCATGGGTTTCTTCTGGGTGCACCAGTTTCCTCCAAAAGTCTAAAGATGTGCAGGATAGGTGGATTGGCCGTGGGAAATTGCCCTTAGAGCTCAGGGCTGTGTGGATTAAATGGGTTTTACGGGGATGCATCTGGGTTGAATGCTCTGTGGGTTGGTGTGGACTTGTGTTCCACACTGTAGGGATTCTATGATTTCTATGAAGGTTCACTGCACTGATGCCTGTAACGAGGAAAGGTCGAATAGGTTGGGCCTACACCCTTTGGAGTTCTGAGTAGAATGAGACATGATCCTATTGAAACATATTTGAGGTGCCTTGTCAGGGCAGATGCTTTCTCATGTTTCCTCTTGTGGGAGAATTCAGTACTAGTTTAAAAATAAGGTGCATCCAATATAAGATGGAGATAGGGAGACTTACTTCTTATAGAAACCCTATAGTGTGGAAGTAGGCCATTCAGCCTATTGCGTCCACACCAACCCTCCAAACAGCATCCCACTCAGACCCAGCCCTCTACCATAACCCTGCATTTCCCATGTCCAATCCACCTAGCCTGGACATCGTTGGACTGTGGGTAGAAACCAGAGCAGCCAGAGGATACCCAGGCAAACAGGGGGACAATGTGCAAACTCCACACAAGGGTGAAATCAAACCCAGGTCCTTGGCACTGCGAGGCAGTAGTGCTAACAACTGAGCCACCGTTCCACTCCACTCTCCTCTTCAAGCGTGGTTATTCATTGGAATTCTCTTGTCTAGAGGAAGGCTGCATCATTGAGCATATTCAAGGTTGAGTTAGACATTATTTTGTTGGAGAAGGGAATCATGAATAATGAGAGAGCAGGCAAGAAAGTAGAGCTAAGCCACAAACATATCAGCAAGAATACTGCACCAGGTTCAAGGTACCAGCTGACTGACGGATCTACCTATTCCTATGGTTTTTATATTCTTACTTGTGACAACATTGGGTATGATGTGTGAGTTCATGAATGATATACGCACATCTGTACCAGTGTCAGAGCAGTAGTTTAGACAAAAAGATTACAATTGCATCTGGATGGGTTGGAGAAATGAGCCAGTGCCTGACAAATGATACTTAATGTATGTAAATGCAATGATACGGGAGTTGGGCAAATATTAATTTAGACTGATACTTCAGTGCAGCATTGAGAGACTACTGAAGGTTCTACAATTCAGAATAGATATTAAACTGATGGGATGACTTTAATTTCCCCAACAGACAGAAACTGGTTGAGAGTGGGAGGCTCTGTCTGATCGCACAGTCAAATATAGAAGTTCCCAGACTTTGCCAGTGAAGAGCATGGGAATTCTCCTGGTGTCCAGGTCAAAATTTGTCTTTCCAACAGCTTAACCATGTATTGATTTCAATGCTTTTTGTGAGAGCTTGTTTTAAGAAAATTGACAGTTATACTGTCTGTATTCTGAAAAAAAGACTACTGCAGGCTGTTGTCACGACCATTGATCACGATTCCAGAATACCTACGGAACTATCAAAGTTTAATTACAATATCTGTTTTAACCAAAGGAGATACAGGCAAAGATTGACTACTTCTGTAAGTGCAGTGACTACTTGGTGTCTGGCATGTCACATCTGATGAGGTGTCAAAGAAAACTTCAAAGGCAGAAAATGCACTAGAAACTGAACATGTAATCTCCTTTGACGATCTCAGATTGTGAACATCATGATATTTAAAAAATAAGAGAGCAGTCCAGGCAAGGGACATATTTGCATTTTCTCCCCTTTCAAGAATCCACAGGGAACTGAGGTTAAGAGTAAGCTCCAGCCCTGGTCTGTGTATATTAGTGGCTTGATGTCGTAGTGTGTGGATTAGTGTGCTCGGAGAACAGCCATTTAAATACTCTTGCAGTGCAGGTAAAAATCAAGGCAAATACTTCCTTCCAAACTGAGCGCTGCCAGTTAGCCACTGCCAAAAGAAATCAGGGCAAAAGAGCTTCAATAAACTACAAATTTTAAAATCAATCTTAAAATAAACTGTTCAACTTTCCAACACTATCAGCAACATGCATTACAGTGGCTGCAACATTCAACTATCCATTCTTCACAAACAGTTCTGAGACTGATCTGAATATCTTTTTCTTAACTGACTTCATATTTCTAATGTGCATATGTGAGTCACATTGCTTTTTTTTCACATTTGGTAATGAACAAACTCACTCTTTTTGTTAATTCAAGAAACACCACCTAAATTGGTTTCTTTTAAATATAAGTTAATTTGGTTCTAGGGGAGAAGACATCCACAAGAGAAAGGATTCTTTTAAAATTAATATCACTGCAAAAATATCGAGCGGATGGCTTAGTAACCAAAGAGTGCCAGTTCACATCCACCCCCCCCCCCCCACCCTGAAAACTTAACGGTTCGAGGTATTCTGTCTGGAATTGTAACTAATTGGGAACTTCACCGGAGAACAGTTTGTAACACCACAAGGTTCTATACTTAGAAACACAAGTTATTTTTCCTCTGCTACCATTTATTTTCATGCTGTTTAAAAATTCATGTTATCCCTCCACTGTATTGCCTCCTGTATAATAAGAACCAATAAAGGAAAGAGATTTTGTTCATCACCTTGTGCCAATATTTGCTACAGCCAAGCGAAATGACTCATTGTGTTTCAATTCTTGATAGTTGGACAGAAAATGTACCTGATGCATGTTGAGTACCTCTATTGAATTGAATCCAGTAAAATATTGCTTTGAATTTATTTTCAAAATCAACTTGAACTGAATCTAGCTCCCAATAGCATATTCTTGTAATTCATTGTGAACTGATCAAAATCACATTACTCCAAACCTTCCTGTTGCAGGCCATGGAAGAGGATTTGATCTAAATCAGTAGCCATCTTAATGCAGGCTTCAAACATGTCTTCATGACAGTAACAAATATTGTTGAAGATACAATAACATGAGAAAATGTGATCTGGCATGTTAATGTTTCCTGATACCATAATACAACAGAGTGTATGTTTGCTGGGGTAGATGATGGATACAGTATAAACTGGTGATAATGTCAAACATTAAACAGATCAAAGCTTCCTATTGTCTTAATTGTAACTAAAAAATACCCATAACTAACTATGGATAAACTGAAGCCTGCATTAGTTCTGCTCATGTGCAACTAGACTTGTTTGATAGAAACAACGTTAGAATCAAACAACCAAGCCTAAGACGAATCTTGGGGCCTCAGTGAAGTTATTTGTGCTGCATTTGAAACAGAAGTCAGGACAAAAGTCCTGCTGATGATACTTAATGGAAAGAAAGCAAGAAACTGAATTCAGTCAGTATGTAGCCACAAAATAATCAGTGAGACTGTTCCTAATACAGTGGATGCATTTCAGTATGTGGATTCCGTGAATACTTGTAAGCTGTGAACATACATTGTTGTAACCTGACTACAGGTTAGCCCTGATGAAAACAGTTACCTATATAATAATTGGTTTCCAAGCTGTTTATATGTCGTGTTGCATCAGTCACAAGGATAGTGAAACTGGCAAAATATGGTACTGGCAGGAAACTCATGCCAAATTGTGAAACAGGCCTTCACCATCATACAGACCATGGAGCCAGCATCAAGTGGTTACTGGATTCTATCTGTAGCAAGGTGAGCTGTCTGTGACACTGGCGATGGCCCTAACAGAGTCGGACTTTGATGTAAGCCACAGAATCATAGAATCTTACAGCACAAAGGAGGTTGGTTGGCTCATCCTGCATCTACTGAGAAGTCACAAGAGCTTCTCACATTATTTCCACACTCCGGCATTTTCCCATAGGCCTACTAATTCATCGTCTTCAGGAAAATGTCCAATTAACTCTTGAAAAAGATTGCTCCACCTTTCCCTGTCATCTTTTCCAGATCTTAATAACCATTAATGTGAAAAATATTCTCCAAGATTCCTTTCTTCTTTTGTCAATTATTTTAAAGTTATGATATCCACAGTTACCGCAGCTCTGAAGAAGAGTCACCGGACCCCAAACGTTAACTCTGATTTTTCTTCACGGGCGCTGGCAGACCAGCTGAGCTTTTTCAGCAACTTCTGTTTTTGTTCCTATTTTAAATTTATGATGTTTCATTACTTAACCACTCATTCACAATAAAGCTCCAGGGTTGTGAACGATCCAGTCAAGTTCAATTGGAAATTCAGCCTTTATTTCAGAATTTGAGAAAAGCACTTTGTGATGTGAGATGACAGTTCCCTCACCCCTATCCTTAAACAGGGCCTATCACCCTCTGTCTGAAGACTACAAAATATTTTTAAGTGCTTAGGACTGAACTTCGGCTGCTGAGCTGTGTGAAATTTCCCGATGCCACTATCCTGATTCAGGAGGAAGTGCTCCTGCTGATTTGATGTATGCTGTGGCTGGTGTTAACTGGAGGTTAAAAGGCCTACACTGGTGTTCTGTGAGCTCACCCAGGTGTAACAAGAGCAATAGAACAGGAAACAACCCTCTGTGGACAAACAATTCAGCTTAACTCACCTGAAATAAAAGTGGCATTCTATAGGAGCAAAAAACTGCAATTACCCTTCTCCACCTGTTTTCATATCCCTTTATCCATTTTCCACAGCCATTGATCCTGGCTAATCTTGAAAATTGACAGAGTTTCTATTTCAGTCACTGAGCCTGGAAATCAATTCCACAGTGTAATAATTCTTTGAATGAACAAGATTATCTTGCTCTTTGTTCTAAATTTCTCGCAGTTAATCTTGTATCGATGATGTATTATTACTGGACTTCCCAAATACTGGAAACAGCCTGCTCTATCTACAGTGTTTCACATTTTAATCATGCAAAATACTTTCAGCAAATTATTCCAAAACATGCATTGTTTTAATGAAATAAATAACCGATTTTCAAATGTTTCTTGACGTTTGCATTTCTCACATCTTTTCAAATCTGCACCAAGACTGGCAGACAATTCCAGCTGGCAGCACAGTGCCCACCATATGTTAGATCAGCTTTCCTCATTAACGTCAGGAGCACATTGGAGGTTTCTAAAATAATGAACATCAAGTATAATTAATATCATGCAATAGTACAGAACTCTTTTCCAATTTTGAGCTGCACCATTGGCTGAACTTGCCCAGCAATGGCAGTAGCCAGCAGGAAAGCACCTCATTAGGGATCTAGTGGACCTTATAGCTTAATTGCAGCTCTGCCAATCCAGATTGTTTGAGATGCTTGAGTCAATACTAACAGGTAGGCAGCATTCCATTTCCAGGCCCTTTGAATGAAATGGATTTTGTGATTCATTGGAACATATTCTTGTGAATTTCATTCTTCCCATTCCATTCACTTTTTCCACTCCATCTTATTGTCTTCTGTTCTATTGCATTTATATCCAATTGGCTTGGATTGGATTCTATTCTGATTTATTCCTTTCTGTTCTGTTCATTCTGTTGTATTTTATTCTATAAAATACCGTCAATGGCAATGAACAAACAAAGGATTTTTTAAAAAGTATTTATAGACAGCAGTGATTGAGTGAAACAAAACATTATTTTTCTGTTAGGTCAGATACTAATCTGAATGTAAGATGACACTCCTTTCTTTCCCTAGGAAAAAAAAAATCCTTTGATTTTATTTGGATAAAATTTCTTTTTCTTCTCAACGTTTTTGTTGAAATTAAATTTTATTAGTAAAGGATACAATTACAATGTTAAAGCTTGGAAATATTTCCCATGAGGGATTTAATTTCACCCACTTCTTTTTCAAAAAAAAGCCAAAGCAAACCAAATCAAAAATTCAATAAAATGGCAATATTTCAGATTGTCTCTGACACTGGCTAAAGGTTGCTATTTAATAAAAATGTAAATATGGTAAATTAAAGTGTAATGTCTCCTTTCAGCTTCATTAGGCTGATTCAGGGCAGCCCAGTGTACAGCTTCTGAAGTTGAGGTGGGTCACCATGACCTGAAACTGCCTGATATCCCTCAAAAGATCTGCTAAAGCCCAAGCAGCACCAGCTCAAGCCCCAGGGGCCATTACATTATTTGCTTTCTTGAGAGTCCAATGGCAGTCACCCAAGAGGTACTGACTTAGTAATGTCCAAAGGATAGGCTGGGAAATTGTTAATCCCATGGCCTGATCATTCCAAGTACTTGTACATGGTTCATTTATCAGGAATATGATGAATACAAGGGTTGGTATTCATAACCAACTGATTAAATTGATGGACTTGAAGTTTTTTCGGGTCTTCTGAAGCAGTATTAGTGTTCCTACCTCTGGGCCAGAGTTCAAGTGCCAGCTCCTCGGAGTATGTCACAACATGTCTGAATGGATTGATTACCAATAATTTTAAAGTGCTCCAGCGAAGCTCAACGTGAGCAGGAAGAACAGCAGTTCATCTTACGCTTGGGAACTCTACAGCCTTCTGGACTCAATATTGAGTTCAACAATTTTAGAGCTTGAGGCATCTTTGCGTGTGCTTAACCCAAACTCCACACACCAGGCCTTTTATTATTTACTCTGTTGTTACACGTCACCCATCGTTAGCCACTAATTGTCCTCTAATAGCTATTCATCCTCCCAAGCCGATCGTTCTCCACTCCTTTCTCCAACTGCTCTTTTTATCTCCACCTGTCATGTACTCTTTAGCTCCTCCCCCCAACCTTTTCTTCTGAATAAAAACCAACCTCAAGGCCCTCCGCTTCTTCCTGTCCCGCAGGCCCGACCAGTCCCCCTCCACCGACACCCTCATCCACCTAGCCGAACTCGTCCTCACCCTCAACAACTTCTCTTTTGATTCCTCCCACTTCCTACAGACAAAGGGGATGGCCATGGGCACCCGCATGGGCCCCAGCTATGCCTGCCTCTTTGTAGGTTACGTGGAACAGTCCCTCTTCCGCACCTACACAAGCCCCAAACCCCACCTCTTCCTCCGTTACATTGATGACTGTATCGGCGCCGCCTCTTGCTCCCCACAGGAGCTCGAACAGTTCATCCACTTCACCAACACTTTCCACCCCAACCTCAAGTTCACCTGGGCCATCTCCAACACATCCCTCACCTTCCTGGGCCTCTCAGTCTCCATCTCAGGCAACCAGCTTGTAACTGATGTCCATTTCAAGCCCACCGACTCCCACGGCTACCTAGAATTCACCTCCTCCCACCTACCCTCCTGCAAAAATTCCATCCCCTATTCCCAATTCCTCCGCCTCTGCCGCATCTGCTCCCAGGATGAGGCATTCCACTCCCGCACATCCCAGATGTCCAAGTTCTTCAAGGACCGCAACTTTCCCCCCACAGTGGTCGAGAATGCCCTTGACAGCGTCTCCTGCAACACATCCCTCACACCCCGTCCCCGCCACAACCGCCCATTGAGGATCCCCCTCGTTCTCACACACCACCCCACCAACCTCCGGATACCACGCATCATCCTCTGACACTTCCGCCATCTACAATCTGACCCCACCACCCAAGACATTTTTCCATCCCCACCCTTGTCTGCTTTCCGGAGAGACCACTCTCTCCGTGACTCCGTTGTTCGCTCCACACTGCCCTCCAACCCCACCACACCCGGCACCTTCCCCTGCAACCGCAGGAAGTGCTACACTTGCCCCCACACCTCCTCCCTCATCCCCATTCCACGTCCCACGATGACTTTCCATATTAAGCAGATGTTCACCTGCACATCTGCCAATGTGGTATACTGTATCCATTGTACCCGGTGTGGCTTTCTCGACATTGGGGAAACCAAACGGAGGCTTGGGGACCGCTTTGCAGAACACCTCCGCTCAGTTCGCAATAAACAATTGCACCTCCCAGTCGCGAACCATTTCAACTCCCCCTTCCATTCTTTAGATGACATGTCCATCATGGGCCTCCTGCAGTGCCACAAGGATGCCACCCGAAGGTTGCAGGAACAGCAACTCATATTCCGCTTGGGAACCCCGCAGCCCAATGGTATCAATGTGGACTTTACCAGCTTCAAAATCTACCCTTCCCCCACCGCATCCCAAAACCAGCCCAGCCTGTCTCTGCCTCCCTAACCTGTTCTTCCTCTCACCCATCCCTTCCTCCCACACCAAGCTGCACCTCCATTTCCTACCTACTAACCTCATCCCACCTCCTTGACCTGTCCGTCTTCCCTGGACTGACCTATTCCCCTCCCTACCTTCTCACCTATACTCTCCTCGCGACCTATCTTCTTTTCTCTCCATCTTCGGTCCCCCTCCCCCTCTCTCCCTATTTATTCCAGTTCCCTATCCCCATCCCCCTCTCTGATGAAGGGTCTAGGCCCGAAACGTCAGCTTTTGTGCTCCTGAGATGCTGCTTGACCTGCTGTGTTCATCCAGCTTCACACTTTATTATCTTCGATTCTCCAGCATCTGCAGTTCCCATTATCTCTTTTCCTGGGTAACATCAGTTCTAAGGAAGGATCACTTGACAAGAAACATTAACACTGACCTCTCTCTGTCATTGCTGCCAGAGCTGCTGAGCCTTTCCATCAATTTCTGTTTTGTTTCTGATTTCCAGCATCTGCAGTTCTTTGGGTCTTTTTTATTTTAAAGTGAAAATTAGTATGGCGTGCTGATGTATGTCTTTTGAAGACTTCATGCATTGTGCTGAAGAGTCAAATGTCTGACCCTTTGAAATTTGTATTCTGTACTTGCGATATGTAATTTAATATCTGAACTGCGCTGCATGAATGATTATACAAGCCTTTTTTTGACTCTGTGGTAATGATAAAATACACATTTTTCAATGACAATGAGATCACCTTGGAAATGTGGTTTTCTCTTCGCTAATTCCTACAGTGCTATATGCACATTTCACAATTTGGCAGGAAAATATGAACAAGGGAACAGAATTAGCCTGTTTGATCTCTTGAACCTGTTACGCCATTCAATGAAATCGTGTCTGATTTGCAATATGACTCCACAGACCCACTTTTTCCCCATAACACATTTTGTTAACAGACATCTATCAATCACAGATTTAAAATCAGCAACTGATCCAACAAGCAAAATCTTACAGGGGACTGAACAACAAGGGCTATCCTGCAATTTGTGGTAGAATCAGATGAGAAGTTCACTGAGACTTGTCTCAGCATTGAGAGTGTGTTCCTGCAACTTTTGTATTTTTGCCAAGTGGCGAGTTCAGATTCTGGCTGGACAGTGACAAGTTGCCAACTGAAGGTGATTATAGCTTGTTAAATGCCTTATTAACACAACAACTCACCTCAATAATATTCAGCTATTAGCAGAATAAGCCACACATTGTAGATCCTCAACATGAAAGTCAGAATGCGTACCCGGTGATATGAGCCCACCAACAGCTGCTACTGGCCTTCACCTATTGGACACCAGGCACCGAACCCATAGGACACGCTCCACAGACACCAGCCACATATATTCTAACACATCGATATTGACATCCAATGTATGCCAGCCTTGAGGAACACTCATATCACTGAATAACCCCAGAATGCTTGGGCACATCAATGTAGTAACTTGGGTCGGACCAATATCTATGCTTGCAGTGCTTTAGCAAAGACACTGTGTGCTCACAGACACACAGCCAGCACATAGAATGGAACTGCTGGAAACTCTGCCCTCTTTGCTGTCACAGCATTCAGTCACTCACTCACTCAAGCCTACCTGCTCAGAGCATCTCTAACATGCATTTCCTTGGTTTGCCTTGCCTTTTCGTGCTTGACCTCTCAGCCAGAGATAACAACCTCATAATACTTATACCTTGCCTTGCTGTTTAGTGCAAAGCCAGGAAGCTTGTCATGGCTGGCAGCAGGCCTCAGTCAAGTCAATGGAGACAGTTTGCATTCAAGCAGTCCCAGAAAAATAAGTCAAGGGCAGCCTCTGATACCAGTCCAGCAGCTTGGACGTGGTCAGTCACTGGCTTCGTGGACAAGTGTCTGCAATGAGTAGGCAGTGTAGAGGGCATGAAGGGTTAATGGTGTCAGGTATTAGGGTGAATGACAGTGAGTAAGAGAAACAATTGCAGACATTAGTGAGAGTAATAGAGCACGAGCCTTGGTGGGATGTTGTAGAGAAATAGTGAATGGGAGATACTTGAGAGAAGATGGTGGTGCTTATGCTGGTGGAGTGGACCTGGCCATTGACTTTGCTGGGCATTCTTCCAGACAACTGATTCTGTACTGACCTGTCCAGCAATTTTGGATTAGTTTGGAATGACTGTCATTGCTGGTCCTGGGAGAGGAGGTAGTCACATGTCTGTATCACCCTGTTCCACAGGCATTCAGGTCCCCATCCATAATTGGGAGTCACCATTTCTCCCTATCTGCCACAACCAGGGCAAATGTTGGAGCCAATTAGGGCAAGTCCAGACTGACAGTGTTTGTCATGGGCACAAGGAATGCCAATCTTTCAGTGAATGCCCAGTGAGTGGTCAGTTGTTACAGGAATGGCACATGAAATCAGGACAGAATTGGGTGCAAGATATGTTATGGGGGGTGGAATAGATTGCTAATGAGACTAATGGGAGAAATACGAGATAAAGGTTGTTGAGCTTCAGAGCAAGAATCCTTACAAATTACTCAAGGTGACTTGCACTTAGCCAAAAAAATTCAGCCCAACTTCAAAAACCATTCGCAAAGAGTTCCCCACATTTACCATCTACTTTTGTTGATGAGTGTTTACTAAACTTCATTTCTGATAGACCTGGCCTAACATCAGTAGTGGGGAAAACTCTTTAATCTATTTTCAATGGCTTTATAGCAAAGCATTTTGAAAGCAGTGGCAGGATTAGACAGCATGGATTTATGAAGGAGCAATTATGCTTGACAGATCTGTTTGAATTCTATGAAGATGTTACCTGTTGAGTTGACGAGGGGGTGTCAGACAGTGTGGTATATTTGAACTTTCAGAAAGCATTTGACAAAGTCCCACATAAGAGGTTAATGTGCAAGATTAAAGCGCATAGGATT